>NW_028270140.1:164062580-164378251 GCF_037043375.1 Chiloscyllium plagiosum | reverse complement strand
CCATTGCAGATAGAGACCCGTGACATACTGTCCATTGCAGATAGAGATCTAGAGACACTGTCCATTGCAGATGGAGACCCGTGAGACACTGCCCATTTCAGATAGAGACCACTGAGACACTGTCCATTGCAGATAGAGACCCGTGAGACACTGTCCATTGCAGATAGAGACCCCTGAGACACTGTCCATTTCAGATAGAGACCACTGAGACACTGTCCATTGCAGATAGAGACCCTGAGACACTGTCCATTGCAGATGGAGACCCTGAGACACTGTCCATTGCAGATAGAGACCCTGAGATACTGTCCATTGCAGATAGATACCCTGAGACACTGTCCATTGCAGATAGAGACCCTGAGATACTGTCCATTGCAGATAGAGACCCGTGAGACACTGTCCATTGCAGATAGAGACCCGTGAGACACTGCCCATTGCAGATAGAGACCCTGAGATAATGCCCATTGCAGATAGCGGCCCTGAGACACCGTCCATTGCAGATAGAGACCCTGAGATACTGTCCATTGCCGATAGAGACCCGTGAGACACTGTCCATTGCAGATAGAGACCCGTGAGACACTGTCGATTGCAGATAGAGACCCGTGAGACACTGCCCATTGCAGATAGAGACCCGTGAGTCACTGTCCATTGCAGATACAGACCCGTGAGATGCAGTCCATTGCAGGTAGAGATCCTGAGACACTGTCCATTGCAGATAGAGACCCCTGAGATGATGTCCATTGCAGATAGAGATCCTGAGACACTGTCCATTGCAGATAGAGACCCCTGAGACACTGACCATTGCAGATAGAGACCCTGAGACACTGTCCATTGCAGATAGAGACCCGTGAGACACTGTCCATTGCACATAGAGACCCCTGAGACGCTGCCCAATGCAGATTGAGACCCCGAGACACTGTCCATTGCAGACAGAGTTCCTGAGACACTGTCCATTGCAGATAGAGACCCGTGAGACACTGTCCATTGCAGATAGAGACCCCGAGACACTGTCCATTGCAGATAGAGATCCCTGAGACACTGTCCATTGCAGATAGACACCCCTGAGACGCTGTCCATTGCAGGTAGAGACCACGAGACACTGTCCATTGCAGATAGAGACCCATGAGACACTGTCCATTGCAGATAGGGAACCCGAGACACTGTCCATTGCAGATAGGGACCGAGAAACACTGTCCATTGCAGATAGAGACCCCTCAGATGCTGTCCCTTGCAAATAGAGATCCCTGAGACACTGTCCATTGCAGATAGACACCCCTGAGACACTGCCTATTTCAGTTAGAGATCACTGAGACACTGTCCATTGCAGATAGAGACCCATGAGACACTGTCCATTGCAGATAGAGACCCCGAGACACTGTCCATTGCAGATAGATACCCATGAGACACTGTCCATTGCAGATAGGGACCCCGAGACACTGTCCATTGCAGATAGAGACCCCTGAGACACTGTCCATTGCAGATAGAGATCCTGAGACACTGTCCATTGCAAATAGAGACCCCTGAGAATCTGTCCATTGCAGATAGAGACCCCGAGACACTGCCCAATGCAGATAGAGACCCCGAGACACTGTCCATTGCACATAGAGTTCGTGAGACACTGTCCATTGCAGATAGAGATCCTGAGACACTGTCCATTGCAGATATCGAGCCTGAGACACTGTCCATTGCAGATAGAGACCCGTGACATACTGTCCATTGCAGATAGAGACTAGAGACACTGTCCATTGCAGATGGAGGCCCGTGAGACACTGCCCATTTCAGATAGAGACCACTGAGACACTGTCCATTGCAGATAGAGACCCGTGAGACACTGTCCATTGCAGATAGAGACCCCTGAGACACTGTCCATTTCAGATAGAGACCACTGAGACACTGTCCATTGCAGATAGAGACCCTGAGACACTGTCCATTGCAGATGGAGACCCTGAGACACTGTCCATTGCAGATAGAGACCCCTGAGACACTGTCCATTGCAGATAGATACCCTGAGACACTGTCCATTGCAGATAGAGACCCTGAGATACTGTCCATTGCAGATAGAGACCCGTGAGACACTGTCCATTGCAGATAGAGACCCGTGAGACACTGTCGATTGCAGATAGAGACCCGTGAGACACTGCCCATTGCAGATAGAGACCCAGAGATAATGTCCATTGCAGATAGAGACCCGTGAGTCACTGTCCATTGCAGATACAGACCCGTGAGATGCAGTCCATTGCAGGTAGAGATCCTGAGACACTGTCCATTGCAGATAGAGACCCCTGAGATGATGTCCATTGCAGATAGAGATCCTGAGACACTGTCCATTGCAGATAGAGACCCCTGAGACACTGACCATTGCAGATAGAGATCCTGAGACTCTGTCCATTGCAGATAGAGACCCCTGAGACACTGTCCATTGCAGGTAGAGACCCTGAGACTCTGTCCATTGCAGATAGATACCCTGAGACACTGTCCATTGCAGATAGAGACCCTGAGATACTGTCCATTGCAGATAGAGACCCGTGAGACACTGTCCATTGCAGATAGAGACCCGTGAGACACTGTCGATTGCAGATAGAGACCCGTGAGACACTGCCCATTGCAGATAGAGACCCAGAGATAATGTCCATTGCAGATAGAGACCCGTGAGTCACTGTCCATTGCAGATACAGACCCGTGAGATGCAGTCCATTGCAGGTAGAGATCCTGAGACACTGTCCATTGCAGATAGAGACCCCTGAGATGATGTCCATTGCAGATAGAGATCCTGAGACACTGTCCATTGCAGATAGAGACCCCTGAGACACTGACCATTGCAGATTGAGACCCTGAGACACTGTCCATTGCAGATAGAGACCCGTGAGACACTGTCCATTGCACATAGAGACCCTTGAGACGCTGCCCAATGCAGATTGAGACCCCGAGACACTGTCCATTGCAGACAGAGTTCCTGAGACACTGTCCATTGCAGATAGAGACCCGTGAGACACTGTCCATTGCAGATAGAGACCCCGAGACACTGTCCATTGCAGATAGAGATCCCTGAGACACTGTCCATTGCAGATAGACACCCCTGAGACGCTGTCCATTGCAGGTAGAGACCACGAGACACTGTCCATTGCAGATAGAGACCCATGAGACACTGTACATTGCAGATAGAGACCCCAAGACACTGTCCATTGCAGATAGGGAACCCGAGACACTGTCCATTGCAGATAGGGACCGAGAAACACTGTCCATTGCAGATAGAGACCCCTCAGATGCCGTCCCTTGCAAATAGAGATCCCTGAGACACTGTCCATTGCAGATAGGGACCGAGAAACACTGTCCATTGCAGATAGAGACCCCTCAGATGCTGTCCCTTGCAAATAGAGATCATTGAGACACTGTCCATTGCAGATAGACACCCCTGAGACACTGCCTATTTCAGATAGAGATCACTGAGACACTGTCCATTGCAGATAGAGACCCATGAGACACTGTCCATTGCAGATAGAGACCCCGAGACACTGTCCATTGCAGATAGATACCCATGAGACACTGTCCATTGCAGATAGGGACCCCGAGACACTGTCCATTGCAGATAGAGACCCCTGAGACACTGTCCATTGCAGATAGAGATCCTGAGACACTGTCCATTGCAAATAGAGACCCCTGAGAATCTGTCCATTGCAGATAGAGACCACGAGACATTGCCCAATGCAGATAGAGACCCCGAGACACTGTCCATTGCACATAGAGTTCGTGAGACACTGTCCATTGCAGATAGAGATCCTGAGACACTGTCCATTGCAGATAGACACCCCTGAGACACTATACATTGCAGATAGAGATCCCAGATATACTGTCCATTGCAGATAGAGACCCGTGAGACACTTTCCATTGCAGAGTTCCTGAGACACTGTCCATTGCAGATAGAGACCCGTGAGACACTTTCCAGTGCAGATAGAGACCCCGAGACACTGTCCATTGCAGATAGAGACCTGTGAGATGCTGCCCATTTCAGATAGAGACCACTGAGACACTGTCCATTGCAGATAGAGACCCGTGAGACACTGTCCATTGCAGATAGAGACCACTGAGACACTGTCCATTGCAGATAGAGACCCGTGAGACACTGTCCATTGCAGATAGAGACCCCTGAGACACTGTCCATTTCAGATAGAGACCACTGAGACACTGTCCATTGCAGATAGAGACCCTGAGACACTGTCCATTGCAGATGGAGACCCTGAGACACTGTCCATTGCAGATAGAGACCCTGAGATACTGTCCATTGCAGATAGAGACCCTGAGACACTGTCCATTGCAGATAGAGACCCTGAGATACTGTCCATTGCAGATAGAGACCCGTGAGACACTGTCCATTGCAGATAGAGACCCGTGAGACACTGCCCATTGCAGATAGAGACCCTGAGATAATGCCCATTGCAGATAGCGGCCCTGAGACACCGTCCATTGCAGATAGAGACCCTGAGATACTGTCCATTGCCGATAGAGACCCGTGAGACACTGTCCATTGCAGATAGAGACCCGTGAGACACTGTCGATTGCAGATAGAGACCCGTGAGACACTGCCCATTGCAGATAGAGACCCGTGAGTCACTGTCCATTGCAGATACAGACCCGTGAGATGCAGTCCATTGCAGGTAGAGATCCTGAGACACTGTCCATTGCAGATAGAGACCCCTGAGATGATGTCCATTGCAGATAGAGATCCTGAGACACTGTCCATTGCAGATAGAGACCCCTGAGACACTGACCATTGCAGATAGAGACCCTGAGACACTGTCCATTGCAGATAGAGACCCGTGAGACACTGTCCATTGCACATAGAGACCCCTGAGACGCTGCCCAATGCAGATTGAGACCCCGAGACACTGTCCATTGCAGACAGAGTTCCTGAGACACTGTCCATTGCAGATAGAGACCCGTGAGACACTGTCCATTGCAGATAGAGACCCCGAGACACTGTCCATTGCAGATAGAGATCCCTGAGACACTGTCCATTGCAGATAGACACCCCTGAGACGCTGTCCATTGCAGGTAGAGACCACGAGACACTGTCCATTGCAGATAGAGACCCATGAGACACTGTCCATTGCAGATAGAGACCCCAAGACACTGTCCATTGCAGATAGGGAACCCGAGACACTGTCCATTGCAGATAGGGACCGAGAAACACTGTCCATTGCAGATAGAGACCCCTCAGATGCTGTCCCTTGCAAATAGAGATCCCTGAGACACTGTCCATTGCAGATAGACACCCCTGAGACACTGCCTATTTCAGATAGAGATCACTGAGACACTGTCCATTGCAGATAGAGACCCATGAGACACTGTCCATTGCAGATAGAGACCCCGAGACACTGTCCATTGCAGATAGATACCCATGAGACACTGTCCATTGCAGATAGGGACCCCGAGACACTGTCCATTGCAGATAGAGACCCCTGAGACACTGTCCATTGCAGATAGAGATCCTGAGACACTGTCCATTGCAAATAGAGACCCCTGAGAATCTGTCCATTGCAGATAGAGACCCCGAGACACTGCCCAATGCAGATAGAGACCCCGAGACACTGTCCATTGCACATAGAGTTCGTGAGACACTGTCCATTGCAGATAGAGATCCTGAGACACTGTCCATTGCAGATATCGAGCCTGAGACACTGTCCATTGCAGATAGAGACCCGTGACATACTGTCCATTGCAGATAGAGACTAGAGACACTGTCCATTGCAGATGGAGACCCGTGAGACACTGCCCATTTCAGATAGAGACCACTGAGACACTGTCCATTGCAGATAGAGACCCGTGAGACACTGTCCATTGCAGATAGAGACCCCTGAGACACTGTCCATTTCAGATAGAGACCACTGAGACACTGTCCATTGCAGATAGAGACCCTGAGACACTGTCCATTGCAGATGGAGACCCTGAGACACTGTCCATTGCAGATAGAGACCCCTGAGACACTGTCCATTTCAGATAGAGACCACTGAGACACTGTCCATTGCAGATAGCGACCCTGAGACACTGTCCATTGCAGATAGAGACCCTGAGACACTGTCCATTGCAGATAGAGACCCGTGAGACACTGTCCATTGCAGATAGAGACCCGTGAGACACTGCCCATTGCAGATAGAGACCCAGAGATAATGTCCATTGCAGATAGAGACCCGTGAGTCACTGTCCATTGCAGATACAGACCCGTGAGATGCAGTCCATTGCAGGTAGAGATCCTGAGACACTGTCCATTGCAGATAGAGACCCCTGAGATGATGTCCATTGCAGATAGAGATCCTGAGACACTGTCCATTGCAGATAGAGACCCGTGACATACTGTCCATTGCAGATAGAGACTAGAGACACTGTCCATTGCAGATGGAGACCCGTGAGACACTGCCCATTTCAGATAGAGACCACTGAGACACTGTCCATTGCAGATAGAGACCCGTGAGACACTGTCCATTGCAGATAGAGACCCCTGAGACACTGTCCATTTCAGATAGAGACCACTGAGACACTGTCCATTGCAGATAGAGACCCTGAGACACTGTCCATTGCAGATGGAGACCCTGAGACACTGTCCATTGCAGATAGAGACCCCTGAGACACTGTCCATTTCAGATAGAGACCACTGAGACACTGTCCATTGCAGATAGCGACCCTGAGACACTGTCCATTGCAGATAGAGACCCTGAGACACTGTCCATTGCAGATAGAGACCCGTGAGACACTGTCGATTGCAGATAGAGACCCGTGAGACACTGCCCATTGCAGATAGAGACCCAGAGATAATGTCCATTGCAGATAGAGACCCGTGAGTCACTGTCCATTGCAGATACAGACCCGTGAGATGCAGTCCATTGCAGGTAGAGATCCTGAGACACTGTCCATTGCAGATAGAGACCCCTGAGATGATGTCCATTGCAGATAGAGATCCTGAGACACTGTCCATTGCAGATAGAGACCCCTGAGACACTGACCATTGCAGATTGAGACCCTGAGACACTGTCCATTGCAGATAGAGACCCGTGAGACACTGTCCATTGCACATAGAGACCCTTGAGACGCTGCCCAATGCAGATTGAGACCCCGAGACACTGTCCATTGCAGACAGAGTTCCTGAGACACTGTCCATTGCAGATAGAGACCCGTGAGACACTGTCCATTGCAGATAGAGACCCCGAGACACTGTCCATTGCAGATAGAGATCCCTGAGACACTGTCCATTGCAGATAGACACCCCTGAGACGCTGTCCATTGCAGGGAGAGACCACGAGACACTGTCCATTGCAGATAGAGACCCATGAGACACTGTACATTGCAGATAGAGACCCCAAGACACTGTCCATTGCAGATATGGAACCCGAGACACTGTCCATTGCAGATAGGGACCGAGAAACACTGTCCATTGCAGATAGAGACCCCTCAGATGCCGTCCCTTGCAAATAGAGATCCCTGAGACACTGTCCATTGCAGATAGGGACCGAGAAACACTGTCCATTGCAGATAGAGACCCCTCAGATGCTGTCCCTTGCAAATAGAGATCATTGAGACACTGTCCATTGCAGATAGACACCCCTGAGACACTGCCTATTTCAGATAGAGATCACTGAGACACTGTCCATTGCAGATAGAGACCCATGAGACACTGTCCATTGCAGATAGAGACCCCGAGACACTGTCCATTGCAGATAGATACCCATGAGACACTGTCCATTGCAGACAGAGTTCCTGAGACACTGTCCATTGCAGATAGAGACCCGTGAGACACTTTCCATTGCAGACAGAGTTCCTGAGACACTGTCCATTGCAGATAGAGACCCGTGAGACACTTTCCAGTGCAGATAGAGACCCCGAGACACTGTCCATTGCAGATAGAGACCTGTGAGATGCTGTCCATTGCAGATAGAGACCCGTGAGACACTGCCCATTGCATATAGTGACCCTGAGACACTGTCCATTGCAGATAGAGACCCTGAGACACTGTCCATTGCAGATAGGGACCCGTGAGACACTGTCCATTGCAGATAGAGACCCGTGAGACACTGTCCATTGCAGATAGAGATCCCAGGTACAGTGTCCATTTTAGATTGAAATCTCTGAGACACTGTCCACTGTCGATAGAGACCACCGAGACACTGTCCATTGCAGATAGAGAATTCTGAGGTGCTGTCCATTGCAGATAGAGATCCTGAAACATTGTCCATTGCAGATGGAGACCCCTGAGACACTGTCCATTGCGGATAGAGATCCCAGATATAATGTCCCTTGCAGATAGAGACCCCTGAGACACTGCCCATTGCAGATAGAGACCCTGAGATACTGTCCATTGCAGATAGAGACCCCTGAGACACTGCCCATTGCAGATAGAGACCCGTAAGTCACTGTCCATTGCAGATGAAGACCCCGAGACACTGTCCATTGTTGATAGAGATCCGTGAGACACTGCCCATTGCAGATAGAGACCCCGAGATACTGTCCATTGCAGATAGAGACTTCTGAGGTGCTGTCCATTGCAGATAGAGATCCTGAAACATTGTCCATTGCAGATGGAGATCCCAGATATAATGTCCATTGCAGATAGAGACCCGTGAGACACTTTCCAGTGCAGATAGAGACCCCTGAGACACTGCCCATTGCAGATAGAGACCCTGAGACACTGTCCATTGCAGATAGAGACCCTGAAATACTGTCCATTGCAGATAGAGACCCTGAGATACTGTCCATTGCAGATAGAGACCCGTGAGACACTGCCCATTGCAGATAGAGACCATGAGACACTGTCCATTGCAGATAGAGACCCGTAAGTCACTGTCCATTGCAGATGAAGACCCCGAGACACTGTCCATTGTTGATAGAGACCCGTGAGACACTGCCCATTGCAGATAGAGACCCTGAAATACTGTCCATTGCAGATAGAGACCCTGAGATACTGTCCATTGCAGATAGAGACCCCGAGATACTGTCCATTGCCGATAGAGACCCTGAAATACTGTCCATTGCAGATAGAGACCCTGAGATACTGTCCATTGCAGATAGAGACCCGTGAGTCACTGTCCATTGCAGATAGAGACCCCGAGACACTGCCCATTGCAGATAGAGACCCTGAGACACTGTCCATTGCAGATAGAGACCCTGAGATACTGTCCATTGCAGATAGAGACCCTGAGACACTGCCCATTGCAGATAGAGACCCCGAGACACTGTCCATTGCACATAGAGTTCGTGAGACACTGTCTATTGCAGATAGAGACCCGTGAGACACTGTCCATTGCAGATAGAGATCCTGAGACACTGTCCATTGCAGATAGACACCCCTGAGACACTATACATTGCAGATAGAGATCCCAGATATACTGTCCATTGCAGATAGAGACCCGTGAGACACTTTCCAGTGCAGATAGAGACCCCGAGACACTGTCCATTGCAGATAGAGACCTGTGAGATGCTGTCCATTGCAGATAGAGACCCGTGAGACACTGTCCATTGCAGATAGAGTTCGTGAGTCACTGTCCATTGCAGATAGAGATCCCAGGTACACTGTCCATTTTAGATTGAGATCTCTGAGACACTGTCCACTGTAGATAGAGACCACCGAGACATTGTCCATTGCAGATAGAGACTTCTGAGGTGCTGTCCATTGCAGATAGAGATCCTGAAACATTGTCCATTGCAGATGGAGACCCCTGAGACACTGTCCATTGCAGATAGAGATCCCAGATATAATGTCCATTGCAGATAGAGTTCGTGAGACACTTTCCATTGCAGATAGAGACCCTGAGACACTGTCCATTGCAGATGGAGACCCCGAGACACTGTCCATTGCAGATAGAGACCCGTGAGACACTGTCCATTGCAGATAGAGTTCGTGAGACACTGTCCATTGCAGATAGAGATCCCAGGTACACTGTCCATTTTAGATTGAGATCTCTGAGACACTGTCCACTGTAGATTGAGACCACCGAGACACTGTCCATTGCAGATAGAGACTTCTGAGGTGCTGTCCATTGCAGATAGAGATCCTGAAACATTGTCCATTGCAGATGGAGACCCCTGAGACACTGTCCATTGCAGATAGAGATCCCAGATATAATGTCCATTGCAGATAGAAACCCGTGAGACACTTTCCAGTGCAGATAGAGACCCCTGAGACACTGCCCATTGCAGATAGAGACCCTGAGACACTGTCCATTGCAGATAGAGACCCTGAAATACTGTCCATTGCAGATAGAGACCCTGAGATACTGTCCATTGCAGATAGAGACCCGTGAGACACTGCCCATTGCAGATAGAGACCATGAGACACTGTCCATTGCAGATAGAGACCCGTAAGTCACTGTCCATTGCAGATGAAGAGCCCGAGACACTGTCCATTGTTGATAGAGAGCCGTGAGACACTGCCCATTGCAGATAGAGACCCCGAGATACTGCCCATTGCAGATAGAGACCCTGAGATACTGTCCGTTGCAGATGGAGACCCTGAAATACTGCCCATTGCAGATAGAGACCCGTGAGTCACTGTCTATTGCAGATAGAGACCCCGAGACACTGTCCATTGCAGATAGAGACCCTGAAATACTGTCCATTGCAGATAGAGACCCTGAGATACTGTCCATTGCAGATAGAGACCCGTGAGTCACTGTCCATTGCAGATAGAGACCCTAAGATACTGTGCATTGCAGATAGAGACCCTGAGATACTGTCCATTGCAGATAGAGACCCGTGAGACACTGTCCATTGCAAATCGAGACCCGTGAGACCCTGCCCATTGCAGATAGAGACCCGTGAGACACTGCCCATTGCAGATAGGGACCCCGAGGCACTGTCCATTGCAGATAGGGACCCCGAGACACTGTCCATTGCAGATAGAGACCCCGAGACACTGTCCATTGCAGATAGGGACCCCGAGACCCTGTCCATTGCAGATAGGGACCGAGAAACACTGTCCATTGCAGATAGAGACCCCTCAGATGCTGTCCCTTGCAAATAGAGATCCCTGAGACACTGTCCATTGCAGATAGACACACCTGAGATACTGCCTATTTCAGATAGAGATCACTGAGACACTGTCCATTGCAGATAGAGACCCATGAGACACTGTCCATTGCAGATAGAGACCCCGAGACACTGTCCATTGCAGATAGAGACCCGTGAGACACTGTCCATTGCAGATAGAGACCCCGAGACACTGCCCATTGCAGATAGAGACCCTGAGACACTGTCCATTGCAGATAGAGACCCTGAAATACTGTCCATTGCAGATAGAGACCCTGAGATACTGTCCATTGCAGATAGAGACCCGTGAGACACTGCCCATTGCAGATAGAGACCATGAGACACTGTCCATTGCAGATAGAGACCCGTAAGTCACTGTCCATTGCAGATGAAGACCCCGAGACACTGTCCATTGTTGATAGAGACCCGTGAGACACTGCCCATTGCAGATAGAGACCCTGAAATACTGTCCATTGCAGATAGAGACCCTGAGATACTGTCCATTGCAGATAGAGACCCCGAGATACTGTCCATTGCCGATAGAGACCCTGAAATACTGTCCATTGCAGATAGAGACCCTGAGATACTGTCCATTGCAGATAGAGACCCGTGAGTCACTGTCCATTGCAGATAGAGACCCCGAGACACTGCCCATTGCAGATAGAGACCCTGAGACACTGTCCATTGCAGATAGAGACCCTGAGATACTGTCCATTGCAGATAGAGACCCTGAGACACTGCCCATTGCAGATAGAGACCCCGAGACACTGTCCATTGCACATAGAGTTCGTGAGACACTGTCTATTGCAGATAGAGACCCGTGAGACACTGTCCATTGCAGATAGAGATCCTGAGACACTGTCCATTGCAGATAGACACCCCTGAGACACTATACATTGCAGATAGAGATCCCAGATATACTGTCCATTGCAGATAGAGACCCGTGAGACACTTTCCAGTGCAGATAGAGACCCCGAGACACTGTCCATTGCAGATAGAGACCTGTGAGATGCTGTCCATTGCAGATAGAGACCCGTGAGACACTGTCCATTGCAGATAGAGTTCGTGAGTCACTGTCCATTGCAGATAGAGATCCCAGGTACACTGTCCATTTTAGATTGAGATCTCTGAGACACTGTCCACTGTAGATAGAGACCACCGAGACATTGTCCATTGCAGATAGAGACTTCTGAGGTGCTGTCCATTGCAGATAGAGATCCTGAAACATTGTCCATTGCAGATGGAGACCCCTGAGACACTGTCCATTGCAGATAGAGATCCCAGATATAATGTCCATTGCAGATAGAGTTCGTGAGACACTTTCCATTGCAGATAGAGACCCTGAGACACTGTCCATTGCAGATGGAGACCCCGAGACACTGTCCATTGCAGATAGAGACCCGTGAGACACTGTCCATTGCAGATAGAGTTCGTGAGACACTGTCCATTGCAGATAGAGATCCCAGGTACACTGTCCATTTTAGATTGAGATCTCTGAGACACTGTCCACTGTAGATAGAGACCACCGAGACACTGTCCATTGCAGATAGAGACTTCTGAGGTGCTGTCCATTGCAGATAGAGATCCTGAAACATTGTCCATTGCAGATGGAGACCCCTGAGACACTGTCCATTGCAGATAGAGATCCCAGATATAATGTCCATTGCAGATAGAAACCCGTGAGACACTTTCCAGTGCAGATAGAGACCCCTGAGACACTGCCCATTGCAGATAGAGACCCTGAGACACTGTCCATTGCAGATAGAGACCCTGAAATACTGTCCATTGCAGATAGAGACCCTGAGATACTGTCCATTGCAGATAGAGACCCGTGAGACACTGCCCATTGCAGATAGAGACCATGAGACACTGTCCATTGCAGATAGAGACCCGTAAGTCACTGTCCATTGCAGATGAAGAGCCCGAGACACTGTCCATTGTTGATAGAGAGCCGTGAGACACTGCCCATTGCAGATAGAGACCCCGAGATACTGCCCATTGCAGATAGAGACCCTGAGATACTGTCCGTTGCAGATGGAGACCCTGAAATACTGCCCATTGCAGATAGAGACCCGTGAGTCACTGTCTATTGCAGATAGAGACCCCGAGACACTGTCCATTGCAGATAGAGACCCTGAAATACTGTCCATTGCAGATAGAGACCCTGAGATACTGTCCATTGCAGATAGAGACCCGTGAGTCACTGTCCATTGCAGATAGAGACCCTAAGATACTGTGCATTGCAGATAGAGACCCTGAGATACTGTCCATTGCAGATAGAGACCCGTGAGACACTGTCCATTGCAAATCGAGACCCGTGAGACCCTGCCCATTGCAGATAGAGACCCGTGAGACACTGCCCATTGCAGATAGGGACCCCGAGGCACTGTCCATTGCAGATAGGGACCCCGAGACACTGTCCATTGCAGATAGAGACCCCGAGACACTGTCCATTGCAGATAGGGACCCCGAGACCCTGTCCATTGCAGATAGGGACCGAGAAACACTGTCCATTGCAGATAGAGACCCCTCAGATGCTGTCCCTTGCAAATAGAGATCCCTGAGACACTGTCCATTGCAGATAGACACCCCTGAGATACTGCCTATTTCAGATAGAGATCACTGAGACACTGTCCATTGCAGATAGAGACCCATGAGACACTGTCCATTGCAGATAGAGACCCCGAGACACTGTCCATTGCAGATAGAGACCCGTGAGACACTGTCCATTGCAGATAGGGACACCGAGACACTGTCCATTGCAGATAGGGACCGAGAAACACTGTCCATTGCAGATAGAGACCCTGAGATACTGTCCATTGCAGATAGAGACCCGTGAGACACTGTCCATTGCAGATAGAGACGCCGAGACACTGTCCATTGCAGATAAAGACCCATGAGACACTGCCCATTGCAGATAGAGACACGTGAGATACTGCCCATTGCAGATAGAGACCTGTGAGACACTGTCCATTGCAGATAGAGACCCGTGAGACACTGCCCATTGCATATAGAGACCCCGAGACACTGTCCATTGCAGATAGAGACCCCGAGACACTGTCCATTGCAGATAGAGACCCGTGAGACACTGCCCATTGCAGATAGAGACCCTGAGACACTGTCCATTGCAGATAGAGACCCTGAGATACTGTCCATTTCAGATAGAGACCCGTGAGACACTGTCCATTGCAGATAGAGACCCGTGAGACATTCCCCTTTGCAGATAGGGACACGAGACACTGACCATTGCAGATAGAGACTCTGAGATACTGTCCATTGCAGATAGAGACCGGTGAGACACTGCCCATTTCAGATCGAGACCCTGAGACACTGTCCATTGCAGATAGAGACCGGTGAGTCACTGTCCATTGCTGGTAGAGACCCCGAGAGACTGTCCATTGCCGATAGAGATCCGTGAGACACTGTCTATTGCAGATAGATACCCTGAGATACTGTGCATTGCAGATAGAGACCCATGAGACACTGTCCATTGCAGATAGAGACCCTGAAATACTGTCCATTGCAGATAGAGACCCTGACATACTGTCCATTGCAGATAGAGACCCGTGAGTCACTGCCCATTGCAGATAGAGACCCCCAGACACTGTCCATTGCAGATAGAGACCCCTGAGACACTGTCCATTTCAGATAGAGACCACTGAGACACTGTGTTTTGCAGATAGAGACCCTGAGACACTGTCCATTGCAGATAGAGATCCTGAGACACTGTCCATTGCAGATAGAGACCCTGAGATACTGTCCATTGCAGATAGAGACCCGTGAGATACTGTCCATTGCAGATAGAGACCCGTGAGACATTCCCCTTAGCAGATAGGGACCCGAGACACTGTCCATTGCAGATAGAGACTCTGAGATACTGTCCATTGCAGATAGAGACCCGTGAGACACTGCCCATTGCAGATAGAGACCACCAGACACTGTCCATTGCAGATAGAGACCCCTGAGACACTGTCCATTTCAGATAGAGACCACTGAGACACTGTGTTTTGCAGATAGAGACCCTGAGACACTGTCCATTGCAGATAGAGACCCTGACATACTGTCCATTGCAGATAGAGACCCGTGAGTCACTGCCCATTGCAGATAGAGACCCCCAGACACTGTCCATTGCAGATAGAGACCCCTGAGACACTGTCCATTTCAGATAGAGACCACTGAGACACTGTGTTTTGCAGATAGAGACCCTGAGACACTGTCCATTGCAGATAGAGATCCTGAGACACTGTCCATTGCAGATAGAGACCCTGAGATACTGTCCATTGCAGATAGAGACCCGTGAGATACTGTCCATTGCAGATAGAGACCCGTGAGACATTCCCCTTAGCAGATAGGGACCCGAGACACTGTCCATTGCAGATAGAGACTCTGAGATACTGTCCATTGCAGATAGAGACCCGTGAGACACTGCCCATTGCAGATAGAGACCACCAGACACTGTCCATTGCAGATAGAGACCCCTGAGACACTGTCCATTTCAGATAGAGACCACTGAGACACTGTGTTTTGCAGATAGAGACCCTGAGACACTGTCCATTGCAGATAGAGACCTGTGAGATGCTGTCCATTGCAGATAGAGACCCGTGAGACACTGTCCATTGCAGATAGAGTTCGTGAGTCACTGTCCATTGCAGATAGAGATCCCAGGTACACTGTCCATTTTAGATTGAGATCTCTGAGACACTGTCCACTGTAGATAGAGACCACCGAGACATTGTCCATTGCAGATAGAGACTTCTGAGGTGCTGTCCATTGCAGATAGAGATCCTGAAACATTGTCCATTGCAGATGGAGACCCCTGAGACACTGTCCATTGCAGATAGAGATCCCAGATATAATGTCCATTGCAGATAGAGTTCGTGAGACACTTTCCATTGCAGATAGAGACCCTGAGACACTGTCCATTGCAGATGGAGACCCCGAGACACTGTCCATTGCAGATAGAGACCCGTGAGACACTGTCCATTGCAGATAGAGTTCGTGAGACACTGTCCATTGCAGATAGAGATCCCAGGTACACTGTCCATTTTAGATTGAGATCTCTGAGACACTGTCCACTGTAGATAGAGACCACCGAGACACTGTCCATTGCAGATAGAGACTTCTGAGGTGCTGTCCATTGCAGATAGAGATCCTGAAACATTGTCCATTGCAGATGGAGACCCCTGAGACACTGTCCATTGCAGATAGAGATCCCAGATATAATGTCCATTGCAGATAGAAACCCGTGAGACACTTTCCAGTGCAGATAGAGACCCCTGAGACACTGCCCATTGCAGATAGAGACCCTGAGACACTGTCCATTGCAGATAGAGACCCTGAAATACTGTCCATTGCAGATAGAGACCCTGAGATACTGTCCATTGCAGATAGAGACCCGTGAGACACTGCCCATTGCAGATAGAGACCATGAGACACTGTCCATTGCAGATAGAGACCCGTAAGTCACTGTCCATTGCAGATGAAGAGCCCGAGACACTGTCCATTGTTGATAGAGAGCCGTGAGACACTGCCCATTGCAGATAGAGACCCCGAGATACTGCCCATTGCAGATAGAGACCCTGAGATACTGTCCGTTGCAGATGGAGACCCTGAAATACTGCCCATTGCAGATAGAGACCCGTGAGTCACTGTCTATTGCAGATAGAGACCCCGAGACACTGTCCATTGCAGATAGAGACCCTGAAATACTGTCCATTGCAGATAGAGACCCTGAGATACTGTCCATTGCAGATAGAGACCCGTGAGTCACTGTCCATTGCAGATAGAGACCCTAAGATACTGTGCATTGCAGATAGAGACCCTGAGATACTGTCCATTGCAGATAGAGACCCGTGAGACACTGTCCATTGCAAATCGAGACCCGTGAGACCCTGCCCATTGCAGATAGAGACCCGTGAGACACTGCCCATTGCAGATAGGGACCCCGAGGCACTGTCCATTGCAGATAGGGACCCCGAGACACTGTCCATTGCAGATAGAGACCCCGAGACACTGTCCATTGCAGATAGGGACCCCGAGACCCTGTCCATTGCAGATAGGGACCGAGAAACACTGTCCATTGCAGATAGAGACCCCTCAGATGCTGTCCCTTGCAAATAGAGATCCCTGAGACACTGTCCATTGCAGATAGACACCCCTGAGATACTGCCTATTTCAGATAGAGATCACTGAGACACTGTCCATTGCAGATAGAGACCCATGAGACACTGTCCATTGCAGATAGAGACCCCGAGACACTGTCCATTGCAGATAGAGACCCGTGAGACACTGTCCATTGCAGATAGGGACACCGAGACACTGTCCATTGCAGATAGGGACCGAGAAACACTGTCCATTGCAGATAGAGACCCTGAGATACTGTCCATTGCAGATAGAGACCCGTGAGACACTGTCCATTGCAGATAGAGACGCCGAGACACTGTCCATTGCAGATAAAGACCCATGAGACACTGCCCATTGCAGATAGAGACACGTGAGATACTGCCCATTGCAGATAGAGACCTGTGAGACACTGTCCATTGCAGATAGAGACCCGTGAGACACTGCCCATTGCATATAGAGACCCCGAGACACTGTCCATTGCAGATAGAGACCCCGAGACACTGTCCATTGCAGATAGAGACCCGTGAGACACTGCCCATTGCAGATAGAGACCCTGAGACACTGTCCATTGCAGATAGAGACCCTGAGATACTGTCCATTTCAGATAGAGACCCGTGAGACACTGTCCATTGCAGATAGAGACCCGTGAGACATTCCCCTTTGCAGATAGGGACACGAGACACTGACCATTGCAGATAGAGACTCTGAGATACTGTCCATTGCAGATAGAGACCGGTGAGACACTGCCCATTTCAGATCGAGACCCTGAGACACTGTCCATTGCAGATAGAGACCGGTGAGTCACTGTCCATTGCTGGTAGAGACCCCGAGAGACTGTCCATTGCCGATAGAGATCCGTGAGACACTGTCTATTGCAGATAGATACCCTGAGATACTGTGCATTGCAGATAGAGACCCATGAGACACTGTCCATTGCAGATAGAGACCCTGAAATACTGTCCATTGCAGATAGAGACCCTGACATACTGTCCATTGCAGATAGAGACCCGTGAGTCACTGCCCATTGCAGATAGAGACCCCCAGACACTGTCCATTGCAGATAGAGACCCCTGAGACACTGTCCATTTCAGATAGAGACCACTGAGACACTGTGTTTTGCAGATAGAGACCCTGAGACACTGTCCATTGCAGATAGAGATCCTGAGACACTGTCCATTGCAGATAGAGACCCTGAGATACTGTCCATTGCAGATAGAGACCCGTGAGATACTGTCCATTGCAGATAGAGACCCGTGAGACATTCCCCTTAGCAGATAGGGACCCGAGACACTGTCCATTGCAGATAGAGACTCTGAGATACTGTCCATTGCAGATAGAGACCCGTGAGACACTGCCCATTGCAGATAGAGACCACCAGACACTGTCCATTGCAGATAGAGACCCCTGAGACACTGTCCATTTCAGATAGAGACCACTGAGACACTGTGTTTTGCAGATAGAGACCCTGAGACACTGTCCATTGCAGATAGAGACCCTGAGATACTGTCCATTGCAGATAGAGACCCGTGAGATACTGCCCATTGCAGTTAGAGACCCGGGAGACACTGCCCATTGCAGATAGAGACCCCAAGACACTGCCCATTGCAGATAGAGACCCGTGAGACACTGCCCATTGCAGATAGAGACCCTGAGACACTGTCCATTGCAGATAGAGACCCTGAGATACTGTCCATTGCTGATAGAGCTCCTGAGATACTGTCCATTGCAGATAGAGACCCGTGAGACACTGTCCATTGCAGATAGAGACCCTGAGATACTGTCCATTGCAGATAGAGACCCCTGAGACACTGTCCATTGCAGATAGAGATCCTGAGACACTGTCCATTGCAAATAGAGACCCCTGAGAATCTGTCCATTGCAGATAGAGACCCCGAGACACTGCCCAATGCAGATAGAGACCCCGAGACACTGTCCATTGCACATAGAGTTCGTGAGACACTGTCCATTGCAGATAGAGATCTAGAGACACTGTCCATTGCAGATATCGAGCCTGAGACACTGTCCATTGCAGATAGAGACCCGTGACATACTGTCCATTGCAGATAGAGATCTAGAGACACTGTCCATTGCAGATGGAGACCCGTGAGACACTGCCCATTTCAGATAGAGACCACTGAGACACTGTCCATTGCAGATAGAGACCCGTGAGACACTGTCCATTGCAGATAGAGACCCCTGAGACACTGTCCATTTCAGATAGAGACCACTGAGACACTGTCCATTGCAGATAGAGACCCTGAGACACTGTCCATTGCAGATGGAGACCCTGAGACACTGTCCATTGCAGATAGAGACCCGTGACATACTGTCCATTGCAGATAGAGATCTAGAGACACTGTCCATTGCAGATGGAGACCCGTGAGACACTGCCCATTTCAGATAGAGACCACTGAGACACTGTCCATTGCAGATAGAGACCCGTGAGACACTGTCCATTGCAGATAGAGACCCCTGAGACACTGTCCATTTCAGATAGAGACCACTGAGACACTGTCCATTGCAGATAGAGACCCTGAGACACTGTCCATTGCAGATGGAGACCCTGAGACCCTGTCCATCGCAGATAGAGACCCTGAGATACTGTCCATTGCAGATAGATACCCTGAGACACTGTCCATTGCAGATAGAGACCCTGAGATACTGTCCATTGCAGATAGAGACCCGTGAGACACTGACCATTGCAGATAGAGACCCTGAGATAATGCCCATTGCAGATAGCGACCCTGAGACACCGTCCATTGCAGATAGAGACCCTGAGATACTGTCCATTGCAGATAGAGACCCGTGAGACACTGTCCATTGCAGATAGAGACCCGTGAGACACTGTCGATTGCAGATAGAGACCCGTGAGACACTGCCCATTGCAGATAGAGACCCAGAGATAATGTCCATTGCAGATAGAGACCCGTGAGTCACTGTCCATTGCACATACAGACCCGTGAGATGCAGTCCATTGCAGGTAGAGATCCTGAGACACTGTCCATTGCAGATAGAGACCCCTGAGATGATGTCCATTGCAGATAGAGATCCTGAGACACTGTCCATTGCAGATAGAGACCCCTGAGACACTGACCATTGCAGATTGAGACCCTGAGACACTGTCCATTGCAGATAGAGACCCGTGAGACACTGTCCATTGCACATAGAGACCCTTGAGACGCTGCCCAATGCAGATTGAGACCCCGAGACACTGTCCATTGCAGACAGAGTTCCTGAGACACTGTCCATTGCAGATAGAGACCCGTGAGACACTGTCCATTGCAGATAGAGACCCCGAGACACTGTCCATTGCAGATAGAGATCCCTGAGACACTGTCCATTGCAGATAGACACCCCTGAGACGCTGTCCATTGCAGGGAGAGACCACGAGACACTGTCCATTGCAGATAGAGACCCATGAGACACTGTCCATTGCAGATAGAGACCCCAAGACACTGTCCATTGCAGATAGGGAACCCGAGACACTGTCCATTGCAGATAGGGACCGAGAAACACTGTCCATTGCAGATAGAGACCCCTCAGATGCTGTCCCTTGCAAATAGAGATCATTGAGACACTGTCCATTGCAGATAGACACCCCTGAGACACTGCCTATTTCAGATAGAGATCACTGAGACACTGTCCATTGCAGATAGAGACCCATGAGACACTGTCCATTGCAGATAGAGACCCCGAGACACTGTCCATTGCAGATAGATACCCATGAGACACTGTCCATTGCAGATAGGGACCCCGAGACACTGTCCATTGCAGATAGAGACCCCTGAGACACTGTCCATTGCAGATAGAGATCCTGAGACACTGTCCATTGCAAATAGAGACCCCTGAGAATCTGTCCATTGCAGATAGAGACCACGAGACATTGCCCAATGCAGATAGAGACCCCGAGACACTGTCCATTGCACATAGAGTTCGTGAGACACTGTCCATTGCAGATAGAGATCCTGAGACACTGTCCATTGCAGATAGACACCCCTGAGACACTATACATTGCAGATAGAGATCCCAGATATACTGTCCATTGCAGATAGAGACCCGTGAGACACTTTCCATTGCAGACAGAGTTCCTGAGACACTGTCCATTGCAGATAGAGACCCGTGAGACACTTTCCAGTGCAGATAGAGACCCCGAGACACTGTCCATTGCAGATAGAGACCTGTGAGATGCTGTCCATTGCAGATAGAGACCCGTGAGACACTGCCCATTGCATATAGTGACCCTGAGACACTGTCCATTGCAGACAGAGACCCTGAGACACTGTCCATTGCAGATAGGGACCCGTGAGACACTGTCCATTGCAGATAGAGACCCGTGAGACACTGTCCATTGCAGATAGAGATCCCAGGTACAGTGTCCATTTTAGATTGAGATCTCTGAGACACTGTCCACTGTAGATAGAGACCACCGAGAATCTGTCCATTGCAGATAGAGAATTCTGAGGTGCTGTCCATTGCAGATAGAGATCCTGAAACATTGTCCATTGCAGATAGAGACCCCTGAGACACTGCCCATTGCAGATAGAGACCCTGAGATACTGTCCATTGCAGATAGAGACCCGTGAGACACTGCCCATTGCAGATAGAGACCCGTAAGTCACTGTCCATTGCAGATGAAGACCCCGAGACACTGTCCATTGTTGATAGAGATCCGTGAGACACTGCCCATTGCAGATAGAGACCCCGAGATACTGTCCATTGCAGATAGAGACTTCTGAGGTGCTGTCCATTGCAGATAGAGATCCTGAAACATTGTCCATTGCAGATGGAGATCCCAGATATAATGTCCATTGCAGATAGAGACCCGTGAGACACTTTCCAGTGCAGATAGAGACCCCTGAGACACTGCCCATTGCAGATAGAGACCCTGAGACACTGGAGGAGAAAGTGAGGTCTGCAGATGCTGGAGATCAAAGTTGAAACTTTATTGCTGGAACAGCACAGCAGGTCAGGCAGCATCCAGGGAACAGGAGATTCGACGTTTCGGGCACAGGCCCTTCTTCAGGAATGAGCAGAGAGTGTTCAGCAGGAGAAGATAAAAGGTAGGGAGGAGGGACTTGGAGGAGGGGAGTTGGAAATGTGATAGGTGGAAAGAGGTCAAGGTGAGGGTGATAGGTCGGAGTAGGGTGGAGGCGGAGAGGTCAAGAAGAAGACTGCAGGTCAGGAAGGAGGTGCCGGGCTGGAAGGATCCGGCTGAGACAAGGTGGGGGGAGGGGGGATGAAGAAACTGGTGAAGTCCAAGTTCATCCCCTGCGGTTGGAGGGTTCCCAGTCGGAAGATAAGACGCTCCTCCTCCGACCGTCGGGTTGTTGTGGTTTGGCGGTGGATGAGTCCAATGACCTGCATATCCTCGGTGGAGTGGGAGGGGGAGTTGAAATGCTGTGCCACAGGTTGGTTGGGTTGGTTCGTCCGGGTGGCCCAGAGGTGCTCCCTGAATCGCTCCGCAAGTAGGCGGCCTGTCTCCCCAATATAGAGGAGGCCACACCGGCTGCAGCGGATGCAGTAGACACTGTCCATTGCAGATAGAGACCCTGAAATACTGTCCATTGCAGATAGAGACCCTGAGATACTGTCCATTGCAGATAGAGACCCGTGAGACACTGCCCATTGCAGATAGAGACCCTGAAATACTGTCCATTGCAGATAGAGACCCTGAGATACTGTCCATTGCAGATAGAGACCCGTGAGTCACTGTCCATTGCAGATAGAGACCCCGAGACACTGCCCATTGCAGATAGAGACCCTGAGACACTGTCCATTGCAGATAGAGACCCTGAGATACTGTCCATTGCAGATAGAGACCCGTGAGACACTGCCCATTGCAGATAGAGACTCCGAGACACTGTCCATTGCACATAGAGTTCGTGAGACACTGTCTATTGCAGATAGAGACCCGTGAGACACTGTCCATTGCAGATAGAAATCCTGAGACACTGTCCATTGCAGATAGACACCCCTGAGACACTATACATTGCAGATAGAGATCCCAGATATACTGTCCATTGCAGATAGAGACCCGTGAGACACTTTCCAGTGCAGATAGAGACCCCGAGACACTGTCCATTGCAGATAGAGACCTGTGAGATGCTGTCCATTGCAGATAGAGACCCGTGAGACACTGTCCATTGCAGATAGAGTTCGTGAGACACTGTCCATTGCAGATAGAGATCCCAGGTACACTGTCCATTTTAGATTGAGATCTCTGAGACACTGTCCACTGTAGATAGAGACCACCGAGACATTGTCCATTGCAGATAGAGACTTCTGAGGTGCTGTCCATTGCAGATAGAGATCCTGAAACATTGTCCATTGCAGATGGAGACCCCTGAGACACTGTCCATTGCAGATAGAGATCCCAGATATAATGTCCATTGCAGATAGAGTTCGTGAGACACTGTCCATTGCAGATAGAGACCCTGAGACACTGTCCATTGCAGATGGAGACCCCGAGACACTGTCCATTGCAGATAGAGACCCGTGAGACACTGTCCATTGCAGATAGAGTTCGTGAGACACTGTCCATTGCAGATAGAGATCCCAGGTACACTGTCCATTTTAGATTGAGATCTCTGAGACACTGTCCACTGTTGATAGAGACCACCGAGACACTGTCCATTGCAGATAGAGACTTCTGAGGTGCTGTCCATTGCAGATAGAGATCCTGAAACATTGTCCATTGCAGATGGAGACCCCTGAGACACTGTCCATTGCAGATAGAGATCCCAGATATAATGTCCATGGCAGATAGAAACCCGTGAGACACTTTCCAGTGCAGATAGAGACCCCTGAGACACTGCCCATTGCAGATAGAGACCCTGAGACACTGTCCATTGCAGATAGAGACCCTGAAATACTGTCCATTGCAGATAGAGACCCTGAGATACTGTCCATTGCAGATAGAGACCCGTGAGACATTGCCCATTGCAGATAGAGACCATGAGACACTGTCCATTGCAGATAGAGACCCGTAAGTCACTGTCCATTGCAGATGAAGAGCCCGAGACACTGTCCATTGTTGATAGAGAGCCGTGAGACACTGCCCATTGCAGATAGAGACCCCGAGATACTGCCCATTGCAGATAGAGACCCTGAGATACTGTCCGTTGCAGATGGAGACCCTGAAATACTGCCCATTGCAGATAGAGACCCGTGAGTCACTGTCTATTGCAGATAGAGACCCCGAGACACTGTCCATTGCAGATAGAGACCCTGAAATACTGTCCATTGCAGATAGAGACCCTGAGATACTGTCCATTGCAGATAGAGACCCGTGAGTCACTGTCCATTGCAGATAGAGACCCTAAGATACTGTGCATTGCAGATAGAGACCCTGAGATACTGTCCATTGCAGATAGAGACCCGTGAGACACTGTCCATTGCAAATCGAGACCCGTGAGACACTGCCCATTGCAGATAGGGACCCCGAGGCACTGTCCATTGCAGATAGAGACCCGTGAGACACTGCCTATTTCAGATAGAGATCACTGAGACACTGTCCATTGCAGATAGAGACCCATGAGACACTGTCCATTGCAGATAGAGACCCCGAGACACTGCCTATTTCAGATAGAGATCACTGAGACACTGTCCATTGCAGATAGAGACCCATGAGACACTGTCCATTGCAGATAGAGACCCCGAGACACTGTCCATTGCAGATAGAGACCCGTGAGACACTGTCCATTGCAGATAGGGACCCCGAGACACTGTCCATTGCAGATAGGGACCGAGAAACACTGTCCATTGCAGATAGAGACCCTGAGATACTGTCCATTGCAGATAGAGACCCGTGAGACACTGTCCATTGCAGATAGAGACCCCGAGACACTGTCCATTGCAGATAGAGACCCATGAGACACTGCCCATTGCAGATAGAGACACGTGAGATACTGCCCATTGCAGATAGAGACCTGTGAGACACTGTCCATTGCAGATAGAGACCCGTGAGACACTGCCCATTGCATATAGAGACCCCGAGACACTGTCCATTGCAGATAGAGACCCCGAGACACTGTCCATTGCAGATAGAGACCCGTGAGACACTGCCCATTGCAGATAGAGACCCTGAGACACTGTCCATTGCAGATAGAGACCCTGAGATACTGTCCATTTCAGATAGAGACCCGTGAGACACTGTCCATTGCAGATAGAGACCCGTGAGACATTCCCCTTTGCAGATAGGGACCCGAGACACTGACCATTGCAGATAGAGACTCTGAGATACTGTCCATTGCAGATAGAGACCCGTGAGACACTGCCCATTTCAGATCGAGACCCTGAGACACTGTCCATTGCAGATAGAGACCGGTGAGTCACTGTCCATTGCAGATAGAGACCCCGAGAGACTATCCATTGCCGATAGAGATCCGTGAGACACTGTCTATTGCAGATAGATACCCTGAGATACTGTGCATTGCAGATAGAGACCCATGAGACGCTATCCATTGCAGATAGAGACCCCTGAGACACTGTCCATTGCAGATAGAGACCCTGAAATACTGTCCATTGCAGATAGAGACCCTGACATACTGTCCATTGCAGATAGAGACCCGTGAGTCACTGCCCATTGCAGATAGAGACCACTGAGACACTGTGTTTTGCAGATAGAGACCCTGAGACACTGTCCATTGCAGATAGAGATCCTGAGACACTGTCCATTGCAGAGAGAGACCCTGAGATACTGTCCATTGCAGATAGAGACCCGTGAGATACTGTCCATTGCAGATAGAGACCCGTGAGACATTCCCCTTTGCAGATAGGGACCCGAGACACTGTCCATTGCAGATAGAGACTCTGAGATACTGTCCATTGCAGATAGAGACCCGTGAGACACTGCCCATTTCAGATCGAGACCCTGAGACACTGTCCATTGCAGATAGAGACCGGTGAGTCACTGTCCATTGCAGATAGAGACCCCGAGAGACTGTCCATTGCCGATAGAGATCCGTGAGACACTGTCTATTGCAGATAGATACCCTGAGATACTGTGCATTGCAGATAGAGACCCATGAGACACTGTCCATTGCAGATAGGGACCGAGAAACACTGTCCATTGCAGATAGAGACCCTGAGATACTGTCCATTGCAGATAGAGACCCGTGAGACACTGTCCATTGCAGATAGAGACCCCGAGACACTGTCCATTGCAGATAGAGACCCATGAGACACTGCCCATTGCAGATAGAGACACGTGAGATACTGCCCATTACAGATAGAGACCTGTGAGACACTGTCCATTGCAGATAGAGACCCGTGAGACACTGCCCATTGCATATAGAGACCCCGAGACACTGTCCATTGCAGATAGAGACCCCGAGACACTGTCCATTGCAGATAGAGACCCGTGAGACACTGCCCATTGCAGATAGAGATCCTGAGACACTGTCCATTGCAGATAGAGACCCTGAGATACTGTCCATTTCAGATAGAGACCCGTGAGACACTGTCCATTGCAGATAGAGACCCGTGAGACATTCCCCTTTGCAGATAGGGACCCGGGACACTGTCCATTGCAGATAGAGACTCTGAGATACTGTCCATTGCAGATAGAGACCCGTGAGACACTGCCCATTTCAGATCGAGACCCTGAGACACTGTCCATTGCAGATAGAGACCGGTGAGTCACTGTCCATTGCAGATAGAGACCCCGAGAGACTGTCCATTGCCGATAGAGATCCGTGAGACACTGTCTATTGCAGATAGATACCCTGAGATACTGTGCATTGCAGATAGAGACCCATGAGACACTACCCATTGCAGATAGAGACCCCTGAGACACTGTCCATTGCAGATAGAGACCCTGAAATACTGTCCATTGCAGATAGAGACCCTGACATACTGTCCATTGCAGATAGAGACCCGTGAGACACTGCCCATTGCAGATAGAGACCCCCAGACACTGTCCATTGCAGATAGAGACCCCTGAGACACTGTCCATTTCAGATAGAGACCACTGAGACACTGTGTTTTGCAGATAGAGACCCTGAGACACTGTCCATTGCAGATAGAGATCCTGAGACACTGTCCATTGCAGATAGAGACCCTGAGATACTGTCCATTGCAGATAGAGACCCGTGAGACACTGCCCATTGCAGATAGAGACCCCCAGACACTGTCCATTGCAGATAGAGACCCCTGAGACACTGTCCATTTCAGATAGAGACCACTGAGACACTGTGTTTTGCAGATAGAGACCCCAAGACACTGTCCATTGCAGATAGAGACCCGTGAGACACTGCCCATTGCAGATAGAGACCCTGAGACACTGTCCATTGCAGATAGAGACCCTGAGATACTGTCCATTGCTGATAGAGCTCCTGAGATACTGTCCATTGCAGATAGAGACCCGTGAGACACTGCCCATTGCAGACAGAGACCCTGAGACACTGTCCATTGCAGATAGAGACCCTGAGATACTGTCCATTGCAGATAGAGACCCGTGAGATACTGTCCATTGCAGTTAGAGACCCGTGAGACACTGTCCATTGCCGATAGAGACCCCGAGACGCTGCCCATTGCAGATAGAGACCACGGAGATACTGTCCATTGAAGATAGAGATCCGTGAGACACTGCCCATTGCAGATAGAGACCCCGAGACTCTGTTCATTGCAGATAGAGACCCGTGAGACACTGTCCATTGCAGATAGAGACCCTGAGATACTGTCCATGCAGATAGAGACCTGGGAGACACTGCCCTTTGCAGATAGAGACCCGTGAGATGCTGTCCATTGCAGATAGAGACCCCGAGACACTGTCCATTGCAGATAGAGACCCCGAGACACTGTCCATTGCAGATAGAGACCCGTGAGACACTGTCCATTGCAGATAGAGACCCCTGAGATACTGTCCATTGCAGATAGAGACCCCAAGACACTGTTCATTGCAGATAGAGACCCTGAGATACTGCCCATTGCAGATAGAGACCCCTGAGACACTGACCATTGCAGATAGATTCCCTAAGATACTGTCCATTGCAGATAGAGACCCTGAGATACTGTCCATTGCAGATAGAGACCCGTGAGACACTGCCCATTGCAGATAGAGACCCTGAGATACTGTCCATTGCAGATAGAGACCCGTGAGACACTGCCCATTGCAGATAGAGACCCGTGAGACACTGCCCATTGCAGATAGGGACCCCGAGGCACTGTCCATTGCAGATAGAGATCCGTGAGACACTGCCCATTCCAGATACAGACCCTTAGACACTCTCCATTCCAGTTCGAGACCCTGAGATACTGTCCATTGCAGATAGAGACAGCCGAGACACTGTCCATTGCAGATAGAGACCCTGAGACACTGTCCATTGCAGATAGAGACCCGTGAGACACTGCCCATTGCAGATAGAGACCCCGAGACACTGTCCATTGCAGATAGACACCCTGAGACACTGCCCGTTGCAAATAGAGACCCTGAGACACTGCCCATTGCAGATAGAGACCCTGAGATACTGTCCATTGCAGATAGAGACCCGTGAGACACTGTCCATTGCAGATAGAGACCCCGAGATACTGTCCATTCCAGATAGAGACCCGTGAGACACTGTCCATTGCAGATAGAGATCCTGGAAAGTTAGAAATCACACAACACCAGGTTATTGTCCAACAGGTTTATCTGGAAGCACCAGCTTTCAGAGCGCTGCTCCTTCATCAGGTGATTGTGGAGTATAAGGTTATACGACATCGAATTTATAGCAAAAGTTTACAGTGTGATGTCACTGAAATTATATTTTGATAAAGACCTGGATTTTTTGTTAAGACTCTCATCTTTTAGAATGACTGTGTTGGCTTCAGTGCTTTCATATATAAATCGAGAAACCTTTTTTAAAAGTTACATATTCAAATGCACTTTAACAATTGGTGTCAGGTCGGCTCAGATCAGGTATTGAAGCTGTTAATTTCTTGTGTGGCTGTCTGTGCCAAATGTTAAAAATCACACAACACCAGGTTATAGTCCAACAGGTTTATTCGGATGCACTAGGTTTTGGAGCACTGCTCCTTCATCAGGTAATTGTCCCGAAACCACCTGATGAAGGAGCGACGCTTCGAAAGCTAGTGCTTCCGAATAAACCTGTTGGACTATAACCTGGTGTTGTGTGATTTTTAACTTTGTCTGCCCCAATCCGACACCGGCTCCTCCGAATCATGTGTCACAACGGTCACACTGATTCTAATCTAAAAAATGGATTTACAGAATCTTACATGGATTCATGCAGTTATTGAGCAAAGTAAAATGTAATTCTGTATGTACACATTCACCCCACAAACATATATGTGTACGTGTGCATGTGGGTGTGTGTGTGTTTGTTGGGGGGAACGGTTATGATTGTCTGTGAGAGGGTGTGTGTGTGAGTGTGAGTGTGAGTGTAAAGGGGTGTGAGAGGGTGTGTGTGTGAGTGTGAGTGTAAAGGGGTTTAAGTCTGTGAGAGGGTGTGTGAATGTGTGTGAGTGTGAGTGTAAAGGGGTTTAAGTCTGTGAGAGGGTGTGTGAATGTGTGTGAGTGTGAGTGTAAAGGGGTGTGAGAGGGTGTGTGTGTGAGTGTGAGTGTAAAGGGGTTTAAGTCTGTGAGAGGGTGTGTGAATGTGTGTGAGTGTGAGTGTAAAGGGGTTTAAGTCTGTGAGAGGGTGTGTGAATGTGTGTGAGTGTGAGTGTAAAGGGGTGTGAGAGGGTGTGTGTGTGAGTGTAAAGGGGTTTAAGTCTGTGAGAGGGTGTGTGAATGTGTGTGAGTGTGAGTGTAAAGGGGTTTAAGTCTGTGAGAGGATGTGTGAATGTGTGTGAGTGTGAGTGTAAAGGGGTTTAAGTCTGTGAGAGGATGTGTGAATGTGTGTGAGTGTGAGTGTAAAGGGGTTTAAGTCTGTGAGAGGGTGTGTGTGTGAGTGTATGAGAACTGGACACACTTCTTCAATTGTTTTGCACAAGTTTGGCACAATCTCTCTGTTCTTAAATCTTATTAATAAAGCGTAGGATATTGAATGCTTTATTAAGACCATAATACTTAGTTGCAGAATTAGGCTGACCAACTCATTGAGTCTGATTGACTATTCAATGAGATCATGGCTGATGTGATAGTCCTCTATTTCACTTTGCTGCCTTTTCCCCATATCCCTTGATTCCCTTCCTGGTTGAAAATCTGTCTATCTCAGTCTTGAATATACCTAGGGACCCAGTCTGCACAGCCCTCAGATTCACTCCTCTCTGGGAGAAGACAAAGAGGACTTAAAGGGGACAAGGTAGTACTGCCCATAGCTTCAGGCCAAATACAGCAGTGGGCTCCAATGCTAATACTAAGTCTTGGTGAGGCCACACCTTGAGTATTGCGTCCACGTTTGGTCTCCAGGTCTAAGAAAGAACGTTCTTGTTAATGCGGGAGTCCAGCAAAGGTTCACCAGACTGATTCCCGGGATGGCAGGACTGATAACATTCTTAGTCATTGTGGACTTCCACTCGAAATTGTAGGGACATGCATGGCGTTCATTCATCAAACACGGGGACGATGATAGAAAAATTGTGAGCATTTTTTCCCATTTACGGACCCCTGGATGTGTTGGTTAGAGATAACAGGCCATCGTTTACCAGCAGCAAATTGAAGCATTTCCTAAAATCAAAGAGTATTCAGCAAACCATCCATCATCCAATGGTCTGGCAGAAAGAGCAGTGCAAACTTTTAAGGCAGGCTTAAAGAAACAGCTTCAGTAGATTCCAAACTATTCCAGTTCCTATGTGATAATAGCACCACCCCTCATGCAACTATAAAGATAGAATACCTCCCTTTTGGGTTAGTCTGATCTTCCTGGACTAGGGTGAGGAGGGGGCTGGTGAAACGGCATCACGTATGGAAATGTCAGACACATGACTCCACGAAGCAAGAGAGATAGCTTATTTTGTCAGACAAAGCTTGGTGTAGGAACCACGAGAATGGCTCTGCACGGGTAAGAGGCGTGGTTGACACAAGGTCACTTGAAGCGGCAAAGTAATTTCTCCTGAGACACTCCTGGCTCAAGAGGTGAGGTACCATGCATTACATGCCACCGTATCAAAGGCAGGACCGGAGGAACCTGACCCAGAGTCACATATTAAAAAAAAAGCCTATGTCCTCGGACTGAAAGGGGGAGGAATGTAGAGATTGTAACAAGGTCAGTCAGGTGGACCTCATAAAATATGGGTTCCCTGATTGGGACTGTTAATCTGATTCAATCAGGGAGCCCTGGCTGACAGGTATAAACAGGAGTGTTTTTTAGGGGTTCTGTTCTCGCTGAGATCTGGCTCTGAGGGAGGTGGATCTTGACAAGGATGCTCCATGTTTAAACAAAGGGGAACTTGGTGATGGGAAACCAGCCTCTGTGGAATTATTTCAGAATGGTGGTGGACAATTATCCCCACCCTCAATGATGAAATACCCCAGCACATCAGTGCAAAAGAAAAGTGCAGGAATATTTGCAACATGCATCAGCGAGAAGTGCTGAGTGGATGATCCATCTCAGCTACCTGCAAAGTTACCCAGCATCACAGATATCAGACTTCAGCCAATTCAATTCACTTCACATGATATCTTAACCCTCCACCACTGACCAGAACCGAACTGGACTTCGGGTGTGGGGAGTGTTGCTGAGCAAAGAGATCTTGAAGTACAGGTTCATAGTTTCTTGAAAGTAGAGTCACAGGTAGAGAGGATAGTGAAGCAGGTGTTTCGTATGCTTTCCTCTATTAGTCAGTGCATTGAGTACAGGAGTTGGGAGGTCATGTTGCGGCTGTACAGGACATTGGTTAGGCCACTGTTGGAATACAGTGTTGAATCCTAGTCTGCCTGCTATAGAAAGGATGTTGTGAAACTTAAGAGGGTTCAGGAAAGATTTATTCAGGAGGGTTCTTTAGGTAAATGAAGAAAAAAGATTAGTGAAAACAAAAGGAGGTCCCTTCCAATCAGAAACAGGAGACTTTATTGATGGGGAACCAAGAGATGGCACACCAATTACATACATGGAAGGTTGGTCCCAAACTAAGGGCCTATGGGGTCAAGGACGAGTTGGCAAACTGGATCCAAACTTAGCTTGTGAAAAGGAGGTGAAGAAAGATTTGGAGGATTGCTTTGGTGATTGGAAGTCTGTGACCAGCAACATACCACAGGGATTGGTGCTGAAATCTTTTCTGTTCTTTTTCTGTTGGATATGAATGTAGAAGTTTGCAAATAACACAGACATTGGGGATTATGAGGATGGTGTCAGGATACAGTCCCATATTGATCAGCTGGTAAATTGGGCAGAACAATGGCAGATGGAATTTAATCCTGATAAGTGTGAGGTGATGCAATTTAGAACATACACCAATCCAGCCCAGAACAGGCCTTTAGGCCCTCGATGTTGCGCAGACCTGTGAACTAATCTAAGCCCATCCCCCTACACTATCCCATCATAATCCACGGGCTTATCCAAGGACTGTTTAAATGCCCCTAATGTGGCTGAGTTAACTACGTTGGCAGGTAGGGCATTCCATGCCCTTACCACTCTCTGAGTAAAGAACCTGCCTCTGGCATCTATCTTAAATCTATCACCCCTCAATTTGTAGTTATGCCCTCTTGTACAAGCCGACATCATCATCATAGGAAAAGATCTTTCACTGTCGACCCTATCTAATCCTCTGATCATCTTGTATGTCCCTATCAAATCCTCTCTAAGCCTTTTTCTTTCCAATAAGAGCAGACCCAAGTCTCTCAGCCTTTCCTCATAAGAGCTTCCCTCCAGACCAGGCAACATCCTGGTAAATCTGCTTTGTACCTTTTCCAATGCTTTCACATCCTTCCTGTAATGAGGTGACCAGAACTGTACACAATATTCCAAGTGCGGTCACACTAGCGTTTTGTATAGTTGCAGCATGACATTACGGCTCCCTGTTATTAATGAAAGATCTAAACCCTGGAACCTGCAACATCCATTCCTGACCCTGCTCTATCCATGTCTCCAAAATGGCCATAACATCGAAGTCCCAGGTACCTATCCATGCTGCAAGCTCACCTACCTTATTTCGGATACTCCTGGCGTTGAAGTAGACACACTTCAAACCAGCTTGCTGTCAGCCAGCACATTCCTGTGACCATGAAATCCTGTCCCTGTCCTCCCTACTCTCATCCTCCTGTGCACTGCAACTACACCTCCGGTTCCCATCCCCCTGCTGAGCTAGTTAAAAATCACCCGAATAGCACCAGCAAATTTCCCCCCAGGATATTGGTCCCCCTCTGGTTCAAGTGAAGACCGTCCTGTTTGTAGAGGTCCCACCTTCCCCAGAATGAGCCCCAATTATCCAAGTACCTGAAACCCTCCCTCCTGCACCATCCTTGCAGCCAGAGGTTCAGCTGATATCTCTCCTTGTTCCCCGCCTCGCTATCACGTGGCACAGGTAACAAACCAGAGATGACAACTGTTTGTTCTAGCTCTCAGCTTCCACCCTAGCTCCCTGAAATCCTGCCTTACATCCCAATCCCTCTTTCTACCTATGTCATTGGCACCTATGTGGTCACCCTCTCCCTTCAGAACCCCAAAGACAAGATATTGGAGGAAGGAAGTCTTGGTATGACTCTATGAAACATAGATTACATCGTTGATCATTTGGAATGCTGTGTGCAATTCTGGTCACGATTGAAAGGATGAAATTGCACTGGAGACGGTGCAAAGGAGATTCACCAGGGCGCTGCCTGGGATGGAAAGTCTCAGTTATGAGGAGTGACTGAATAGACTGAGTTTGTTTTCCCTAGAACAGAGGAAGCTCAGGAACAGACCACTCAAAGCATTCTTGAGCAGGCAACCCAGAGCATAACTTTGCAATTTGTTTTGGTAAGTGTACAGTGAAAAATACCCGGAGTAAGACAGCGAGGTTGACTACAAGGTTTGAAAACAGACAAAAAAAACGTAATCACAAAATTACACAATGAAACACAAAAAAAAGAATAAAGAACCCTGACAGAACTCAGTTTATCCAAACTAGACTTAATGATGCTGTTCTGAATATACACAACAGTCCCAATAAGCAAACCCTCTTAAAACACAGTAAAAGAAAATGTAACAGATGCTTATAGGTTGAGGTTAGAAAGGCAGAAAGAGACTTTAGCAAACTGTTTCCACACAGCTCATTGTTGAACTCCCAACTAGTTCTGGACTGAATTAAACTGCCAAGCTAGAGAGCTGACCACTCCCTTTTCATTATACGGGTCACTTCTAAAACATGACCACTTCGGCCTGAAGTTTCATCTGTTTACATATAAACAAAAAGGCCTTTCAATATCCTTTAATCTCTGTACCAAGCCAGTCTTATTAGCACCAGGAGCATTTTATTACACCTCTGAAAAAAAACCAAGGGCAGAGTTTCCTTGAGAAAAGGAACAGCTTTTAGGAAAGAAGAAGCCATCTTTGACAGGTATACAAAATTATACAAGAACCTCTTCCTCATTACAGGCATGTCTAACCTCAGAGAGCATACAGTGCAGAGTAAGTGATTTCGAGGTGATCTGAGGAAAGATTTTTCACCCAGAGAGTGGCAGAAATATAAAACACACTGCTTGAGAGGATGGTGGAGGCAAGTTCTCTAGCAATATTTAAGAAGCATCTGGATGTTCTTAAATCAGGAACGATGAAGGGCTTATGCCCAAAACATTGATTCTCCTGCTCCTCGGATGCTGCCTGACCGGCTGTGCTTTTCCAGCACCATACTCTTTTACTCTGATCTCCAGCATCTGCAGATAGAGAGAAAACAGAAAATTATTGAATGTTCAAGTCCATTATGAAAGATTTAATAACAAAGCAGTTGGAAAACAGGGACTGGATTAGACAAGTAAGCTTGGCAGGTGGCACTGGTTTAGTTTGGAATTCTGGTCAGTATGGACGGGTTGGACTGAAGACTCTGTTTCCGTGCTGTCTGACTCTAAGTCAGCATGGATTTATGAAAGGGATATCCTTGCTTGACAAATCTACTGGAACTCTTTGAGGATGTAACTTGTGGAATTAATGAGCAGGAATCTAGTTAACCTGGACTTTCATGAAGGTTCCAATAAGGTCCCACCTGAACAAGTAAAAATAAAGCACATGGGATTGGGGGGGATGCACTGACATGGATGGAGCACTGGATGGCAAACAGTAAACAGAGAGTGGGAATAAATGGGTCTTTTTGTAAGTGGCAGGCAGTGACTAATGGGATATCACACTGATCAGCTATTCATATGTTCATGACTCAGATGAGGGAATTCAATGCAGTATCTCCACAATGGCAGATAATACAAAACTGGGAGGGAGGATGAACTATGAGGAGGAGGCAGAGATGTTTCTCTGTGATTTGGACAAACTCAGTGAGTGGGAAGATGGGAGATGAAGTATACTGTGGATAAATGTGAGGTTATCCACTTTAACAGCAAAAACAGGAAGGCAAATTATTATCTGAATAGAGATAGATTGGAAAAGAAGGATGTGCACTGAGACTTGGGTGTGCTTATACAACAGTTGCTGAAAGACAGCATGCAAGTGCAGCATAGTGTTTTGGAAAGTAGTATGTCGGCCTTCATAGCAAGAGGATTTGAGTAGCATCAGCCATTGAACAGAATTAGGCCATTTGGCTCATCAAGTCTTCTCCAGCATTTGAATATGGTTGATGTTCCTCAACCTCATTCTCCTGCCTTCTCCCCATAATCTCCTTACTAATCGTGAACCTATCTCTCTCTTTCTTTAAAATACTTGAAGACTAGGCAACATCCTGGTGAACCTCCTCTGCACTCTCTCTAAAGCTTCCACATCCTTACAGATTCCCTACAGTGCGGAAACAGGCCCTACAGCCCAACAATTCCACACCGACCCTCCAAAGAGTAACCCACCCAGACCCATTCCCCTCTGACTAATGCACCTAACACTACGGGCAATTTAGCATGGCCAATTCACCTGACCTGCACATCTTTGGACTGTGGGAGGAAACCGGACACCCGGAGGAAACCTACGCAGACATAGGGAGAATGTGCAAACTCCACACAGACAGTTGCCTGAGGCTGGAATCGAACCTGTGACCCTGGTGCTGTGAGGCAGCAGTGCTATCCACTGAGCCACCGTACCACCCCAAAAAATGGATGGGGAAATTCCGGTAACAAATGGAGAGTGTGTAATGAGGGAGATCATAGAATCCCTACAGCGTGGAAGGGGAAGCAGGCCATTCAACCCCTCCAAAGGGCATCCCACCCAGATCCACACTATTCCCATAAGACCCAGGCAGAATGTGCAAACTCCACACAGACAGTCGTCCGAGGCTGGAATTGAACCCGGGTCCCTGGCGCTGTGAGGCAGCAGTGCTAGCAACAGAAAGTCACCAAAGATCCTTAGTTTGTACCTTCCAAACCACCGACTTCAAGAACCAGTCCAAGCCACTCACCATTCTGACTTGAAAATTTCTCATCATTCCACCGGTGTCAAAATCCTGGAATTCCTTTCCCCAGAGCATTGTGCATCAGCTTATAGCACACAGTCTGCAGTGGTTCAAGATGGCAGCTCACTACCACTTCCTCATGGGCAAAGAGAGCAATAAAAATGCTGGCCAGCCAGTGATGTCCAAATCCCATGCGTAAATTTTTAAAAATCTCTTCCATCCCTTTCAAATGCAATTCCACCTCTTTTACGAGATGGTGACCAGTTGTGGTCTAACTAATGATTTATAAACTCCTTGCTCTTTTATTCTCTATCTTGGCTAACAAAGGAAATGATGTTCTATGCCTTCCTAACCATCTTATTGACCACTCCCACAGTCCTCGGACTCTGTGGACATTACCTTCTAGATCCTTCATTCGCTCTAAACCTCTCAGTATTCTCCCATTGATTTTGCATTCTTTTGCTTTGTTTGACCTTCACAAATGCAACACTTCGCACTCCTCTGAACTTCAAACAAACATTTTAACATATGAATAGGAGCAAAGTAGGCCATCCAGTCCTTTCAGCCTGTCAAACAACAAACAACAAAGACAATTTACAGCCCAGGAACAGGCCCTTCGGCCCTCCAAGCCTGAGCCGATCCAAATCCACTGTCTAAACCTATCGCCCAGGTCCTAATCATCTGTATCTCTCTGCTCCCCACCTACTCACGCATCTGTCCATGAATGAATCTACTGGGCCTGCCTCTACTACCTCTGGTGGCAATTTGTTCCAGGCACCTATCGCCCTCTGTGTAAAGTATTTTCCACGTGTATGCCCCTTAAACGTTTCACCTCTCACCTTGAACGCGTGATCTCTCGTTATTGAATCCCTCAGCCTGGGAAAAAGCTTCTCTCTATCTACCCTGTCTATACCCTTCACGATTTTATAAACCTCAATCAGGATCCCCCCTCAATCTCCTTTTTTCTAATGAAAATAATTCTAACCTAGTCAACCTCTCTTCATAGCTAGCACCTTCCATACCAGGCAACATCCTCATAAACCTTCTCTGCACCCTCTCCAAAGTGTCCACATCCTTTTGGTAATGTGGCGACCAGAACTGTACACAGTATTCTAAATGCAGCCGAACCAATGTCTTGTACAATGTTAACATGACTTGCCAGCTCTTATACTCAATACCCCGTCCGATGAAGGCAAGCATACCATATGCCTTCTTGACCACTCTACCCGCCTGTGCAGAAACTTTCAGGGTACAATGGACCTGTTCTCCCAGATCTCTCTGCTCATCAACTTTTCTCAAGGCTCTTCCATTTACAGTATAGTAGGCTCCAGAATTAGACTTCATAAAATGCATCACCTCACATTTGCCTGAATTGAACTCCATCTGCCACTTCTCCACCCAACTTTCCAGGCTATCTATATTATCCTGTATTCTTTGACAGTCCCCTATGCTTTCTACCACTCCACCAACCTTTGTGTCATCTGCAAACTTGCTGATCAGACCAACAGTGCCCTCTTCCTCCAACCCCGACGCATCCATTGAAAGCTTCCTACAGTCTATCTTTGTCACTTTCAACCAGGTGACAAATTTTTGTCAAGTCTGATCCTCATAATCAGATAGGCAAAAGTGAGGACTGTAGATGCTGGAGATTAGAGTGGTGCTGGAAAAGTACAGCAGGTCAGGAAAATCGATGTTTCAGGCAGGTGCCCTTCATCAGGAATGAGGCTGGAAGCCTCTGGGGTGGAGAGATAAATGAGAGGGAGTGGGGCTTAGGAGAAGGTAGTTGAGAGTGCAATAGGTGGATGGAGGAAGAGGTAAAGGTGATAGGTTGGAACGGCTAGGTGGGAAGGAAGATTGACAGGTGAGACAGGTCACAAGAACGGTGCTGAACTTGGAAGTTTGAAACTGGCGAGGTGGGGGAAGGGAGATGAGAAAACTGGTGATGTCCACATTGATGCCCTGGGGTTGAAAGGTTCCAAGGCGGAAGATGAGGCGTTCTCATCTTCCGTCAGGTGGTGAGGGAGCAGTGGTGAAGGAGGCCCAGGACCTCCATGTCCTCGGCAGAGTGGGAGGGGGAGTTGAAATGTTGGGCCACGGGGCGGTTTGGTTGATTGGTGTGAGTATCTCGGAGATGTTCCCTAAAGCGCTCTGCTAGGAGGCGCCCAGTCTCCCCAATGTAGAGGAGACCGCATCGGGAGCAACAGACACAATAAATGTCATTGGTGGATGCGCAGGTGAAACTTTGATGGATTAGATTAGATTCCCTACCATGCGGAAACAGGCCTTTCAGTCCTACAAGTCCACACCGACCCTCCGAAGAGTTACCCACCCAGACCCATTCCCCTACTCATGCACCTAACACTACGGGCAATTTAGCACGGCCAATTTACCTGGCCGGCACATCTTTGGATTGTGGGAGGAAACTGGAGCACCTGGAGGAAACCCACGCAGACACGGGGAGAATGTGCAAACTCCATGCAGACAGTCGCCCAAGGCTGGAATTGAACCTGGGTCCCTGGTGCTGCGAGCAGTAGTGCTAACCACTGAGCCACCGTGCCGCCCTATTGATGTGGAAGGCTCTTTTGGGGCCTTGGATGAAGGTGAGGGAGGTGGTTTCGCAATTCCTGCGGTGGCAGGGGAGGGTGCCAGGAGGGGAGGGTGGGTTGTTAGGGAGCATGGATCTGACCAGGTAGTCACAGAGTGAACAGTCTTTGCGGAAAGCGGTTAGGGGTAGGGAGGGAAATATATCTCTGGTGGTGGGGTCCGTTTGTAGGTAGCGGAAATGTCGGCGGATGATGCGGTTTATGCGGAGTTTGGTGAAGTGGAAAGTGAGGACTGGGGCTATTCTGTCCTTGTTACGGTTAGAGGGGTGGGGCTTGAGGGCAGAGGTGCGGGACATGGATGAGATGCGTTGGAAGGCATCGTCAACCATGTGGGAGGGGAAATTACGGTCTTTAAAGAAGGAGGCCATCTGGTGTGTTCTATGGTGGAACTGGTCCTCCTGGGAGCAGATACGGCGGAGGCGGAGGAATTGGGAATACGGGATGGCATTTTTACAGGAGGTAGGGTGGGAGAGGTGTAATCCAGGTAGCTGTGGGAGTCGGTGGGTTTGTAAAAAATGTCGGTGTTGAATCGGTTGTCATTGATGGAGATGGAGAGGTCCAGGAAAGGGAGAGAAGTATCAGAGATGGTCCAGGTGAATTTAAGGTCGGGGTAGAATGTGTTGGTGAAATTGATGAACTGGTCAACCTCCTCGTGGGAGTACGAGGTGGTGTCGATGCAGTCATCAATGTAATGGAGGAAGAGGTGGGGAGTGGTGCTGGTGTAACTGCGGAAGATGGACTATTCTACATACCCGCAAAGAGACAGACATAGCTAACCCTTTCGTCTGGAGCAAGTGGGAGGATTCGAAAAAGAAATTGTTGAGGGTGAGGACCAGTTCAGCCAAAAGAATGAGAGTGTCGGTGGAAGGGTACTGGTGGGGACATCGGGAGAGGAAAAAACAGAGGGCTTGGAGATCCTGGTCATGGCGGATGGAGGTGTAGAGGGATTGGATGTCCATAGTGAAGATGAGGCGTTGGGCGCCAGGGAAATGGAAGTCTTGGAGGAAGTGGAGGGCATTGTTGGTGTCTCGAACGTATGTGGGGAGTTCCTAGACTAGGGATAGGACAGTATCAAGGTAGGTTGAGATGAGTTTGGTGGGGCAGGAGCATGCTGAGACAATGGGTTAGCCGGGGTAGTTAGGCTTGTGGATCTTGGGAAGGAGGTAGAACCGGGTGGTGTGGGGTTCCCGAACTATGAGGTTGGAAGCTGTAGGTGGGAGATCTCCTGAGGTTGTGTACGGTCCGGGAGATGATGGCTTGGTGAGATCATGGTTGAGGGGGCGGTAATCATAATTAGATCCCTACATTTGCGTTCAAATTGCCACTAAATACAATAATAACACCTGATTTTTATTCGTAAATGCAAAGTTATATCTCTTGCTCCTGAGCTTTTTTTATTGCCTGATTTAATGTGGAAGACTGGAGTTGGTGACTGAGGAGTGATGATTCATCCCCATGGCCTCGAGTTGTGTTAATTTGTCCCACACATACACCATGATGGTATTTATCTATCAACTATACTTCTCGATTGGTGATTAAAAACATCTTTTCAGAATTTTGAGTTATATATTTAATTTAATTATTTGGTTTGATTTTATAGCTGTTTGCCTGCAGTGGTTTGAGTCTCAAGCTGTTGGATCAAGTAGGATTGTCCACTCCAGGACTTGTGTGAGCGATTAGAAACACCACAGAAAAGATTACTGCTGTAAAGACAATGGACCGAATCCAGCAAGGCTTACACAAACGAACAACATTAGCGAAGAAACAGGTTCAGAGGATCTCCAAAGACGATGTGAAGAAATTCATGAAGAACAATGGATTTGTGCTGTTCACTGTGGTGGCTGTGGTTATTGGTTAGTATTGGAAAACACATCAACCCAACTTCAGTTTGCTGACTGCACATTATTGTATCCTTCCCCAAGACATGCATTTCCTCCTCAGGATTTCCATCACTTACCTTTTTTTCATTCATTCATTCACAGGGCATCGCTGGCCAAGCCAGCATTTATTGCCCAACCTTAAATATCCAGAGGGCATGTAAGAATCAAACACATTGCAGTTGGTCTGAAGTCATATGTACACCAGACCAGGTAAAGACAACAGTTTCCATCCCTGTAGGACATTAGTGAACTAGATGGGTTTTCCAACAATTGTGAACAGTCTCATTTTCATCATGAGACTCTTCAATCTAGATTTGTTTTCCTTGAGTTCTAATTTCACCATCTGTCATGGCGGGATTCAAAACTAGGTCCCAGAACATGACTTGGGTCTCTGGATTCGTAATATATTGATAATGCCATATGTCCATTGTCTTCCCTCTCCTGACAAATAACAGCTCTTGACCCAAAATGGTCCGTTAATGCATTGGTTCTTCATTCTGTATTAATTGAAACTGATTCCTATTATCCTGTTCCCATAAACTTGTCCCAATCCTAAACTAAATCCCACTGCCCAAAAAAGCACTCTGTCCCTCACTCCAGGAGAAAGTGAGGACTGTAGATGCTGGAGATCAGAGTCAAAAGTGTGTTGCTGGAAAAGCACAGCAGGTCAGGCAGCATCCGAGGAGCAGGAGAATGGACGTTTCGGGCATAAGCCCTTCATTTTCCTGATACCTGAAACGTCGATTCTCCTGCCCCTCACTCCAACATTGTGTTCTAAGATATGTACACTTGGTGGCTAGAAATGCAGACCCCCAGCCCCCAGTCTGGGGCATAATTGAATTTCTCCATGGCAGGTGGTAAAATCTGAATTCAACAAAAATCTGGAGTTCAAAGCTAGCTATACTAACCAGTATCAAGGAAATCTGTCATCCTTACTTGGTTTAGGCTACATGTGATTCCAGACCCTCTGGGCAATTAGGAATGGACAATAAATGCTGGCCCAGACAGCGATTCCCACATCCTATGAAGGAACTTTTAAAAAGTTTAGTGGAAAAGAACAATCTGCATCTATTGAGACACAGAGTTAGAGTAGTTTCAACATGGAAAGAGGCCACTCATCAAGTATCAAGTATTAATCCATTTTTCAGCACTTGGTCTGTAGCCTTGTACCTCTCTGTCCTTTTAAGTGCTCATATAAATGTTCTGAGGAAGGGTCACGCTCTGAAATGTTAACTCTGATTCTCTCCACAGATGCTGCCAGACCCACTGAGCGTTTCCAGCAATTTCTGTTTTTGTTTCTGATTTACAGCATATGAGGTTCTTTATTTATAAATAGTTAACGTGTGGTAGTTCCACTTCTCCCACCCTTTTAGCCAGTGACTTCCATATAGCCATCAATTGAAAGCAATTGGTCCTTAAATATTCGCTAAAGCTCCTGCCCTCACCCTAAATCCATTCCCCCCCCCCCCAGTTATTGATTCTTCTAGTAAGTGGAAAGATTTCTTGCCATTTATTCTGTGTGCCATTCATAATTTTGAATATTTAGACCCTCCCCTTACTCATCTCTGCTGTAACAAACACAAGCCAATCTATCCAGCTTCTCTTCATCGCTTAATCACTTCTGCCCACGCAACATGCCTGTGCATTTCCTCTTCATCCTCTCTCGAATATTGAACTGCCAGTGCTGGCCCTCCCTCAATGATGTCTCTGTGATAGCAATGATATCACGTCCCACGTGTTAATCAGCATCCTCAACTTCTCTGTCACTTGCTAGATCCCTTGCACTAAAATAAAGGTGATCCAAACTTGGTGTGCTCCCTTGTGCCCCACCTCGACTAAAAATTCTCTGGCTGTCACTGACTTGGCTTCTATTCTATATTTATCTATGCCTCAACCCCATTGTACCTCTACCATGTTATCCAACTCCTGATCAATTTAGTTCAAAATGCCACCAATTACACTGATGTGGACATGCCCATGTTAGACTAGGGTGGACAAATTTAAAAATCACACAACAGGATCAAATTCACTATAGAACATCCCCAATGGCCTCCTTCTTCAAAGACCGTAATTTCCCCTCCCACGTGGTTAAAGTTGCCCTCCAGCACATCTCCTCCACTTCCTGCACATCCATCCTTGAACCCCACCCCTCCAACTGCAACAAAGACAGAACTCCCCCTCACCTTCCACCCCACCAACCTCTAGATAAAACACATCAACCTCCACCACCCCTATCTGTATTTTGCAGAGACCATTCCCTCCATGACTCCCTTGTTAGGTCCACACGCTCCACCAACCCACCCTCCATACCCGACACCTTCCCCCGGCACTGCAGGAATTGCAAAACCAGCGCCCACACATCCCCCCTCACCTCCCTCCAAGCCCCAAAGGAGCCTTCCACATCCAACAGAAATTTACCTGTAACTCCACAAATGTCATTTACTGTGTCCGTTATTACGATGTGGTCTGTATATCGGGGAGACAGGACATCAACTTGCGGAATGTTTCAGACAACATCTCTGGGACACGCACTAAACAATCTCACCACCCTGTGGCTGAACACTCTAACTCCTCCTCCCACTCCGCCAGGTCCTGGGCCTCCTCCATCGCCAAACCTTAACCACTCAATACCTGAAGGAATGACACCTCATCTTCTGTCTTGGGACTCTCCAACCACATGAGATCAATGTGGATTTCACCAGTTTCCTCATTTCCCCTCCCTCCCACCTTATCCCAGTTCCAACCTTCCAACTTGGCATCGCCCTCTTGAACACCACCCTCCTGACCTGGCCATCCTCCTTCCCACCTATCTGCTCCACCCTCCTCTCTGACCTATCACCTTCATCTACCTATCACATTCCCAGCTACCTTTCCCCCAGCCCCACCCCCCTCCCATTTATCTCACAGCCCCCCGGCCCATAAACCTCGTTCCCGGTGAAGGACTCCCGCCTGAAACGTTGATTCCTGTGCTCCTTGGATGCTGCCTGACCGGCTCTGCTTTTCCAGCAACACACTCTTCAACACCAAGTCCAATAGGTTTATTTGGAAGTACTGGCTTTCGGAGCGCTGCTCTTTCATCAGGCAGCTAGTACGGCAGGATCATAGGACACAGAATTTATAGTAAAAAGATCAAAGTGTGATACCACTGATGCGATACATTGAACAAACCTAGATTGCTGTTAAGTCTTCAATAACTTAGAATGGGGTTGCAGGTTTCAATTCATTAATATGTAAATCCCAAAACTTCTTTCAAGTTAGAGTCTGTCTATATCCCAACCTTCAGTCAGACTGGTTCGATTTCCAAAGCAGAAATTTAGAAAATGTCACATGGACTGACTGCCGACAGATTGTGTGCTCTTTTGAACAAAATACAGATCTGAAAATGCAAATTCACCCCATGGACTTATATGTGTGTGCACATGCATGTGATGGAGAGCGTGTGTGTGTGTGTGGGTGTGGGTGGGTGTGTGTGTGGGTGTGGGTGGGTGTGTGTGTGGGTGGGTGGGTGTGTGGATGGGTGTGTGGGTGTGTGGGTGTGTGGGTGTGTGTGTGTGTGGGTGGGTGGGTGTGTGTGTGGGTGGGTGGGTGTGTGTGTGTGGGTGGGTGGGTGTGTGTGTGGTGTGTGTGTGTGTGTGTGTGTGTGTGTGTATACTTCGTGGCAAGTGGTGTTCCACAGGAATCTGTTTTAGGACCTCTGCTCTTTGTGATTTTTATAAATGGCTTGGGTGAGGAAGTGGAAGGGTGGGTTAGTAAGTTTGCTGATGGACTCATAGGTTGGTGGAGTTGTGGTTAGTATGGAGGGCTGTTGTAGGTTGCAACGGGACATTGACAGAATCGATAATGGGCTGAAAGAGAAGTGGCAGAAGAAGATCAACCTGGTAAAGTGTGAAGTGATTCACTTTGGAAGGTGGAATTTGAATGCAGAATACAGGGTTAGAGGCAGGATTCTTGGCAGTGTGGAGAAACAGAGGGAACTTAGGGTCCATGTCCGTAGATCCCTCCATGTTTACAAGGTTGTTAAAAAGGCATGAGGCGTGTTAGTTTTCATTAACAGGAGAATTGAATTTAAGAGCCTTGAGGTTACATTACAGCTCTGTACGGCCCTGGTTAGACCACACTTGGAATATTGTGTTCAGTTTCGGGCACCTCATTATAGGAACGATGTGGAAGCTTTAGTGAGGGTGCAGAGGAGGTTTACCAGGATGCTGCCTGGGGCATGTCTTATGAAGAAAGGTTGAGGGAGGTAAGGCTTTTCTCACTGGAGCAAAGAAGAATGAGAGGTGACTTGGTAGAGGTGTACAAGGTGTTGAGATGCAAAGGAAGAGTGAATAGCCAGAGACTTTTACCCAAGGCGGAAATGTCTATCAAAAGGGGGCATAAGGAAGGTTTAGGGGAGATGTCAGAGGTCGGTTCTTTACACAGAGAGTGGTGGGTGTGTGGAATGCACTGCCAGCGGTGGTAGTAGAGTCAGACACATTAGGGACATTTAAGTGACTCTTGGATAGGCACATGGATGATAGTACAATGAAGGGTATGTAGGTTAGTCTGATCTTAGAGTAGGATAAAAGGCCGACAGAACATCAAGGGCCGAAGGGCCTGTATTGTGCTGTACTGTTCTATGTTCTATGAAACCTGCAACCCATTCGAAGTGATTAAAAAATTTAACAGCAATATAGATTGTTCAATACATCATATTAGTTGTATGACACTTTGATCTTTTACTATAAATTCTGTGTCCTGTGATATTGCCCCCACTAACTACCTGATGAAGGAGCAACACTCCAAAAGTTTGTATTTCCAGATAAACCTGTTAGACTACAATCTGGTGTTGTGTGATTTTTAACTGCATCAATTACACTAGCAAACAGCACCACAGGGATATTGGTCTCATTCTCGTTCAGTTACAACCTGGAGAAAGTGAGGACTGCAGATGCTGGAGAGTCAGAATTGAAAAGGGTAATGCTGGAAAAGCGCAGCAGGTCAGGCAGCATCCAAAGAGCAGGAGAGTTGACATTTTGGGCATAAGCCCTTCATGAGGAATATTGGGGTTGGGGCAGGTGTTGGGGAAGGGCCTGAGAGATAAATAGGAAGGTCTGGGTGGGGGAAAGGTAGCTGGGAAAGCGATAGGTAGGTGCAGGTGGAGGGAGGGGGAGCGGGGAGGGTAAGACCATAAGAACATAAGACATAGGAGTGGAAGTAAGGCCATTCGACTCATCAAGTCCACTCCACCATTTAATCATGGCTGATGGGCATTTCAATTCCACTTACCCACACTCTCCCCGTAGCCCTTAATTCCTTGCGAGATCAAGAATTTAACAATCTCTGCCTTGAAGACATTTACCGTCCTGGCCTCCACTGCACTCCGTGGCAATGAATTCCACAGGCCCACCACTCTCTGGCTGAAGAAATGTCTCCTCATTTCCATTCTAAATTGACCGCCTCTAATTCTAAGGCTGTGCCCATGGGTCCTAGTCTCCCCACCTAACGTAAACAACCTCCCAACGTCCACCCTTTCTAAGCCATGCATTATCTTGAAAGTTTCTATTAGCTCTCCCCTCAACCTTCTAAACTCCAATGAGTACAATCCCAGGATCCTCAGCCGTTCCTCATATGTTAGACCTACCATTCCAGGGATCATCCGTGTGAATCTCCGCTGGACACGCTCCAGTGCCAGTATGTCCTTCCTGAGGTGTAGGGCCCAAAACTGGACACAGTACTCCAAATGGGGCCTAACCAGAGCTTTATAAAGTCTCAGTAGCACAACGGTGCTTTTATATTCCAACCCTCTTGAGATAAATGACAACTTTAAATTCACTTTCTTAATCACGGACTCAACCTACATGTTTACCTTTAGAGAATCCTGGACACGCACTCCCAGATCCCTTTGTACTTTGGCTTTACGAATTTTCTCACCGTTTAGAAAGTAGTCCATGCTTGTATTCTTTTTTCCAAAGTGCAAGACCTCGCATTTTCTCACATTGAATTCCATCAGCCATGACCTGGACCACTCTCCCAAACTGTCTAGATCCTTCTGCAGCCTCCCCACTTCCTCAGTACTACCTGCCTGTCCACCTATCTTCATATCATCGGCAAACTTTGCCAGAATTCCCCCAGTCCCTTCCTCCAGATCATTAATATATAATGTGAACAGCTGCGGCCCCAACACTGAACCCTGCGGGACACCGCTTGTCACCGGCTGCCATTCCGAAAAAGAACCTTTTATCCCAACTCTCTGCCTTCTGTCAGACAGCCAATCCCCAATCCATGCCAGTAGCTCACCTCGAACACCATGGGCCCTCACCTTACTCAACACCCTCCTGTGAGGCACCTTATCAAAGGCCTTTTGGAAGCGTAGATGGATAACATCCACTGGGTTTCCCTGGTCTAACCTACTCGTCACTTCTTCAAAGAACTCCAACAGGTTTGTCAAGCATGATCTCCCCTTACTAAATCCATGCTGACTTGGTCTAATCCAACCCTGCACTTCTAAGAATTTAGAAACCTCATCCTTAAAGATGGATTCTAGAATTTCACCTACAACCAAGGTTAGGCTAATCAGCCTATAATTTTCCATCTTTTGTCTTGATCCTTTCTTGAATAAGGGGGTTACAACAGCGATTTTCCAATCATCTGGGTATTTCCCTGACTCCAGTGATTTTTGAAAGATCACAGTCAGTGCCTCCGCTATTTCCTCAGCCACCTCCCTCAGAACTCCAGGATGTAGCCCATCAGGGCCAGGAGATTTATCAATTTTTAGACTTTTTAGCTTTTCTATCACTTTCTCTGTTGTACTGGCTACCATACTCAACTCAGCTCCTGACTCCCCTTAATTGTTGGGTAGTTTTGATAGGTCAGTGTGGAGGGTAGAGCAGATAGATGAGAAGGAAGGTGGACAGGTAGGACAGGTCAAGAGTGCGTTGCCAATCTGGAGGTTTGGATTCGGGATGAGGTGGGGGGAGGGGAGATAAGGAAACGGGTGAAGTTGATGTTGATGTTGTGTGGTTGAAGGGTCCCAAGGCATAAGATGAGGTGTTTTTCTTTCAGGTGGTGGGGGGCTTGGAGGAGGTCCAGGACTTGCATGTCCTTGGAGGAGTGGGAGGGGGAGTTGAAATGCCAGCCACAGGGCAGTGAGGTTGGTTGGTGGTATGTTCCCTGAACCACTCTGTGAGTTGGTGTCTTGTGTCCCCAATGTAGAGACCATAGAACATAGAACATAGAACACTACAGCGCAGTACAGGCCCTTCGGCCCTCGATGTTGTGCTGCCCTATCATACTAATCTGAAGCCCTTCCCACCTACACTATTCCATGTACGTCCATATGCCTGTCCAATGATGACTTAAATGCACTTAAACTTGGCAAATCTACTACCGTTGCAGGCAAAGCATTCCATACCTTACTACTCTCTGAGTAAAGAAACTACCTCTGACATCTGTCTTATACCTATCTCCCCTCATTTTAAAGTTGTGTCCCCTCATGTTTGCCATCCCTATACTTGGAAAAAGGCTCTCCCTGTCCACCCTATCTAACCCTCTGATTATCTTGTATGTCTCTATTAAGTCACCTCTCAACCTTCTTCTCTCTAACGATAACAGCCTCAAGTCCCTCAGCCTTTCCTCGTAAGACATTCCTTCCATACCAGGCAACATCCTAGTAAATCTCCTCTGCACCCTTTCCAAAATTTCCACATCCTTCTTATAATGCAGTAACCAGAACTGTACACAATACTCCATGTGTGGCCGTACCAGAGCTTTGTACAGCTGCAGCATAACATCCTGGCTCTGGGACTCAATCCCTCTATTAATAAAGGCCAAGACACTGTATGCCTTCTTAACAACCCTGTCAATCTGCGTGGCAACTTTCAGGGATCTGTGTACATGGACACCGAGATCTCTCTGCTCATCTGCACTCCCAAGAATCCTACCATTAGCTCAGTACTTTACATTCCGATTACTCCGTCCAAAGTGTATCACCTCACACTTGTCCACATTAAACTCCATTTGCCACCTCTCAGCCCAGCTCTGCATCCTGTCTATGTCTCTCTGCAACCTACTACATCCTTCGTCACTTTCCACAACTCCACCGACCTCAGTGCCGTCCGCAAATTTACTAACCCACCCTTCTAAGTCCTCATCCAGGTCATTTATAAAAGTGACGAACAGCAGTGGACCCAACACCAACCCTTGCAGTACGCTGCTAGTTACTGGACACCAAGATGAACATGTTCCATCAACTACAACCCTCTGTTTTCTTTCAGCAAGCCAATTACTGATCCAAATTGCTATGTCTCCCACAATCCCATTCCTCTGTGGGGAACCTTATCGAATTCCTTGCCGAAATCCATATACACCACATCAACCGGTTTCCTCTCATCTACCTGTTTGGTCACTTTGTCAAAAAACTCAATAAGATTCGTTAGGCACAACCTATCCTTCACAAAACTGCGCTGACTGTCCCTGCTCAGATTATTCTTTTCCAGATGGTTATAAATCCTATCTCTTATAACCTTTTCCAACACTTTACCAACAACTGAAGTGAGACTCACTGGTCTGTAATTACCAGGGTTGTCTCTACTACCCTTTTTGAATAAGGGAACCACATTTGCTATCCTCCAATCTTCTGGCACTATTCCTGTAGACAATGATGATTTGAAGATCAATGCCAAAGGCTCGGCAATCTCTTCCCTTGCTTCCCAAAGGATCCTAGGATAGATCCCATCCGGCCCATTTTCTATTGTCTATTTTCACACTCTGCAGTATTTCTAATACCTCTTCCTTGTGAACCTCAATCTCTTCTAGTCGAGATGCAAGTGTCTCTGTATCTTCCTCGCCAACATTTTCATTTTCGATAGTGAACACTGTCAAAAAATATTTATTTAGTGCTTCCCCTATCTCCTCTGAGTCCACACACAACTTCCCACTATTATCCTTGATTGGCCCTAATTTAACTCTCATCATTCTTTTATTCCTGACATACCTATGGAAAGCCTTAGGGTTTACCCTGATCCTATCCACCAACAACTTCTCATGTCTCCTCCTGGCTCTTCTGATCTTTCTTTTTAGGTCTTTCCTGACTTCCTTGTAACCCTCAAGCGCCCTAACTGAGTTTTCACATTTTGTCCTAACATAAACCTTCTTCTTGACCAGGGATTCCACTTCCTTATTAAACCACAGCTCACGCGTTCTATATCTTCCTCTCTGCCTGATAGGTACATACTTATCTAGGACACACAGGAGCTTTTCCTTGAATAAGCTCCACATTTTTAATGTGCTCATCCCCTGCAGTTTCCTTCCCCATTCTACACTTCCTAAATCTTGCCTAATTGCATCGTAATTTCCCTTCCCCCAGCTGTAACTCTTGCTCGGTGGAGTACACCCATCCCTTTCCATCACTCAAGTAAACCTGACAGAATTGTGATCGCTGTCTCCAAAGGCTCGTTATCCAACACTAAATCTAATGTGGCTTCGCCCCTTGTAGGCCTGTCTACATACTGTGTCAGGAATCCCTCCTGCACACACTGGACAAAAACTGACCCATCTATAGTACTCATACTGTAGTGTTCCCAGTCAATATTTGGATAGTTGAAGTCCCCCATGACAACTACCCTGCCTCTCTCCCTCCTATCAAGAATCATCTTTGCTATCCTTTCCACTACATCTCTGGGACTGTTCGGAGGCCTATAGAAAACTCCCAACAGGGTGACTTCTCCTTTCCTGTTTCTAACCTCAGCCCAAACTACCTCAGTTAACGAGTCCCCAAACATCCTTTCTACAACTGTAATATTGTCCCTGATCAACAATGCCACACCTACCCCTCGTTTACCATCTTCTCTGTTCTTACTGAAACATCTGAATCCCAGAACCTGCAACAGCCATTCCTGTCCCTGCTCTATCCATGTCTCCGTAATGGCCACAACATCAAAGTCCCAGGTACCAACCCACCCTGCCAGTTCACCCACTTTATTTCAGATGCTCCTCGCGTTGAAGTACACACACTTCAAACCAGGTTCTCGCTTGCCAGTGTCAGATACTTGATTTGGGAACTCTCTACTCTCATCCTCTTCTGTACCTGTCCTACAATTTTGGTTCCCATCCCGCTGCTGTATTAGTTTAAATCCACCTTAATAGCTTTAGCGAATTTCCCACCCAGGATATTGGTACCCCTCTGGTTTAGATGAAGACCATCCTGCTTGTAGAGGTCCCACCTACCCCAGAAAGAGCTCCAATTATCCAAAAACCCAAAACCCTCCCTCCTGCATCATCCCTGTAGCCACGTGTTCAACTCCTTTCTCTCCCTATTCCTCACCTCACTAGCACGTGGCACGGGCAGCAAACCAGAGAAAACAACTCTGTTTGTCCTAGCTCTAAGCTTCCATCCCAGCTCCCTGAATTTCTGCCTCAAGTCCCCATCTCTCTTCCGACCTATGTCGTTGGCGCCAATGTGGACCACGACTTGGGGCTGCTCTCCCTCCCCCCGAAGGATCCCAAATACACGATCAGAGACATCACGGACCCTGGCACCCGGGAGGCAGCACATCAACCGTGAGTCTCTCTCGTCCCCACAGAACCTCCTATCTGTCCCCCTAACTATCGAGTCCCCAATGACTACTGCTCTGCTCCTCTTCCTCCTTCCCTTCTGAGCAGCAGGTGCCCCACTGCTTTCCCCTGGTAAGTCATCACCCCCAATAGTATCCAAAACAGTATACTTATTGTTGAGAGGAATGGCTACATGGGATCCCTGCACTGCCTGCCGGTTCCCTTTTTGTCCCCTAACTGTCACCCATCTGTCTTTTTCTTTTATCTGGGGAGTGACTACTTCTCTAAGTCCTGTCAATAACCCCTCTGCCTCCGGAATGATCTGAAATTCATCCAACTCCAGCTCCAGTTCCCTAATGTGGTTTTCGAGGAGCTGGTGTTGGGTACACTTCCCACAGATGTAGTCAGCAGGGACACTAGTGGTGATCTATACTTCCCACATTCTGCAGGAGGAACATTCCACTGCCCTAAACTCCATTCCCAATATTCTAACTCCCGAAGTAACTACTAAAAAAAAAGGATTAGGAAATAAACTAGTTACCTTACCTTGTCAATCTGGCTCCCACAACTCCCACATTGAGAGTAAAGGATGTGGTGAGTGGATGTGCAGGAAAATCTCCACCGGATGTGAAAAGATCCTTTGGGACCTTTGAGGGAGGTGAGGGAGAGGTGTGGGTGTAGGTTTCACACCTCTTGCAGTGGCAAGGGAAGGTGCAGAGAGTGGAAGGTGAGTTAGTAAGAGGTGTGGACCTAATGCGGGAGTCATGAAGGGAATGGTCTCTCCAAAACACAGAGAGGGTTGGGGAGGAAAATACGACTCTGGTCTGATTGTAGGTGGTGGAAATTGCGGAGGAGAACGCACTATATCCGGAGGTTGGTGGGATGGAAGGTGAGGACCAGGGGTTCTAACTTTGTTGTGGTTGGAGAGGTGGGGTTTGAGTGCGGAAGTGTGGAAGGTGGAGCAGATGTGCTGAATGGCATTGTTGATCATGCGGGAGGGGAGATTGTGGTCTCTGAAATAGGAGGTCATCTGGGATGTCCTGGAATGGAATTACTCCTGCTGGAAGCCGATATGGCAGAGGCGGAGAAATTAGGAGTAAGTTACAACCTGTCAGACTTATGGACATCCCACCTTCTCCAGAAATAGATCCACTGATCAAAGAATCTGAAGTCCTCCTTTGTTGCTCCAAATCTTTGACCACATATTCATCTGCTTTACCTGTCTATGCCTATACTCACATCCTGGAATCATGTCTGTGGCTGCAGAAGTGCCAGCCTGTTCCCCTGGGGTTGAATCTCCCATCATGGGTATTCTCCGTCTCGTTTTTGCTCCCAGGGTGGCTGGATCCTGACTGCACTCCCCAGAGAAATCACCACTCTCACTGTTTTCCAGCATCACAAACTACACTTGAGTGAGGTGCACTCTGCAGATTTCCAAAGTACTGACCTGGCGGCTACCCATCTTCTGAGCGAAGGTCACCCAGTCCCTCTCTCAGCGCCCTTCCTGATGGTCCTGGGTGACCAAGTCTGAAAAATGTGTTGCTAGAAAAGCGCAGCAGGTCAGGCAGCATCCAAGGAGCAGGAGAATCGGCGTTTCGGGCATAAGCCCTCCTTCAGAAATGAGGAGGGTATGCCAAACAGGCTAAGATAAAAGGGAGGGAGGAGGGACTTGGGGGAAGGGTGTTGGGAATGCGATAGGTGGAAGGAGGATAAGGTGAGGGTGATAGGCCGGAGAGGGGGTGGGGGCGGAGAGGTCGGGAAGAAGATTGCAGGTCAAGAAGGTGGTGCTGAGTCCGAGGGTTGGGACTGAGATACGGTGGGGGGAGGGGAAATGAGGAAGCTGGAGAAATCTACATTCATCCCTTGTGGTTGGAGGGTTCCTAGGCGGAAGATGAGGCGCTCTTCCTCCAGCCGTCGTGTTGCCACGGTCTGTATATCCTTGGTGGAGTGGGAGGGGGAGTTGAAGTGTTGAGCCACGGGGCGGTTGGGTTGGTTGGTCCGGGTGTCCCAGACGTGTTCTCTGAAACGATCCGCAAGTAGGTGGCCTGTCTCCCCGATATAGAGGAGGCCACATCGGGTGCAGAGGATGCAATAGATGATGTGTGTGGAGGTGCAGGTGAATTTGTGATGGATATGGAAGGATCCCTTGGGGCCTTGGAGGGAAGTGAGGGGGGAGGTGTGGGCGCAGGTTTTGTATTTCTTGCGGTTGCATGGGAAGGTGCCAGGAGTGGAGGCTGGGTTGGTGGGGAGTGTGGACCTGACGAGGGAGTACCGGAGGGAGTGGTCTTTCCGGAATGCTGATAGGGGAGGGGAGGGAAATATATCCCTGGTGGTGGGGTCCGTTTGGAGGTAGCGGAAATGACGAAGGATGATACGATCTATCTGGGGGTTGGTAGGATGGTAGGTGAGGACCAGTTGGGTTCTGTCCAGGTGGCGATTGGAGGGGCAGGGTTCAAGGGCGGAGGAGCAGGAAGTGGAGGAGATGCGGTGGAGAGTATCGTCAACCACGTCTGAGGGAAAATTGTGGTCTTTGAAGAAGGAGGCCATCTGGGTTGTTTGGTATTGGAATTGGTCCTCCTGAGGGCAGATGTGGCGGAGGCGAAGGAATTGGGAATATGGGATGGCGTTTTTACAGGGGGCAGGGTGGGAGGAGGTGTAATTTAGGTCGCTGTGGGAGTCAGTCGGTTTATAATAAACGTCCGTGTTGAGTCGGTCGCCCGTGATAGAAATGGAGAGGTATCGGAAGGGGAGGGAGGAGTCTGAGATGGTCCAGGTAAATTTGAGGTTGGGGTGGAAAGTGTTAGGAAAGTGGATGAACTGTTCAACCTCCTCGTGGGAGCACGAGGCGGCGCCGATACAGTCATCGATGTAGCGGAGGAAACGGTGGGGGTTGGGTGCCAGTGTAGCTGCGGAAGATGGACTGTTCCGCATATCCGATGAAGATATATGGGTGACCATGTGGATGGCTTTATGCACTTCCTGCAGATGTGCTCACCCAGACTGTCAGGAACATCAAAGAGATCCCACAGACTGCACACCCCACAGACAACATCAGGGTATACAACAACAGGTATACAACACGGGGACACACAACACCAGGGTACACAACACCAGGGTACACAACACCAGGGTATACAACACCGGGGTATACAACACCAGGGTAAACAACACCAGGGTATACAACACTGGGATATACAACACCGGGGTACACAACACCAGGGTACATAACACAGAGGTATACAACACAGAGGTATACAACACAGAGGTATACAACACTGGTGTATACAACACCAGGGTATACAACACTGGGGTACACAACACTGGGGTACACAACACTGGGGTACACAACACCGGGGTACACAACACAGAGGTATACAATACAGAGGTATACAACACTGGTGTATACAACACCAGGGTATACAACACCAGGGTACACAACACAGGGGTATACAACACAGGGGCACACATCACTGGGGAATACAACACAATCGCTGAGGAATACAACACAGGGGTGTACAACACAGGGGTATACAACATTGAGATACACAATACTGGTGTATACAACACTGGGATACACAACACTTCTCAAAATTCTCAATGAGGTTTGTGAGACATGACCTGCCCTTGATGAAACCACGTTGACTATCTCCAATCAAATTGTTGCTTGCTCGATGATTATAAATCCTATCTCTTATAATCCTTTCCAAAACTTTTCCTACAACAGATAATAAGGCTCACTGGTCTATAATTACCTGGGTCATCTCTACTGCCCTTCCTGAACAAGGGCACAACATTTGCAATCCTCCAGTCCTCAGATACTAAACCTGTAGACAATGACAACTCAAAGATCAAGGCCAAAGGCTCCACCACCTCCTCCCGAGCTTCCCAGAGAAATCTCAGATAAAACCCATCCAACCCAGAGGACTTGTCTACTTTCACACCTTCTAGAATTGATAACACCTCTTCCTTACGAATCTCAATCCTTTCTAGTCTAATCTCTCGTATCCCATTCTTCTCCTCTACAATATTCTCCTTTCCCTGAGTGAAAACCAATGAGAAATATTCATTTAGCACCTCTCCGATCTCCACAGGATCCACACACAACTTCCCACTTCTGTCTTTGACTGGCCATACCAGAGTTTTGTACACCTGTAGCATGACCTCATGGCTCTGAAACTCAATCCCTCTCCCAATAAAAGCTAACAAACCGCATGCCTTCTTAACAACCCTATCAACCTGGGTGGCAACTTTCAGGGATCAATGTACTTAGACACTGAGATCTCTCTATCCATCTACACTACTAAGAATTAACCATTAGCCCAGTACTCTTTATTCCTGTTGCTCCTTCCAAAGTGAAGCACCTCACACTTTTCCGCATTAAACTCCACTTGCAACCTCTCAGCCCAGCTCTGCAGCTTATCTATCTCCCTCTGTACTGAAAATGTGTTGCTGGAAAAGCGCAGCAGGTCAGGCAGCATCCGAGGAGCAGGAGAATCGACGTTTCGGGCACGAGCCCTTCTTCAGGAATGACAGAATTTTCAATTCTCCTGCTCCTTGGATGCTGCCTGACCTGCTGCGCTTTTCCAGCAACACATTTTCAGCTCTGATCTCCAGCATGTGCAGTCCTCACTTTCTCCTATCTCCCTCTGTAACCCACATTGTCCTTCGGCACTATCCACAACTCCACCGACCTTAGTGTCATCTGCAAATTTATTAACCCACCCTTCTATGCCCTCATCCAGTCATTTATAATAATGACAAACAGCAGTGGCCCCAAAACAGATCCTTGCGGTACACCACCAGTAACTGAATTCCATGATGAACATTTCCCATCAACCACCACCCTCTGTCTTCTTACAGAAAGTCAATTTCTGATCCAAACCGCTAAATCACCCTCAATCCCATGCCTCTGTATTTTGTGCAATAGCCGACCATGGGGAAGCATATCAAATACCTTACTGAAATCCACATACACCACATCAACCACTTTACACTCATCCACCTGTTTGGTCACCTTCTCAAAGAACCCAATAAGGTTTGTGAGGCATGACCGACCCTTCACAAAACCGTGTTAACTATCCCTAATCAAATTATTCCTTTCTAGGTGATTATACATCTTATCTCTTATAATCTTTTCCAATGCCTTACCCACAACTGAAGTAAGGCTCACTGGTCTATAATTACCAGGGTTGTCTCTACTTCCCTTCTTGAACAAGAGAACAAAATTTGCTACCCTCCAGTCTTCTGGCACTATTCCTGTAGACAATGACAACATAAAGATCACAGTGTAAGGCTCTGCAATCTCCTCCCTGGCTTCCCAGAGAATCTGAGGATAAATCCTATCCAGCCCAGGGGACTTATTTATTATCACACTTTCCAGAATTGCTAACACCTCCTCCTTGTGAACCTTAATCCTGTCAAGTCTGGTAGTCTGTATCTCAGTGCTCTCCTCGACAACATTGTCTTTTTCTGGTGTAAATACTGACAAAAAATATTCATTTAGTGCTTCCCCTATCTCCTCTGACTCCATGCACAACTTCCTATTACTATCCTCGATTGGCCCTCATTTTAGGAGACAGTGAGGTCTGCAGATATTGGAGATCAGAGTTGAGAATGTGTTGCTGGAAAAGCACAGCAGGTCAGGCAGCATCTGAGAAAAATGAAAATTGATGTTTCGGACCAGAGCCCTCCCTGATGAAGGTCTCCGGCCCGAAATGTCGATTCTCCTGCTCCTTGGATGCTGCCTGACCTGCTGTGCTTTTCCAGCAACACACTCTCAACTCTGGTCCTCATCTTACTCTAGTCATTCTTTTAATCCTGATATACTGTAGAAATCCTTAGGATTTTCCTTGATCCTATCTGCCAAAGACTTCTCATGTCCCCTCCTGGCTCTTCTTAGCTCTCTCTTTCAGTCTTTCTTGGCTAATTAGTAACTCTCTAGTACCCGAACTGAGCCTTTGCAGCTCATCCTAACATAAGCCGTCTGCTTCCTCTTTATAAGAGTTTCAATTTCTTTAGTAAACCATGGATTCCTCACTGGACAACTTCCTCCCTGCCTGACCGGTACATACTTATCAAGGACATGCAGTAGCTAGTCCTTGAATACGCTCAATTGTGTATTTCAATTGTGCCCATCCCCTGCAGTTTCCTTCCCCATTCCATGCATCCTGAATCTTGCCTAATTGCATCATAATTGCCTTTCTCCCAGCTATAACTCTTGCCCTGTAGTATAAACTTATCCCTTTACATAGCTAAAGTAAATAACCTAATTGTGGTCCCTATCACCAAAGTACTCACCTCCATCCAAATCTAATACCTGGCTGGATTCATTACCCAGTACCAAATCCAATGGGATTTACTGGGTAATGAACTCGCTCCATGTTGGCCTGTCTACATACTGTGGCAGGAAACCCTCCTGCTCACACCGGACAAAAACTGGAGTATTATGTGTGCTGCTGGGAAAGCACAGCAGGTCAGACAACATCCCAGGAGCAGGAGAATCATTGTTTTGGTCATAAGCCCTTCATCAGGAATGAAGTTTGTGGACCGGGGACTGAGAGATAAATGGGAGTGGGGTGATTTAGAAGGAAGGTAGCTGACAAATGATAGGTGGACGAAAGTGAGGGAGGTGGTGATAGGTCATAGTACTCGAACTATAATATTCCCAGTCAATATTTGGAAAGTTGAAGACACCCATAACAACTACCCTGTCACTCTCGCTCCTATCAGAATCGTCTTTGCTATCCTTTCCTCTACATCTCTGAAACTATTCGGAGGCCTATAGAAAACTCCCAACAGGGTGACCTTTCCTTTCCTGTTTCTAACCTCAGCCCATACAACCTCAGTAGACGAGTTCTTATTTGTCCTTTCTGCCACCATAATACTGTCCTTGACTAACAATGCCACACCCCCTCCCCCCCTGCCACTCTTTTACATCTTCCCTGTTCTTACTGAAACATCGAAACCCTGGAACCTGCAACAACCATTCCTGTCCCTGCTCTAGGAGAAAGTGAGGTCTGCAGATGCTGGAGATCAAAGTTGAAACTTTATTGCTGGAACAGCACAGCAGGTCAGGCAGCATCCAGGGGACAGGAGATTCGACGTTTCGGGCACAGGCCCTTCTTCAGGAATGAGCAGAGAGTGTTCAGCAGGAGAAGATAAAAGGTAGGGAGGAGGGACTTGGAGGAGGGGAGTTGGAAATGTGATAGGTGGAAAGAGGTCAAGGTGAGGGTGATAGGTCGGAGTAGGATGGAGGCGGAGAGGTCAAGAAGAAGACTGCAGGTCAGGAAGGCGGTGCCGGGCTGGAGGGATCCGGCTGAGACAAGGTGGGGGGAGGGGGGATGAAGAAACTGGTGAAGTCCAAGTTCATCCCCTGTGGTTGGAGGGTTCCCAGTCAGAAGATAAGACGCTCCTCCTCCGACCGTCGGGTTGTTGTGGTTTGGCGGTGGATGAGTCCAATGACCTGCATATCCTCGGTGGAGTGGGAGGGGGAGTTGAAATGCTGTGCCACAGGTTGGTTGGGTTGGTTGGTCCGGGTGGCCCAGAGGTGCTCTCTGAATCGCTCCGCAAGTAGGCGGCCTGTCTCCCCAATATAGAGGAGGCCACACCGGCTGCAGCGGATGCAGTAGATGATGTGGGTGGAGGTGCAGGTGAATCTGTGGCGGATATGGAAGTTTCCCTTGGGGCCTTGGAGAGAAGTGAGGGGGGAGGTGTGGGCGCAAGTGTTGCACCTCCTGCGGTTGCAAGCGAAGGTGCCGGGAGTGGAGGTTGGCTCGGTGGGGGGTGTGGATCTGACAAGGGAGTAATCTGTGGCGGATATGGAAGTTTCCCTTGGGGCCTTCCCAAGGGAAACCCCCCACCGACCCAACCTCCACTCCCGGCACCTTCCCTTGCAACCGCAGGAGGTGCAACACTTGCGCCCACACCTCCCCCCTCACTTCTCTCCAAGGCCCCAAAGGAAACTTCCATATCCGCCACAGATTCACCTGCACCTCCACCCACATCATCTACTGCATCCGCTGCAGCCGGTGTGGCCTCCTCTATATTGGGGAGACAGGCCGCCTACTTGCGGAGCGATTCAGAGAGCACCTCTGGGCCACCCGGACAAACCAACCCAACCAACCTGTGGCACAGCATTTCAACTCCCCCTCCCACTCCACCGAGGATATGCAGGTCATTGGACTCATCCACCGCCAAACCACAACAACCCGACGGTCGGAGGAGGAGCGTCTTATCTTCCGACTGGGAACCCTCCAACCGCAGGGGATGAACTTGGACTTCACCAGTTTCTTCATCCCCCCTCCCCCCACCTTGTCTCAGCCGGATCCCTCCAGCCCGGCACCGCCTTCCTGACCTGCAGTCTTCTTCTTGACCTCTCCGCCTCCATCCTACTCCGACCTATCACCCTCACCTTGACCTCTTTCCACCTATCACATTTCCAACTCCCCTCCTCCAAGTCCCTCCTCCCTACCTTTTATCTTCTCCTGCTGAACACTCTCTGCTCATTCCTGAAGAAGGGCCTGTGCCCGAAACGTCGAATCTCCTGTTCCCTGGATGCTGCCTGACCTGCTGTGCTGTTCCAGCAATAAAGTTTCAACACTGTCCCTGCTCTATCCATGTCTCCAAAATGGCCTCAACATTCAATGAAATCATGATTGATCTTTTCGTGGCCTAGGCTTCACTTACCTGCCCTCTCACCGTAACCCTTAATTCCTTTATTGTTGAAAAAAGTATCTATCTTAGCTTTAAAAACTTTTACTGAAGTAGCATCAATTACTTCCCTGGGCAGGGACTTCCATAGATTCACAACCCTCTGGGTGAAGAACTTGCCCCTCAATTTAGTCTGAAATCTGCTCCCTCTAATCTTGAGGCTATGCCCTCTTGTCCTAGGTTCACCCGCCAGTGAAACATCCTCTCTACTTCTATCTTATCAATTCCCTTCATAATTTTACATGTTTCTATAAGACCTCCCTCATTCTTCTAAATTCCAATGAATATAATTCCAGTCTACTCAATCTCTCCTCATAAACCAACCCCCTCAACTCCAGAATCAACCTAACGAACCTCCTCTGCACCCCCTCCAGTGCCAGTACATCCTTTCTCAAGTAAGGAGACCAAAACTGCACACTGTACTCCAGGTGTGACCTGTACAGCTGGAACATTAACCTTCCTGCTTTTAAACTCAATCCCTTCAGCAATGAAGGACTAAATTCCACTTGCTTTCCTAATTACCTGTTGTACCTGCAGACCAACCTTCTGTGATTCATGCACAAGGACACCCAGGGTCCCTCTGCATAGCAGCATGCTGCAACTTTTTGCCATTCAAGTAATAATCCTTTTTACTGTTATTCCTACCAAAATGGATGACTTCACATTTATTAACATTGTATTCCATCTGCCAGACCTTTGCCCACTCACGTGAAGTATCTACGTTCCTCTGCAAAGTTTCACAGTTCCCTGCACACTTTGCTCTGCCACTCATCTGCAAACTCTGACACACTACACGTGGTCCCCAACTCCAAGTCATCTAAATAAATTGTGAATAATTGCAATCCCAACACTGATTCCTGAGGCACACCACTAGTTACTGATTTCCAACCAGACTAGTACTCACTTATCCCCACTCTTTGCATCCTGTTAGTTAACCAATCCTGTATCCATGCTAAGACATTGCCCATAACACCATGCACCTTCATCTGATGCAGCAGCCTCTTGCGCAGCACCCTGTCAAAGACCCTTTGGAAATCCAGATACACTACATCTACTGGGTCCCCATTGTCCACCTGCTCATAATGTCTTCATAGAATTCCAGTAAATTAGTTAAGCATGACCTGCCCTTCATGAATTCATGTTGCTTCTGACCAACGGGACAATTTCTATCTAGATTGCTTGCTATTTCTTCCTTGATAATAGACTCAAGCATCTTCCCCACTACAGAAGTTAAACTAACCGGTCTATAATTGCCCATCTTTTGTCTACTGCCCTTTTTAAATAGAGGTATCACATTTGCTGTTTTCCAATCTACTGAAACTGCCCCAGAGTCCAGCAAATTTTGGAAAATTACCACAAGTACACTTGCTATTTCTCCCGCCATCTCTTTTAGTACCCTGGGATGTATTCCATCAGATTCAGGAGACTTGTCTGGCCTCAGTTCCATTATCTTGCCAAACACTACCTCTTCCATGATAAATTATTGTTTCCAGGTCCTCACCTACCTTCATGGCTTTGTCAATGACTGGCAAGTTATTCATATTCTCCGCTGTGAAGACTGATACAAAATACCTAATCAATACCTCAGCCATTTCATCATATTCCACGACTAAATGCCCCTTCTGTAAAGGACCAATGTTTATTCCAGCACTTTTTTTTTGTTTTATATATTAATAGAAACGTTTACAATCTATCTTTATACTCTGTGCTAGTTTTTTTTTCTCATGTTCTATCTTACTTTCCTTTATGGCTCTATTTTTGGCTTTCTGTTGATGTTTAAAGCTTTCCCAATGTTCTAGTTTCCTGCTGATCTTGGCCACTTTGTATGCCTTCTCTTTCAATTTGAAAGCGTACTTATTTCCTTAGATACCCATGGCATATTACCACTTTTCGTACAGTGCTTCCTTTTCATTGGAATATACTTTTGCTGAGCACTTTGAAAAATTGCTTTAATAGTTTTCCACTGCTCGTCAACTGTCCCACCGTGAAGTGTTTGTTTCCGGTCTACTTTAGCCAGCTCCTCTTGATGTCTCCATCGTTAAAGCACAGGACCTTGTTATTGAATTTTATCTTCACACTCTCCATCTGTATCCTAAATTCAGCCATACTGTGATCGCTCCTTCCAAGAGGATCCCTAACTATAAGGTCATTAATTATTCCTGTCTCATAACACAGGACCCTGTCGGTTCCATTACATACTGTTCAAGAAAACTATCATGGATTCACTCAACAAACTCCTCCTCAAGGCTACTCTGACCGAGCTGGTTCAACCAATCAACATGTAGATTAAAATGCCCCATGATAATTGCTGTACCATCTTTACAGGCATTAGTTATTTCTTTGTTTATTGTCTGTCCCAGAGTGATGTTATTATTCGGGCGTCTATAGACTATACCTGTCAGTGACTTTTTATTATTAGAAGTTCTAATTTCCACCCAAATGGGTTCAACCTTATTCTCCATAGAACCTATATCATCTCTGAGCACTGCCCTGATGTCGTCCTTGAATATCAGAGTGTCCACTTCCCTTACCTTCCTGTCTGTCCTTCTGAATGGTCTGGTACTCCTGGATATTTACCTCCCAGTTGTGACCATCTGTAACCATGTCTCTGTAACGGATACCAAATCATATTCATTCACGAAGATTTGTGTCAGAGTTCCTCCAGCAACCAACACCTGGTGCAGATGTGGTAACTGCAGTTTGTAATGGGATTAAACTCCACCTGCCATTTCTCTGGCAACTGATCTGTATCCTGCTGTATCCTGCTGTATCCTGCTGTATCCTTTGACAACATTCTACACCATCCACAATTCCACTCATCTTTGTATCGTCTGCAAACTTACTAACTGTAGGGTGACCAATATCCTTGTGGGGAGATTTGCTAGTGTTACCTGGGAGGGTTTAAACTAGTTTGGCAGGGGGGTGGGACTCTAAATAAGAGAGGGACCATCGAGAAGTCAGAGGAAAATACATCAGCCATCAAGAGTAAGTTTACTATTCACAATAGACAGGGGCACAGTAAAGTGAGGGAAAATAACTTCTGGTTTAAAGTGCACAAGGCCTGACTGGTAAGGCAGATAAGCTCAGAGCATGGATTGGCTCTAGGACTGGGATACTATAGCCACAACAAAAACATGGCTGAGAGAAGGGCAGGACTGGCAGTTTAATGTTCCAGGATACAGAAGCTACAGTGTGGTGTGACAGAAGGACAAGTAAGTGAGGAGGGGGGAGAAAGCAAATTACTGCAGATGCTGGAATCTGAAACCAAAAGAGAAAATGCTGGAAAATCTCAGCAGGTCTGGCAGCAACTGTAAGGAGAGAAAATAGCTGATGTTTCGAGTCTAACTGACCCTTTGTCAAAGCTTAAAAAAGGGAGAAATAGGGAGGTATTTATACGAGAGTTGAAAAATGTGGTGCTGGAAAAACACAGCAGGCCTGGCAGCATCCGAGGAGCAGGAGAATCGATGTTTCGGGCATAAGCCCTTCTTTAGGAATGAGGCTGGTGTGCCAAGCGGGCTGAGATAAAAGGTAGGGGGGAGGGAATTTGGGGGAGGGGCGCTGGGAATATGATAGATGGGAGGAGGTGAGGGTGAGGGTGATAGGCCGGAGAGGCGATGGGGCGAAGAGGTCGGGAAGAAGATTGCAGGTCAAGAGGGCAGTGCTGAATCCGAGGGTTGGGACTGAGATAAGGTGGGGGGAGGGGAAATGAGGAAGCTGGAGAAATCTACATTCATCCCTTGTGGTTGGAGGGTTCCTAGGTGGAAGATGAGGCGCTCTTCCTCCAGGCGTCATGTGGCCAGGGTCTGGCGATGGAGGAGGCCAAGAACTTGCATGTCAGTTGGGTTGGGTTGGTTGGTCCGGGTGTCCCAGAGGTGTTCCCTGAAACGTTCCGCAAGTAGGCGGCCTGTCTCCCCAATATAGAGGAGGCCACATTGGGTGCAGCGGATGCAGTAAATGATGTGTGTGGAGGTGCAGGTGAATTTGTGGCGGATATGGAAGTGTCCCTTGGGGCCTTGGAGGGAAGGGGGGAGGTGTGGGCGCAAGTTTTGCACTTCTTGCGGTTGCAGGGGAAGGTGCCGGGAGTGGAGGTTGGTTTGGTGGGGGGTGTGGACCTGACGAGGGAGTCACGGAGGGAGTGGACTCTCCTGAATGTTGATAGGGGAGGGGAGGGAAATATATCCCTGGTGGTGGGGTCTGTCTGGAGATGGCGGAAATGACGGCGGATGATACAATGTATCTGGAGGTTGGTGGGGTGGTAGGTGAGGACCAGTGGGGTTCTGTCCTGGTGGCGATTGGAGGGGCGGGGTTCAAGAGTGGAGGAGTGGGAAGTGGAGGAGATGCGGTGGAGAGCGTCGTTGACCAAGTCGGAGGGGAAATTGAGGTCATTGAAGAAGGAGGCCATTTGAGTTGTTCGGTAGTCGGTCCTCCTGGGAGCAGATGCGGTGGAGGCGGAGGAATTGGGAATATGGGATGGCGTTTTTACAGGGGGCAGAATGGGAGGAGATGTAATCTAGGTCGCTGTGGAAGTCTACTTGCAGAACGTTTCAGGGAACACCTCTGGGACACCCTCACCGACCAACCCAACCACCCCGTGGCTGAACACTTTAGCTCCCCCTCCCACTCCGCCAATGACATGCGGGTCCTTGGACTCCTCCATTGCCAGACCCTGGCCACACGACGCCTGGAGGAAGAGCGCCTCATCTTCCGCCTAGGAACCCTCCAACCACACGGGATGAATGTAGATTTCTCCAGCTTCCTCATTTCCCCTCCCCCAGCTTATCTCAGTCCCAACCCTCGGATTCAGCACTGCCCTCTTGACCTGCAATCTTCTTCCTGACCTCTCCGCCCCCACCCCCTCTCTGGCCTATCACCCTCACCTTAACCTCCTTCCACCTATCGCATTCCCAGCGCCCCTCCCCCAAATTCCCTCCCCCTACCTTTTATCTCAGCCTACTTGGCACGCCAGCCTCATTCCTGAAGAAGGGGTTATGCCCGAAACATCGAATCTCCTGCTCCTCGGATGCTGCCTGGCCTGCTGTGTTTTTTCAGCACCACATTTTTCAACTTTGGTCTCCAGCATCTGCAGCCCTCACTTTCTCCTCGGTATTTATACGAGGCTGAGAGAAGGCGAGTCATGCCTCCAGAAGCAAAGGTAGCAGTAACGAGGAGATAATGACAGTGCACAGAGAGATTATAGGGAGATTAGGAGCTGTGAATTACCAAGGCTGAAGCCAGTGCTGTGTGACAAAATATGTGGGGGATGGGGGGGATGAGTGAAGCAGAGGCAAAATGGAAAACAGGGGAGAAGAGGAGAGGAAAAAGGTGATGAGAGAGTGGGGAGCGAGAGAAAGAGAGACAATCAAGAAATAAGAGGTACAGAACAGTAAAAAAAATTTTTAAAAATAAATAAAATAGATGAAATAAAATTACGGAGCAGAATTGAAACAGAGGGGTTGAGATGGGATAATCATCTGAAGTTGTTGAATTCAGTGTTGAGAATGTAATGGGCCTAGTCGGAAGATGAGATGCTGTTCCTCCAGTTTGCGTTGAGCTTCACCGGAACATTGCAGCAGGCCAAGGACAGACATGTGGGCATAGGAGCAGGATTGGGTGTTGAAGTGACAAGCCACGGGAAGCAAGAAGGAGGAGCTGCCTTCTGGTAAGGGATGACATAACAACAAGTGCTTAGAGAGGATATAGAGTGCTTAAGGGATCATCAAATGATGATTAGAACTTAGAAACGAGAAGTGGATGGTTTCTCTGCTGGGACTGCAGTATAGACCCCCAAATAGCCAGCAGGTACTAGAGGAGTATATGTGTAGAGAGATTGCAGATACCTGTAGGAAAAATAAAGTAGCATTGGTTGGTGATTTTAATTTCCCCTGTATTGACTGTGAAACCTGAAAGGGTTCAGAAAAGATTTACAAGGATGTTGCCAGGGTTGGAGGATTTGAGCTATAGGGAGAGGATGAACAGGCTGGGGCTGTTTTCCCTGGAGCGTCGGAGTCTGAGGGGTCACCGTATAGAGGTTTACAAAATCATGAGGGGCATGGATAGGATAAATAGACAATGTCTTTCCCGTGGGGTGGGGGAGTCTAGAACTGTAGGGCGTAGATTTAGGGTGAGAGGGGAAAGATATAAAAAAGACCTAAGGGGCAACTTTTTCACGCAGAGGTTGGTGCATGTATGCAATGAGCTGCCAGAGGAAGTGGTGGAGGCTGGTACAATTGCAACTTTTAAAAGGCATCTGGATTGGTACAGGAATAGGAAGAGTTTAGAAGGATATGGGTCGGGTGCTGGCAGGTGGGACTAAATTGGTTTGGGATATCTGATCAGCATGGACAAGTTGGACCGAAGGGTCTGTTTCCGTGCTGTACTGTATGACTGGGCCACCAAGAGTGTAAAAGGCCTGGATGGAGTGGAATTTGTCAAATGTGTCCAAGAAAGTTTCCTAAATCTATATGTAGAAGGCCCTATGTAGGAGGGTGCAACACTGGAGCTCCTCTTAGCAAACAAGGTCAGACAAGTGACTAAACTGTCAGTCGGAGAGCACTTTGGGTCCAGTGATCAGAACTCTCTTAGTTTTAACAGAGGGACCAAGGAGTACAAGTACATAGTTCTTTGAAAGTATTCTACAAGTTAAGTTGCTAAACTAGAGCAGGGCCAATTTTGGGGCCATTAGACAGGATCCACCAGTGGTCAATTCGGTGAGTCTGTTTGAAGAAAAAGGAACGACTGACAAATGGGAGGCTTTTAAAAGTGATATTGAGGCTCTGGTCAGGGGATGGCAGACTCCATCTACCATCCCCTGAGAAAAGGAACAGGAAGTGACTTCATCACAGGAAATAACATCACCACAGGAAATGACATCACTAACCCAAACATATAAATAGAAAGCAGGAATTTTCAGCATTGCTTCGCATGAGGTCCACTGAAGATATTACCTAGTAAGGTAACAAAACGTCTGGAAATGAACCTTTCAGCTCAGCGAGCAAACCTACATCCAAAATGTCCTCTCTCAGTACAGCTGTGAAATTCTCCTTAATCATTAATGCAACTCCTGCACCCTTTTTACGTCTCTCAATCCCATGCCGAAACATCTGAACCCTGGAACATGGAGCTGCCATTCCTGTCCTTCTCTCAACCAATTTTCTGTAATGGCTACAACATTGTATTCCCAAGTACTAATCCAGACTCTAAGCTCATCTCCCTTACCTGTAATACATCTTGCATTAAAATAAATACACTTCAGACCACCAGTCCCGATAAATTCATTCACCTGGTCCTGTCTCTTCTTCCTACTAGACTTACTTGATTTAGGCCCTCTCTTTCCTTCAAACATACCACACGCTGACCTACTTCTCTGGTTCTAATACCCCTCCACACTAGTTTAAACCCTCCCTCGTGGCTCTAGCAACCTCCCTACAAGGGAATTGGTGTCTTTTCCTGCCTCCTCCCAGTGACCTTTGATCTCCTTACTCATCAAGAACAAGATTCTGAAATTTGACATCACAACCTTCCACTTAAGGGCGAAGTCCAACTTCTCATTGAGCCACAGATTCCAAAACTGCCAAAACGCACAGCTCTGAGGGTGTGTAGGTTTGCTCATTGAGCTGTAGGTTTGATATCCAGACGTTTCATTACCTGGCTAGGTAACATCATCAGTGGCAACCTCCAAGTGAAGTGAAGCTGTTGTCTCCTGCTTTCTATTTGTATGTTTGTCCTGGATGGGATTCCTGGGGTTTGTGGTGATGTCATTTCCTGTTCGTTTTCTGAGGGGTTGATAGATGGTATCTAGATCTATGTGTTTGTTTATGGTGTTGTGGTTGGAGTGCTAGGCCTCTAGGAATTCTCTGGCATGTCTTTGCTTAGCCTGTCCCAGGATAGATGTGTTGTCCCAGTCGAAATGGTGGTTTTTTTCATCCGTGTGTAGGGCTACGAGGGAGAGAGGGTCATGTCTTTTTGTGGCTAGCTGGTGTTTGTGTATCCTGATGGCTAACTTTCTTTCTGTTTGTCCGACATAGTGTTTGTGGCAGTCCTTGCATGGAATTTTGTAGATGACGTTGGTTTTGTCCATGGGTTGTACTGGGTCTTTTAAGTTTGTTAGTTTTTGTTTGAGAGTGTTGATGGGTTTGTGTGCTACCAGAATTCCGAGGGGTCCTAGTAGTCTGGCTGTCATTTCTGAGCCTTCTTTGATGTATGGTAAGGTGGTTAGGGTTTCTGGCTGTGTTAGGTCTGCTTGTTGTGGTTTGTTCTTGAGGAATCTGTGGACTGTATTTTTTGAGTATCCGTTCTTTTTGAATACGTTGTATATGTGGTTCTCCTCTGTTTTCCGAAGTTCGTCTGTGCTGCGGTGTGTAGTGGCTCATTGGAATCGTGTTCTATTCCACCATTTTGACTGGGACAACACATCTATCCTGGGACAGGCTAAGCAAAGACATGCCAAAGAATTCCTAGAGGCCTGGCACTCCAACCACAACGCTATAAACAAACACACACATCTAGATACCATCTATCTATCAGAAAACGAACAGGAAATGACATCACCAAAAACCCCAGGAACCCCATCCAGGACAAACATATAAATAGAAAGCAGGAGACAACAGCTTCGCTTCACTTGGAGGTCGCCACTGATGATGTTACCTAGCCAGGTAATGAAACGTCTGGATATCAAACCTACAGCTCAGTGAGCAAACCTACACCCTAAACCTCAACCTGAACTACAAACCTTCACAAACCTTGCAAAACCCTATGGGCGCAACACGCTACAACTTGCCCGAAGATGGGAAAGGAATGCCATCCGAGAGAGTTCCACCCGCGAACAACTGTACTTCCTGCATGAATGTTTGAGAAAACAGATACTGCCAAAATGTCTCTAATATAAACCGCCGATAAAAACACCTTAAGCCAGAAGTTTAACAGAACGAAACGGCCGCAGAATGCTCCGAGAACTAATCAATGACGCCCACCACAGACTCCGAAAATACAACCGGGAAATTGAGCGCCAAAAACCGTTATTGAAACAAGCAACAAATCAAAAATGGACAGACGCGGTAAAACGAGCCATAAACACCAAACAACGACAAACACAGATAGAAAAATCGGGACCTGAAGAAAAAACTTGACAAACTCACAAACAAAGACAAAACCGATAACACAGGGGCGTGGATAAAGAACTTATCAGACCGAACCCTATCAGACACAGAAAAAGCGGTACTAGTCAAAGGATTAAATTTCAATTACCGAGATGCTGACAAGAAGGATTTCCTAGCGGCATTAGAAACCACATTGAAGGAGGACAATCTCACGGAAGAATCGCAACAAACGATCAGACAGACAGTTGCACCTACTCTGAGCCGAAAGAGGGAAGGAAAGAAACTGAACACACAAGAAAAGAAAGCCCTAGAAAACCCCAAAAAAGACAAAAACATCGTTATATTACCTGCAGACAAGGGTCGGCTCACAGTCATCCTGAACAGAAGGGACTACATAGAGAAAGCCAATGCACTACTTGCAGACACCAACACCTATCAACAGGTGGCGCTAGATCCGACCCCACAACTTGGAAACAAAATTACATATCTCCTAAAAAAATTACACAATTCCGGACAATTAAACAAGACGGAATTCCAGAAAATGAAACCAGACGGGACCAACACCCCACGATTCTACGGACTACCAAAACTCCATAAACCAGGAGCCCCCCTCAGACCCATAGTCTCACTACCCGGAACACCAACTTACAGACTGGCCAAAGAACTACACGCAAGACTGAAATACCTAGTAGAAGAGTCACAGCACTCCATCCATTCCACCCAGGAATTCCTAAAAATCATCAAAAACACCAAAATAGAGGAAGACAAAATAATGATCTCATTCGACATAACAGTACTATTCACCTCCATCAACATCAACCTGGCAAAGGAAACACTTACCACACTTTTAGAAGAGACCATCACACACAACCCAACCACCATCAATTACATTACCAACGAAAACATCATGAACCTGTGCCTCACCACCCACTTCACCTTCAACAACATAGTCTACAAACAAACCAACAGCACACCCATGGGATCTCCGCTATCAGGATTCATAGCAGAAGCGGTAATGCAAAGACTAGAACAAACAGCCCTACCAACCATCAAACCAAAAATCTGGGTCCGCTACGTAGATGACACCTTTGTCATCACAAAACAAAACAAGATAGAAGAGACATTTAACATCATCAACAACACCCTCACAGGCATAAAGTTCACCAAGGAGGAAGAAACCAACAACAAACTCTCATTCCTGGACGTCACAGTCGAAAGAACGGACAACGGAGAACTACAAACCTGCGTATACAGAAAACCGACAAACACTGACCAAATACTTAACTACACCAGCAACCATCCCAACACACACAAACAAAGGTGTATCAGAACACTATTCCAACGAGCCACCACACACTGCAGCACAGACGAACTTCGGAAAACAGAGGAGAACCACCTATACAAGGTATTCAAGAAGAACGGATACTCAAAAAATACAGTCCGCAGATTCCTCAAGAACAAATCATGACAAGCAGACCAAACACAGCCAGAAACCCTAACCACCTTACCATACATCAAAGAAGGCTCAGAAATGACAGCCAGACTACTAAGACCCCTCGGAATCCTAGTAGCACACAAACCCACCAACACTCTCAAACAAAAACTAACAAACTTAAAAGACCCAGTACAACTCATGGACAAAACCAACGTCATCTACAAAATTCCATGCAAGGACTGCCACAAACACAACGTGCAGGACAAACAGGAAGAAAGTTAGCCACCAGGATACGCGAACATCAGCTAGCCACAAAAAGACACGGCCCTCTCTCCCTCGTAGCCCTACACACGGATGACTGGGACAACACATCTATCCTGGGACAGGCTAAGCAAAGACATGCCAGAGAATTCCTAGAGGCCTGGCACTCCAACCACAACACCATAAACAAACACACAGATCTAGATACCATCTATCAACCCCTCAGAAAACAAACAGGAAATGACATCACCACAAACCCCAGGAACCCCATCCAGGAGAAAGATACAAATAGAAAGCAGGAGACAAGAGCTTCTCTTCACTTGGAGGTCACCACTGATGATGTTACCTAGCCAGGTAATGAAACGTCTGGATATCAAACCTACAGCTCAGTGAGCAAACCTACACCCTAAACCTCAACCTGAACTACAAACCTTCACAAACCTGCAAAAACACAGCTCTGAGCTTCCTTTCTATGCCTGAAATTAAATTACCTTTAATCAAATGTTATGTCAAGTAGAAAATGATTTAATTTTGTTTTACTATGAACTACAAACTGAAAAACCGAAGATGAGAATTTATTATATTCTGATTGACAAATCAGCTCCCTTTCCTATGCCAATAAATTCTGACTCCCATTCTTTCTACAGGTATCGTCCTTGGTTTCTGCCTCAGGAAGTATCAGATGAATTTTCGACAGATTAAGTACTTTTCCTTCCCTGGAGAGATCCTGATGCGTATGTTACAGATGCTGGTGATGCCCCTCATCATTTCCAGCTTGGTCACAGGTATAATCCTCTGAGCAATGTTAGTTCCTTATCCGATAGTCTCTCTCAAGTTCCTTCAATGCAACAGTACTTTTCCTTTGTGTCAGCAATTTTCTTTACTAAATTGGAAAACAGAGAATGTGGATTTATATAGTACCTGGTAGCATAGCACCTTTTAGAGACTAGGGGACTTACCAAAGCTCTTCACTGATAATGATGACATTTTGAATTGCAACCATATTTGAAAAGTAGAAAGACCACAGGATCTTTACAGAAATAAAATGCCACTTACAATGATGAATTGAATTGAATTGAATTTATTGTCACGTGTACCAAGGCACAGTGAAAAGCTTTGGAATGGAATTAATGACCAGGCAATCTGCCGTGATGTGTTTGTTTTCTTCTGTGCCAGAATAAAAGGTATCACTAAGAGGGGGAAGAGCCTGTGGAGAGGAGACGGAGAGGAGAGGTCAGGTCCACGCCCCCCTACAACCCACCCTCCCATCCTGGCACTTTCCCCTGCCACCGCAGGAACTGTAAAACCTGTGCCCACACCTCCTCCCTCACCTCCATCCAAGGCCCTAAAAGAGCCTTCCACATCCATCAAAGTTTTACCTGCACATCCACTCATATCATTTTTGGCATCCGTTGCTCCCGATGCGGTCTCCTCTACATTGGGGAGACTGGGCGCCTCCTAGCAGAGCACTTTAGGGAACATCTCCGGGACACCCGCACCAATCAACCACACCGCCCCATGGCCCAACATTTCAACTCCCCCTCCCACTCTGCCGAGGACAGGGAGGCCCTGGGCCTCCTTCACCGCCGCTCCCTCACCACCAGATGCCTGGAGGAAGAACACCTCATCTTCCGCCTCAGAACACTTCAACCCCAGGGCATCAATGTGGACTTCAACAGTTTCCTCATTTCACCTTCCCCCACCTCACCCTAGTTCCAAACTTCCAGCTCAGCACTGTCCCCATGACTTGTCCGGACTTGTCCTATCTGCCTATCTCCTTTTCCACCTATCCACTCCACCCTCTCCTCCCTGACCTATCACCTTCATCCCCTTCCCCACTCACCCATTGTACTCTATGCTACTTTCTCCCCACCCACACCCTCCCCTAGCTTATCTCTGCACGCTTCAGGCTCACTGCCTTTATTCCTGATTAAGGGCTTTTGCCCGAAACGTTAATTTTCGAAGCTCCTTGGATGCTGCCTGAACTGCTGTGCTCTTCCAGCACCACTAATCCAGAATGTGGAGAGGAGAGGACAACAGCCAGAAACTAGGGACCTTGAAGAAACTAAACACATAGGAAAAAACAGGGAATGGGTTAGACAGATAGAATGGGTTAGACAGATGGAATGGGTTAGACAGATGGAATGGGTTAGACAGATGGAATGGGTTAGACAGATAGAATGGGTTAGACAGATGGAATGGGTTAGACAGATGGAATGGGTTAGAACATAGCAAAGAATAAAGAACAAGGAACAGGCCCTTCAGCCCTCCAAGCCTGCCCCAATCATCATGCACAAACTAAGCTTAAAAAAAACCTTCTGCCCTTATTCGGTCCATATCCCTCTATTCCTTCCCTATTCATGGAACCATCTGGATGCTCTCAAATATCACCAGCGTGCCTGCTTCCAACGTCTCTTCTGGCAGTTCTCTCCAGGCTCCAAACACTCTATGTTGTGAAAGATTTCCCTCACATATCTCTCTTAAACTTACCCCCTCTCACCTTGAACCAGTGCTTCATTGTAATTGAAACTTCAACCCTGGGGAAAAAGCCTCTGATTACCCACCCTACCTATACCTCTCATAATTTTGTAGACCTTTATCTGGTCACCTCTCAGCCGCTTGTCTTTCCAATGTAAACAATCCTAGTTGTTTTAACCTTTCCTCGTAGCCATAGCAGGTGAAATGTAATGTGAATAAGTGTGAAGTTATTCACTCTAAAAAACAAAAAGACAAAATATTTTTGAAGGGGTGGGAAGTGCGAGTGTCCAAAGGGAAATGGGTGTTCATATCCATGCGTGTTTAAAAGTTAACATGCAGATACAATGCAATTTGGAAGTTAAATGGTAGTTTGGTCATCACTCAAAGGGATTTGAGTCCAGGAGAAAAGATATCCTCCTGTATCCTAAGGCCCAAACATCTTCAACTGCTCCATCAATGACCTTCCTTCCACCATAAGGTCAAAAGTAGGGATGTTCGCTGATGATTGCACAATGTTCAGCACCAGAATAACAGTGTGATTACGGTAGGGGATTTTAACTTTCCAAACATCGACTGGGACTGCCATAGTGTTAAAGGTTTAGATGGAGAGGAATTTGTTAAGTGCGTACAAGACAATTTTCTGATTCAGTATGTGGATGTACCGATTAGAGAAGGTTCAAAACTTGACCTACTCTTGGGAAATAAGGCAGGGCAGGTGACTGAGGTGTCAGTGGGGGAGCACTTTGGGGCCAACGACCATAATTCTATTAGATTTAAAATACTGATGGAAAAGGATAGACCAGATCTAAAAGTTGAAGTCCTAAATTGGAGAAAGGCCAATTTTGATGGTATTAGGCAAGAACTGGTATTGTGGCAGCACGGTGGCACAGTGGTTAGCACTGTTGCCTCACAGCACCAGAGACCCGGGTTCATTTCCCGCCTCAGGCAACTGACTGTGTGGAGTTTGCACATTCTCCCCGTGTCTGCGTGGGTTTCCTCCGGGTTCTCCAGTTTCCTTCCACAATCCAAAAAATGTGCAGGTTAGGTGAATTGACCATGATAAATTGCCCGTAGTGTTAGGTGAAGGGGTAAATGTAGGAGAATGGGTCTGGGTGGGTTGCTCTTCGGCGGGTCGGTGTGGACTTGTTGGGCCGAAGGGCCTGTTTCCACACTGCAAGTAATCTATAAAAAAATCTTTCGAAAGCTGATTGGAGGCAGATGTTCGCAGGGATGACTGGAAAATGGGAAGCCTTCAGAAATGAGATTCCTGTCAGGATGAAAGGAAAGGCTGGTAGATATAGGGAATGCTGGATGATGAAAGAAATTGAGGGTTTGTTTAAGAAAAAGAAGGAAGCATATGTAAGGTATAGACAGGATAGATCGAGTGAATCCTTAGAAGAGTATAAAGGAAGTAGGAGTATACTTAAGAGGGAAATCAGGAGGGCAAAAAGGGGACATGAGATAGCTTTGGCAAATAGAATTAAAGAGAATCCAAAGGGTTTTACAAATATATTAAGGACAAAAGAGTAACTAGAGAGAGAATAAGGCCCCTCAAACATCAGCAAGGCGACCTTTGTGTGGAGCCACAGAAAATGGGGTAGATACTAAATGAATATTTTGCATCAGTATTTACTGTGGAAAAGGATATGGAAGATATAGACTGTAGGGAAATAGATGGTGACATCTTGCGAAATGTCCAGATTACAGAGGAGGAAATGCTGGATGTCTTGAAACGGTTAAAAGTGGATAAATCCCCAGGACCTGATCAGGTGTACCCGAGAACTCTGTGGGAAGCTAGAAAAGTGATTGCTGGGCCTCTTGCTGAGATATTTGTATCATTGATAGTCACAGGTGAGGTGCCGGAAGACTGGAGGTTGGCAAATGTGGTGCCACTATATAAGAAGGGCGGTAAAGACAAGCCAGGGAACTATAAACCGGTGAGCCTGACCTTGGTGGTGGGCAAGTTGTTGGAGGGAATCCTGAGGGACAGGATGTGGATGTATCTGGAAAGGCAAGGATAAAAGGAGAAAGCGAGGTCTGCAGATGCTGGAGATCAGAGCTGAAAAATGTGTTGCTGGAAAGGTGCAGCAGGTCAGGCAGCATCAAAGGAGCAGGAGAATCGACATTTCGGGCATGAGCCCTTCTTCAGGAATTCCTGAAGAAGGACTTATGCCCGAAATGTCGATTCTCCTGTTCCTTTGATGCTGATTAGGGATAGTCAACCTGGCTTTATGCGTGGGAAATCATGTCTCACAAACTTGATTGAGATTTTTGAAGAAGTAACAAAGAAGATTGATGAGGGCAGAGCAGTAGATGTGATCTATATGGACTTCAGTAAGGCGTTCGACAAAGTTCCCCATGGGAGACTGATTAGCAAGGTTAGATCTCATGGAATACAGGGAGAACTAGCCATTTGGATACAGAACTGGCTCAAAGGTAGAAGACAGAGGGTGGTGGTGGAGCGTTGTTTTTCAGACTGGAGGCCTGTGACCAGTGGAGTGCCACAAGGATTAGTGCTGGGTCCTCTACTTTTTATCATTTACATAAATGATTTGGATGTGAGCATAAGAGGTACAGTTAGTAAGTTTGCAGATGACACCAAAATTGGAGGTGTAGTGGAGAGCGAAGAGGGTTACCTCAGATTACAACAGGATCTGGACCAGATGGGCCAATAGGCTGAGAAGTGGTGGATGGAGTTTAATTCAGATAAATGTGAGGTGCTGCATTTTGGGAAAGTAAATGTTAGCAGGACTTATACACTTAATGGTAAGGTCCTAGGGTGTGTTGCTCAACAAAGAGACCTTGGAGGGCAGGTTCATATCTCCTTGAAAGTAGAGTCGCAGGTAGATATGATAGTGAAGTTTGGTATATTTTCCTTTATTGGTCAGAGTATTGAGTACAGGAGTTGGAAGGTCATATTGCGGCTGTACAGGAAATTGGTTAGGCCACTGTTGGAATATTGCGTGCAATTCTGGTCTCCTCCCTATCGGAAAGATGTTATGAAACTTGAAAGGGTTCAGAAAAGATTTACAAGGATGTTGCCAGGGTTGGAGGATTTGAGCTACAGGGAGAGGCTGAACAGGCTGGGGCTGTTTTCCCTGGCGTGTCGGTGACCTAATAGACATTTACAAAATTATGAGGGGCATGGATAGGATAAATAGGTAAAGTCTTTTCCCTGGGGTCAGAGAGTCCAGAACTAGAGGGCATAGGTTTAGGGTGAGAGGGGAAAGATATAAAAGAGATCTAAGGGGCATCTTTTTTTACGCAGAGGGTGGTACGTGTATGGAATGAGCTGCCAGAGGAAGTAGTGGAGGCTGGTACAAATGCAACATTTAAGAGGCATTTGGATGGGTATATGAACAGGAAGGGTTTGGAGGGATATGGGCCTGGTGCTGGCAGGTAGGACTAGATTGGTTGGGATATCTGGTCGGCATGGACAAGTTGGACTGAATGGTCTGTTTCCATGCTGTACATCTCTATGACTCTATGACTCAGTGATGGGAGTGGTGTGGCCCTGAATGAGATGATTTTTGCAGGGTCAGTGCAAACCTGATGGGCTGAATGGCCTCTTTCTGTACTGTAAGGATTCTATGATTCTATGAATTGTGATAGTGATGACACATAAGTTTGAAAACATGTATTAACAGATTCAAGAACAGATTTTTTCCCTGCTCTTATCAGACTTAAGAATGGACATCTCATTTATTAGGGTGGATCTTTCTCTGTACCTTCTCTGTAGCTTTAACACTATATTCTACATTAAGACCATAAGACATAGGAGTGGAAGTAAGGCCATTCGGCCCATCGAGTCCACTCCGCCATTCAATCATGGCTGATGGGCATTTCAACTCCACTTACCCACATTCTCCCCGTAGCCCTTAATTCCTTGTGACATCAAGAATTTATCAATCTCTGCCTTGAAGACATTTAGCGTCCCAGCCTCCACTGCGCTCTATGGCAATGAATTCCACAGGCCCACCACTCTCTGGCTGAAGAAATGTCTCCGCATTTCTGTTCTGAATTGACCCCCTCTAATCCTAAGGCTGTGTCCACGGTCCTAGTCTCCTCGCCTAACGGAAACAATTTCCTAGATTCCACCCTTTCCAAGCCATGTATTATCTTGTAAGTTTCTATTAGATCTCCCCTTAATCTTCTAAACTCCAATGATTACAATCCCAGGATCCTCAGCTGTTCCTCATATGTTAGACCTACCATTCCAGGGATCATCTGTGTGAATCTCCGCCGAACACGCTCCAGTGCTAGTATGTCCCTCCTGAGGTGTGAGGCCTAAAACTGGATACAGTACTCCAAATGGGGCCTAACCAGAGTTCTATAAAGTCTCAGTAGCACAACGGTGCTTTTATATTCCAACCCTCTTGAGATAAATGACAACATTGCATTCGCTTTCTTAATCACGGATTCAACCTGCATGTTTACCTTTAGAGAATCCTCAACTAGCACTCCCAGATCCCTCTGTACTTTGGCTTTACGAACTTTCTCACCGTTTAGAAAGTAGTCCATGCTTGTATTCTTTTTCCAAAGTGCAAGACCTCGCATTTGCTCACATTGAATTCCATCAGCCATTTCCTGGACCACTCCTCCAAACTGTCTAGATCCTTCTGCAGCCTCCCCACTTCCTCAGTACTACCTGCCTGTCCACCTATCTTCGTATCATCGGCAAACTTCGCTAGAATGGCCCCAGTCCCTTCATCCAGACCATTAATATATAATGTGAACAGTTGCGGCCCCAACACTGAACCCTGTGGGACACCGCTTGTTACCGGCTGCCATTCCGAAAAAGAACCTCTTATCCCAACTCTCTGCCTTCTGTCAGACAGCCAATCCTCAATCCATACCAGTAGCTCACCTTGAACACCATGGGCCCTCAACTTGCTCAGCAGCCTCTCGTGTGGCACCTTATCAAAGGCCTTTTGAAAGTCTAGATAGACCACATCCACTGGGTTTCCCCGGTCTAACCTACTTGTCACCTCTTCAAAGAATTCCAACAGGTTTGTCAGGCATGACCTCCCCTTACTAAATCCATGTTGACTTGTTCTAATCTGAGAGGAGAAAGTGAGGACTGCAGATGCTGGAGATCAGAGCTGAAAATGTGTTGCTGGAAAAGTGCAGCAGGTCAGGCAGTATCCAAGGAGCAGGAGAATCGACATTTCGGGCATGAGCCCTTCTTCAGGAATGAGGAAAGCAGGCTAAGATAAAAGGTAGGGAGGAGGGACTTGGGGGAGGGGCTTTGGAAATGCGATAGGTGGAGGGAGGTCAAGGTGAGGGTGATAGGCCGGAGTGGGGTGGGGTCGGAGAGGTCAGGAAGATGATTGCAGGTTTGGAAGGCGGTGCTGAGTTTGATGGATTTGACTGAGACAAGGTGGGGGGAGGGGAAATGAGGAAACTGGTGAAATCTGAGTCCATCCCTTGTGGTTGGAGGGTTCCGAGGCGGAAGATGAGGCGCTCTTCCTCCAGCCGTCGTGTTGCTATGGTCTGGTGATGGAGGAGTCCAAGGACCTGCATGTCCTTGGTGGAGTGGGAGGGGGAGTTGAAGTGTTGAGCCACGGGGTGGTTGGGTTTGTTGTTCTAATCTGACCCTGCTCTTCCAAGAATTTAGAAACCTCATCCTTACTGATGGATTCTAGAATTTTACCAACAACCGAGGTTAGGCTAATTGGCCTATAATTTTCCATCTTTTGTCTTGATCCTTTCTTGAACAATGGGGTTACAACAGCGATCTTCCAATCATCCGGGACTTTCCCTGACTCCAGTGACTTTTGAGAGATGTCAACCAACGCCTCTGCTATTTCCTCAGCCACCTCCCTCAGAACTCTAGGATGTAGCCCATCAGGGCCAGGAGATTTGTCAATTTTAAGACCTTTTAGCTTTTCTAGCACTAGCTCTTTTGTAATGGCAACCATCCTCAACTCAGCCCCCGACTCCCTTTAATTGTTGGGATATTACTCATGTCTTCCACTGTGAAGACTGATGCAAAGTACTTATTAAGTTCTCCTGCTATTTCCTTACCTCCCATCACTAGCCTTCCAGCATCAGTTTGAAGTGGCCCAATGTCTACTCTTGCCTGTCGTTTGTTTCTTATGTATTGAAAGAAACTTTTACTATCATTTCTAATATTACTGACTAGCCTACCTTAATATTTGATCCTCTCCTTCCTTATTTCTCTCTTTGTTATCCTCTGTTTGTTTTTGTAGCCTTCCCAATCTTCTGATTTCCCAGTGCTCTTGGCCACTTTATAGGCTCTCTCTTTTTCTTTGATAGATTTCCTGACTTCCTTTGTCAGCCATGTCTGTCTAATCCCTCCCCAGATAATCTTTCTCTTCTTGGGGATGAACCTCTGTATAATGTCCTCAATTTTACCCACAAACTCCTGCCATTTTTGTTCTACTGTCTTCCCTGCTAGACTCTGCTTCCAGTCTATTTTCGTCAGTTCCTCTCTCATGCCCTCATAATTACCCTTATTTAACCGTAACACCATTACATCCGATTTTGCCTTCTCTCTTTCAAACTGCAGACTGAACTCTACCATATTATGATCGCTGCTTCCTAAATGTTCCCTTACTTTAAGATCTTTTATAAAGTCTGGTTCATTACATAGCACTAGGTCCAGAATAGCCTGCTCCCTTGTGGGCTCCATGACAAGCTGTTCCAAAAAGCCATCCTGTAGCATTCCATGAATTCCCTTTCTTTGGATCCACTGGCAACATTATTTACCCAGTCCACCTGCATATTGAAGTCTCCCATGATCACTGAGACCTTGCCTTTCTGACATGCCTTCTCTGTTTCCCGGTACATGTTGCGCCCCTGGTCCTGACCACTGTTAGGAGGTCTGTACATTCTGTTCAATTATTCTGATGTACTTATGTAAGGCATGGTTTATCTGTATAGAATGTAAAACAATACTTTGGTATATGTGACAATAATAAATTCAAATAAATCAAAAACAATCTGATACTGGAAAAGTCCATATTCAAATAAAACAAAATCTGGACAATTTCTAGGCTTGAGCTGATAAATGGCAAGTAGCATGTATGCTACACAAATGCTATGCAGTGCCCATCTCCAATAAGAGACAATCTAAGCACTGTTCCTTGACATTACCATTAATGTAATAGCCTGCTATCACCACCCTTGGCATTACCACTGACTAGAAACTCAACTCGACTCATCACATAAATGCAGTGGCTGCAACGAAAAGCCTTTTGTCTCTACATAGTCTGTATTCCTCAATTCCCTGCCTCTTCATATATCTGTCAAGATGTCTCTTCAATGTTGCTATTGCTTCTACCTCCATCACCTCCTCTGGCAACGCATTCTTGGCACTTACCATCCTCTGTTGAAAAATGTGGTGCTGGAAAAACACAGCAGGCCAGGCAGCATCCAAGGAGCAGGAGAATCGACGTTTCGGGCATAAGCCCTTCTTCAGGAATGAGGCTGGTGTGCCAAGCGGGCTTAGATAAAAGGTAGGGGGGGAGGGAATTTGGGGGAGGGGCGCTGGGAATACGATAGGTGGAAGGAGTTGAGGATGAGGATGATAGGCCGGAGAAGGGGTGGGGGCGGAGAGGTCGGGAAGAAGATTGCAGGTCAAGAGGGCGGTGCTGAATCCGGGGGTTGGGACTGAGATAAGGTGGGGGGAGGGGAAATGAGGAAGCTGGAGAAATCTACATTCATCCCGTGTGGTTGGAGGGTTCCTAGGCGAAAGATGAGGCGCTCTTCCTCCAGGCATCATGTGGTCAGGATCTGGCGATGGAGGAGGCCAAGGACCTGCATGTCCTTGGTGGAGTGGGAGGGGGAGTTAAAGTGTTCAGCGACGGGGCGGTTGGGTTGGTTTGTGCGGGTGTCCCAGAGGTGTTCCCTGAAATGTTCCGCAAGTAGCCCGCCTGTCTCCCCAATGTAGAGGAGACCACATCGGGTGCAGCGGATACAGTAAATGATGTGTGTGGAGATGCAGGTGAACTTGCGATGGATATGGAAGGATCCATTGGGGCCTTGGAGGGAAGTGAGGGGGGAGGTTTGGGCACAAGTTTTGCACTTCATGCGGTTGCAGGGGAAGGTGCTGGGAGAGGAGGTTGGGTTAGTGGAGGGTGTGGACCTGACGAGGGAGTCGCGGAGGGAGTGGTCTCTCCTGAATACTGATAGGGGTGGAGAGGGAAATATATCCCTGGTGGTGGGGTCTGTCTGGAGGTGGCGGAAATGACGGAGGATTGTACGATGTATCCGGAGGTTGGTGGTGTGGAAGGTGAGGACCAGTGGGGTTCTGTCCTGGTGGTGATTGGAGGGGCGGGGTTCAAGGGCGGAGGAGCGGGAAGTGGAGGAGATGTGATGGAGAGCATCGTCGATTATGTCTGGGGGGAAATTGCGGTCTTTGAAGAAGGAGGCCATCTGGGCTGTTCGGTATTGGAACTGGTCCTCCTGGGAGCAGATGCGGCGGAGGCGAAGGAATTGGGAATATGGGATGGCATTTTTACAGGGGGCAGGGTGGGAGGAGATGTAGTCTAGGTAGCTGTGGGAGTCGGTCAGTTTGTAGTAAATGTTTGTGTTGAGTCATTTGCCCAAGATAGAAATGGAGAGGTCTAGGAAGGGAGGGAGGAGTCTGAGACGGTCCAGGTAAATTTGAGGTTGGATTGGAAGGTGTTGGTAAAGTGGATGAACTGTTCAACCTCCTCGTGGGAGCACGAGGCAGCGCCGATACAGTCATCGATGTAGCGGAGGAAAAGGTGGGGGGTGGTGCCAGTGTAGTTGCGGAAGATGGACTGTTCCACATATCCAAGGAAGAGGCAGGCATAGCTGGGGCCCATGCGGGTGCCCATGGCTACTCCTTTCGTTTGGAAGAAGTGGGAGGATTGGAAGGAGAAGTTGTTAAGAGTGAGGACCAGTTCAGTCAATCGAAGGAGGGTGTCAGTGGAAGGGGAAGGGTTACCATCCTCTACATATATAAAGAACAATTGCCTCTCGCATCTTCTTAAGGGGAGGCAATAGCCTCTTGGTATTGTCACTGGACTATTAATCTGGAAACCGAAGTAATGTCCTGGGACCTCAGTTTGAATTCTGCTGCAGCAGGTGGTGCAATTCGAATTCAAGAATAAAATCTGGAATTAAGAGTGTAATGATGACTGTGAAATCATTGTCAATTGTTAAGGGAAAATCCCATCAGGTTCACTCATGTCCTTTAGGGAAGGAAACTGCCATCCTTACCTGGTCTGGCCTACATGTGACTCCAGACCCACAGCGATGTGATTGACCTATAAACTGCCCCCTGGACAATTAGGGACAACCCATAAATGCTGGCCTTGCCAGGAATGCCCTCATCTTGTGAATGAATTGAAAACAATAAACTTATTCCCTTTTACCTGAAACCTATGTCTCTCGTACTTAACGTTTCTACCCTGGGAAAAAGATTCTGACTATCCTCGGCAGATTTTGGAAAAGTGTGGACGTAGTAGGGTTGTTGTAATGGGTGACTTTAACTTTCCCAATATTGATTGGACCCTCCTTCAAGCAGAAGATTTGAGTGGAGCTGTGTTTGTAAGGTATGTTCAGGAGAGTTTCCTAACTCAGTACGTTGACAGGCCGACGAGGGGAGAGGCCATTCTAGACTTGGTGCTCGGAAACGAGCCAGGGCAGGTATCAGATCTTGTGGTGGGAGAGCATTTTGGTGATAGTGACCACAACTGCCTCACATTCTACATAGCTATGGAGAAGGAGAGGATTAGGCAAAATGGGAGGAAATTTAATTGGGGAAGAGGAAACTATGATGCGATTAGACATGAGTTAGGAAGCATGGATTGGGAGCAATTGTTCCATGGTAAAGGCACTATAGACATGTGGAGACTGTATAAGGAACAGTAGTTGCGAGTGATGAATAAATATGTCCATCTGAGACAGGCAAGAAGGGGTAAGATAAAGAAACCTTAGATGACGAGAGCGGTGGAGCTTCTCGTCAAAAGGAAGAAGGTAGCTTACATAAGGTAGAGGTAGCTAGGGTCAAGCTCAGCTCTACAGGATTACAGGCAGGCGAGGAAGGAGCTTAAAAATGGTCTGAGGAGAGCCAGGAGGGGGCACAAGAAAGGCTTGGCAGAACGGATTAGGGAGAACACAAAGGCATTTTACACTTATGTGAGGAATAAGAGTATGGTCAAAGAAAGAGTAGGGCCGATCAGGGATAGCATAGGGAACTTGTGTGTGGAGTCTGAGGAGGTAGGGGAAGCCCTAAATGAGTTTTTTGCTTCTGTCTTTACGAAAGAAACAAACTCTGTAGTGAATGAAACCTTTGAAGAGCAGGTGCGCATGCTGGAATGGATAGAGATAGAGGAAGCTGATATGCTGAAAATTTAGTCAAACATTAAGATTGACAAGTCGCCAGGCCTGGACCAGATTTGTCCTCGGCTGCTTTGGGAAACGAGAAATGCGATTGCTTCGCCACTTGCGAAGACCTTTGCATCCTCGCTCTCCACTGGAGTTGTACCTGAGGACTGGAGAGAGACAAATGTAATTCCTCTCTTCAAGAAAGGAAATAGGGAAATTCCCGGCAATTACAGACCAGTACGTCTCACGTCTGTCGTCTGCAAGGTGTTAGAAAGGATTCTGAGGGATAGGATTTATGACCATGTGGAAGAGCATGGCTTGATTAAATGCAGTCAACACGGCTTTGTGAGGGGCAGGTCATGCCTCACAAATCTTATCGAGTTCTTTGAGGATGTGACTAGAAAAGTTGATGAGGGTCAAGCTGTGGATATAGTGTATATGGACTTTAGCAAGGCATTTGATAAGGTTCCCCATGGTAGGCTCATTCAGAAGGTCAGGAGGAATGGGATACAGGGGAACATAGCTGTCTGGATACAGAATTGGCTGGCCAACAGAAGACAGCGAGTGGTAGTAGAAGGAAAATATTCTGCCTGGAAGTCAGTGGTGAGTGGTGTTCCACAGGGCTCTGTCCTTGGGCCTCTACTGTTTGTAATTTTTATTAATGACTTGGATGAGGGGATTGAAGAATGGGTCAGCAAGTTTGCAGACGACACAAAGGTTGGAGGTGTCGTTGACAGTATAGAGGGCTGTTGTAGGCTGCATCGGGACATTGACAGGATGCAGAGATGGGCTGAGAGGTGGCAGATGGAGTTCAACCTGGATAAATGCGATATGATGCATTTTGGAAGGTCGAATTTGAAAGCTGAGTACAGGATTAAGGATAGGATTCTTGGCAGTGTGGAGGAACAGAGGGATCTTGGGGTGCAGGTACATAGATCCCTTAAAATGGCCACCCAAGTGGACAGGGTTGTTAAGAAAGCATATGGTGTTTTGGCTTTCATTAACAGGGGGATTGAGTTTAAGAGCTGTGAGGTCTTGTTGCAGCTCTATAAAACTTTGGTTAGACCACACTTGGAATACTGCGTCCAGTTCTGGTCGCCCTATTATAGGAAAGATGTGGATGCTTTGGAGAGGGTTCAGAGGAGGTTTACCAGGATGCTGCCTGGACTGGAGGGTTTATCTTATGAAGAGAGGTTGACTGAGCTTGGACTTTTTTCATTGGAGAAAAGGAGGAGAAGAGGGGACCTAATTGAGGTACACAAGATAATGAGAGGCATAGATAGAGTCGATAGCCAGAGACTATTTCCCAGGCCAGAAATGACTAACACGAGGGGTCATAGTTTTAAGCTGGTTGGAGGAAAGTATAGAGGGAATGTCAGAGGCAGGTTCTTTACACAGAGAGTTGTGAGAGCATGGAATGCGTTGCCAGCAGCAGTTGTGGAGGCAGTGTCATTGGGGACATTTAAGAGACTCCTCGACATACATATGGTCACAGAAATTTGAGGGTGCATACATGAGGATCAGTGGTCAGCACAACATCGTGGGCTGAAGGGCCTGTTCTGTGCTGTACTGTTCTATGTTCTATGTTCTACTATCCATCTGATAGTAGAGGAGATGGACAAAGTTAAAAATCACACAACACCAGGTTATAGTCCGACAGGTTTATTTGAAAGCACTAGCTTTTGGAGTGCTGCTCCTTCGCCAGGTAGCTAGTGGGGCAGAATCATGGGACACTAGCTACCTGATGCAGGAGCAGCGTTCCAAAAGCCAGTGTTTCCAACTAAACCTGTTGGACTATAACCTGGTGTTGTGTGACTTTTAACTTTGTCTACCCCAGTCCAACACCAGTTCCCCAACATCATTGAGGAGATGATCAGCCATGACTTAAAATGGTGTGTTAGGCTGGATGAGCTGAATGACTGACTCCAATCCCTATACCTATGGTAAATTGGCATGGAGATGGGTATTCAATTGAAACATTAGAATGAAGAAAGAAGCTGCACAGGGGATCAGGAAAGCAGCTAGCATCAAAAGTAAAGGATTATTCAGAGCGAGCACTGGCAGATTGAGGGCGAAATAAGGAATGACAGAAAGTCTTTATTCACTCACAGCATGCAAATATCAATTGGCAAGGCCAACATTTACTACAAACCTTTAATTACCTTTAAGAATATGGCAGCAAGCTGCCATCTTGAACCAATGTTGAACAATGTGATTATACTGAGAGACTTTGGAAAGTGGGAGTCCTTTAAGAGTAGCACAGTGATGATCCAGGGCCAGTGTATTCCTTTAACAGTGAAGGGCAAAGACAGCAAATCCAGGGAACTCAGGATGTCAAGAGATATTGCAAGATAGATGAATTAAAAGAAAGATACAGCACATTAAAAACATAAGGAAGTCCTTCAAAAGTACGAGGTTGCTAAGATTAAAATTAGGAGGGCAAAGAGGTATCAAGAAATATCAGGATGAAGAGCTGATGCTGTAAACGTTGACTCTTCTGCTCCTCGGATGCTGCCTGAGTGGCTGTGCTTTTCCAGCACTGCACTTTTTGACTCTGATCTCCAGCATCTGCAGTCCACACTTTCTCCTGCTTCCCCTGGTGTAGACCCCTCTGATCAAGAACCAATTTGCAATTAACTTCAAGGCTGGCCCCTCAAACAAGCAAGCTTTGTTTCTTTTTTAAACAGAAGCAACGACCCACAGTTCAAAGATTATCTCACAGTTGTCAGCTCCAAACCAAAAATGATGAAAAGAATAACATGAAATAATGAAAATCAGTGCAGGTTCTAACAACTGTCTCCCAAATGTTCTCTAATTGACACATAATTCACTTAGTCCACCTCATTTCCAAGGACCAGGTGCAACAATGCATCCTTCCTTCTTAGGCTGGAAACATACTGCTGTGGGAAACTCTCCATTACATATTCTAGGAACATTTGCCTTTGCTGCACCTTACGCTACCAATAACTCAGACTATATTTGGGTAATTGAAGATCACTATAATATTTTGCTGAGATTTCACTGCAGATTTGCTGCTCTACATCCTTTCCACCAGTTGGTGGCCTATAGATTGCCTTGAGCAAAGTAATTGTACCCTTTTTATTTCAGAGCTCTAGCCAAATTGATTCCGTCTGTGAACCCTCTTTAACTAATACTGCTACCCCAACTCCTTTCCTTCTTTTCTATCTTTCATGAACAACTTATACCCGGTAATATTTAACACTGTAATCTGTATCTGTAACTCCCCAACGTTATTTACTGTAACTTTTGCATTTGGACTTTATTTCTTTCTCCCTTACTAACAATTATCCGTTGAATCTATTTAATTGGGTTTCAGTTCTCCTCTATCAGTTTCGTTTCCTTTTTTAAATTCATTCATGGGATCTGTTCATCTCATTCTGAAATGCCAAGATAACAGTTAAGAGTCAACCAGATTTTTACAGTGTGGAATTATTATGTTGGAGCAATGACAGACACTTGCTCAAGGAAGGGCAAAACTGGCTGTTACATATTCCTACGTATAAGTTGTTCATAAAAGACATAAAAGGAAGCAAAGGAGGAGGGATAGCAGTATTAGTCATATGTCAGTCAGACTAGGGAAGGACAGCAGATTTCCTTCCCTAAAGGGTATTAGTGATTAGGATTTTAATGACATTGTTTACATAGTTACCAATTTACCAGCTTTTTATTCAAGATTTTTATTGAATTCTACTTTCACCATTTTCTTATGAAGGGCTTACACCTGAAACATTGATTCTCCTGCTCCTCGGATGCTGCCTGGCCTGCTGTGCTTTTCCAGCACCACTCTCTCAACTCTAATTTCACCATCTGCCATGATGGGATTCGAACCCATGTCTCCAGGATATTGGCCTGGGGTTCTGGTTTCATAGACTATAGAACATAAAACAGTACATCACAGTACAGGCCCTTCAGCCATCAATGTTGTGCTAAGCTTTTATCCTACTCTAAGATCAGACTAACCTACATACCCTTCATTGTACTATCATCCATGTGCCTATCCAAGAGTCACTTAAATGTCCCTAATGTGTCTGACTCTACCACCACCGCTGGCAGTGCATTCCACACACCCACCACTCTCTGTGTAAAGAACTCAACTCTGACATCTCCCCTAAACCTTCCTCCAATCACCTTAAAATTTTGTTCTCGTCTAATCTGGGAAAAAGTCTCTGGTTATTCACTCTATCTATACCTCTCAACATCTTGTACACCTCTATCAAGTCACTTCTCATCCTTCTTCACTCCAAAATTACTATCACGTTAAACAAGGCGTAAAATGTACACAAATGCATTCCCAACTATTGATGCACATATGGTCTTGAGCAGGCACACACATGCACTTGCAATCACAATGTCATTCTTAGATGCTATTTAAGTGCAAATCATTTTAGAGAATTCGTATTGCTCATTATCATTTCTTCCTTGTTGCTTACAGTTGTGATCTGATATTTTCAATACCACAGGTATGGCTGCCCTGGACAGCAAGGCCTCTGGTAAAATGGGTATCCGAGCAGTGATTTACTACACGACCACAACTGTCCTGGCTGTGATTACAGGCATCATTATGGTGTTGATCATCCATCCTGGAGCAGGTGGCAAGGAGAAGATGCACCGGGAGGGGAAGATTGAAGAAGTCCACTCAGCTGATGCATTCATGGATTTAGTCAGGTCTGATCTGCTTAAAACCTTATTAACCACCACCAGGACGTCCAATCCATGTATCTGGAAAGTGTATTGTCACCTTCAGCCTGATATCACTTGCCCTGCCAATCAAACCACCATAGGTACATTTTTAACTTAGCCAAAGTACTTTCGTTGACAAGAAACACAGACTGTCGTGGAAACAGATATAAGCACACAAACATAGTCATTCGCAAACAAACTCATGCTCAATTTAAATTTCATGGAGAGACTGGTATTATCCTCCTTAAGCAGAGACAGTAGCGATGAAATGATGTCATTTTCCTCGTGGCAGAGGATGGTAACTAGTAGGAACAGTATTAAGTCAGGTGGTAAAAGAGTCAGAGGTGAAATGAACTTTTTATTTAATAGTCCACTCAGCTCCTCAAGCCTACTCTGCCTTTACCAGTATGACAAGCCTATTCAGAAAGGGAGGGAGGCAAAACACAGGTAACTACAGACTGATGGACCTAATAGCCATTGTTTGAAAAATGTTGGAATCAATTATTAAGGAATTAATAGCAGAACTTTGTAAAATCATAATCTAATTAAGCAGAGTCAGCATGGCTTCATGAAAGGAAAATCACGACTGACTAATTTATCAGGAGAAAGTGAGCACTGCAGATGTTGGAGATCAGAGTCGAAGAGTGTGATGCTTGAAAAGCACAGCAGGTCAGGCAGCATCTGAGGAGCAGGACAGTCGATATTTCGGATGAATGGCTTATGCCCAAAATGTCGATTCTCCTGCTCCTCAGATGCTGCATGACCAATTTATTAGAATTTTTCAAGGAGGTCACAATCAGAGCGTATAGAAGAGAACCAGTAGATGCGTTATATTTGGACTGCCAGAAGCCACTCAACAAGATACCTTGCAAAACGTTAAGTCATAAGACAAGAGCCCACAGTATTGGAGGTAATATACTGGCATGGGTAGGAAATTGGTCCATGAGCAGAAAACATTGAGTGGAGATTAAGGATTCCTTTTCAGATTGGAGACCTGTGACAATATATATTAATGACTTAAAGGAAGGAAGTGGATTTACTGTATCCAAATTTTTGCTGGTAACAAAAACAGGTGGAAAGGCAAGTTGTGAGGGGGATACAAAGAGTGTTCAGTGAGATATTGATAGGTTAGAACATAGAACATTACAGCCCAATACAGGCCCTTCAGCCTTTGATGTTGTGCCGACCTGTGGAACCAATCTGAAGCCCATCTATCCTACACTATTCCATTTTCATCCATATGATTATCCAATGACCACTTAAATGTCCTTAAAGTTGGTGAGTCTACCACTGTTGCACACAGTGCATTCCACGTCTAAGGGTAGGTGAATGGGTTTGGGTGGATCCTCTTTGGAGGATCGGTGTGGACTTGTTGGGCCAAAGGGTCTGTTTCCACACTGTAGGGATTCTATAACCTATGATATATGAGTAAAGAAACTATCTGTGCTATATCTATCACCCCTCAATTTAAAGCTATGTCCCCTCGTGCTGGCCATCACCATCCGAGGAAAAAGGCTCTCCCTGTCCACCCTATCTAACCCTCCGATTATCTTGTATGTCTCAAATAAGTTATCTCTCAACCTTCTTCTCTCCAATGAAAACAGCCTCAAGTCCTTCAGCCTTCCCTCCATACCGGGCAACATCCTAGTAAATCTCCTCTGCACCCTTTCCAAAGCTTCCACATCCTTCCTATAATGCGGTGACCAGAACTGTACACAATACTCCAGGTACGGCCGCCTGAGTTTTGTACAGCTGCAGCATGACCTCATGTTTCCGAAACTCAATTCCTCAACCAATAAAACCTAACACACCATATGCCTTCTTCACAACCCTATCAACCTGGGTGGCAACTTTGAGGGATCTATGTACATGGATACTGAGATGTCTCTACTCATCTGCACTGCCAAGAATCTTAACATTAGCTCAGTACTCTTTATTCCTGTTGCTCCTTCCAAAGTGAATCACCTCACATCTTTCCGCATTAAAGTCCATGTGCCACCTCTCAGCCCAGCTCTGCAGTTAATCTATGTCCTCTGTGACCTGCAACATCCTTCAGCACTATCCACAACTCCACGAACCTTAGTGTCATCCACCAATTTACTAACCCATCTTTCTATGCCCTCATCTAGGTCATTTATAAAAATGACTAAACAGCAGTGACCCCAAAACAGATCTTTGTGGTACACCACTAGTAACTAAACTCCAAGATGAACATTGGGGGCAGCACGGTAGCACAGTGGTTAGCACTGCTGCCTCACAGCACCAGGGACCTGGGTTCAATTCCTGCCTCAGGTGACTGACTGTGTGGAGTTTGCACATTCTCCCCCTGAATGCGTGGGTTTCCTCCGGGTGCTCCGGTTTCCTCCCACAGTCCAAAGATGTGCAGGTTAGGTGAATTGGACATGCTAAAATGCCCGTAGTGTTAGGTGCATTAGTCAGGGGTAAATGTAGGGGAATGGGTCTGGGTGGGTTGTTTTTCGGAGGGTCGGTGTGGACTTGTTGGGTCAAAGGGCCTGTATCCACACTGCAGGGAATCTAATCTAATCTTCTACAAAAAAAATCCCATCAACCACCACTCTCTGTCTTCTTTCAGCTAGCCAATTTCTGATCCAAATCGTTAAATCACCCTCAATCCCATGACTCCATATTATGTGCAATAGCCTACCATGGGGAACCTTATCAAACAGCTTACTGAGATCCATATACACCACATTTACCCTCATCCACCTGTTTGGTTACCTTCTCAAAGAACTCAATAAGGTTAGTTAAGTACGCAAAACGTTAGCAAATGAAGCATAGGAAAGTATACAGCTGTTCATTTTGGAAAAAAAGAACACAGTCTTATTTAAAAGGAGATAATCTGCAGGAAGCTGTCACACAATGGGATTCGTGCACGAAACACAAAAAAGGTAGCACATAAATGCAGCAATTAATCAGGAAGACTAATGGAAGACTAGACCCTAAGACCATAAGATATAGGAGCAGAATTTAGGCCATTCAGCTGATCCAGTTTGTTCTGCCATTTGATAATTTCTCAACTCCGTTCTCTAGCCTTCTCCCCATAACCCTTGACCCTCTCACTAATCAAGAACCTATCTATCTCTGTCTTAAATAAACTCAATGACTTGGCCTCCACAGCCTCCTGCGACAATGCGTTCCCACAAAGAAATTCCACCACATCTGTCTCTCTTTAAATTCTGGTCTGCTACTGGTATCTTCCACTGAAAACTGATGCAAAATATGTATTCAATTCCTCCACCATTTCTTTGTTCCCCATTGCTACCTCTCAGCCTCATTTTCCAGTGATCTAATGTCCTTTATTGCCTCTCTCTTACTTTTTAGATAGCTAAAAAAAACTCTTGCAATCTTCTTTCAGAAGCTTACTCTCATATTTCACCGATACCCATTATTGTTTCTTCTAAATACCCTCTACTGGTTTTTAAAGGCTTCAAAATCCTCTGGCTTCCCATAAACCATCACAACATTTTTCTTTGTTTTTATGCTGTCTTGTTCATCATGGTTGCCTCATCCTCTCCTCCATGGGTTTCTTCTTCCTTGGGATGAGTTTCTGCTGTGCCTCCCGAATTACCCCCAGAAACACCTGCCATTGCTGTTCCACTGTCTTCCCTGCAAGGCTACCATCCATTCAAATCTGGCCAGCTTCTCCGTCATATCTTTGTAGTTGCCTCTGATCCCAGCTTCTCCCTCTCAAACTGCAGGGAGGATTTGATTATTTTATGGTCACAGACCCTTAGGCGTCCCTTCACCTAAAGCTCCCTCATCAAGTCTGCCTCATTGCACACCCCGAGATCCAGGCCTGCCTGTTCCCTAGTGGGCTCTACCACAATATGCTCCAACAAAACCATCTTGTAGACATTGCACAAATTCTTTTCTTTTGGGATCCTCATCAACCTGATTTTCCTAATCTACCTGCATACTGAAACTCCCCCATGATTATTGTAACCGTGCTTTCTTACATACCTTTTCTATCTCCTGATTTATTTTCTGCCCCACATCCTGAGTACTGCTAGGAAGCCTCTACATAACTCCCACCATGATCTTTTTCCCTTTGCAGTTCCTCAACTCCACCAATACAGATTCCACACCTTCTGACTTGATATCACTGCTTGCAATCGATTTAATTTCACTTCTTACCAACAAGGCAACCTCACCCTGTCTATTCATCTGTCTATTCTTTCAATAAGACTTGTATCCTCATATATTTAGATCCTAGGCCTGATCCTCTTGCGGTCACATCTCTGTGATACCCACAATATTGTATATGCCAATTTTATTCTGTGCTACAAGCTCATTTCCCTTGTTTTGTACATTGTGCACATTTCAATAAAACATCCTCAATCCTACATTGACTGCTCCCCTTCTCGTAGTTGTCTCCTTGCCTGAAGTTAGATTACTGACCCTTTCTATGCTCTCTGTCCTATTACTTGTTCTGGAAACTTTAATCACCTCTGCTGAGTGAGCCTTCCTCCCTTTAAGTTTTTCCATAATTTTCCAAGCAACTGAACTCATATCCTTGCCACATACCTTTCTCAGCAATCTTCAGCCAGAAGTGCTGAGTGAATGATCCATCTCAGCCTCCTCCAGTGGTCCCCAGCATCATTGATACTAGTCTTCAGCCACTTTGATTCACTCCACATGATATCAAGAAATGGTTGGAGACATTGTATCCTGCAAAGGCTATGGGCCCTGACAATATTCTGGCAATAGTACTGAAGATGTGTGCTTCAGAACTTTTCACTCCCCTGGTCAATCTGTTCCAGTTCAGTGAGGTAAAAACAATGACTGCAGAGCAGCACCTGCTCAGCAATAACCTGCTCAGTGACCCCCAGTTTGGGTTCCCCCAGGGTCACTCAGCTCCTGACCTCATTCCAGCCTTGGGTCAGACATGGACAAAAGAGCTGAATTCCAGAGGGGAGGGGAGAGGGACAGCCCTTGATATCAAGGCTGCATTCGACCGAGTGTGGCATCAAGGAGCCCTGGCAAAACTGCAATCAATGGGTATCAGTGGAGGGGTGGGGGGCGGCAAACTCTCTGCTGGTTAGAGTCATACCTGACACATACGAACATGGTTGTGGTGGTTGGAGGTCAGTCATCTCAGCTCCAGGACATCTCTGCAGGAGTTCCTCAGGGTAGCATCCTGGGCCTAATCATCTTCAGCTGCTTCATCAATGACCTTCCCTTCATCATAAGATCCTCAGGCAGCTCCTTCCAAACCCACGGCCACTTCCATCTAGAAGGCCAAGGGCAGCAGATACATGGGAACACCACCAGTTCAGGTTCCCCTCCAAGTCACTCACTATCCTTATTTGGAAACATATCACCGTTCCTCCACTGTCGCTGGGTCAAAATCCCGGAATTTCCTCCCTAAGGGCATTGCGGGGAAACCCACAGCACATGGACTGCAGCGGTTCAAGAACATTGAACAGTACAGCACAGTACAGGCCCTTCAGCCCTCAATGTTGTGCCAGCCTTTTATCTTATTCTAAGATCAGACTAATGTACATACCCTTCATAGAACATAGAACATAGAACATAGAACAATACAGCACAGAACAGGCCCTTCGGCCCACGATGTTGTGCCGAACTTCTAACCTAGATTAAGTACCCATCCATGTACCTATCCAAATGCCGCTTAAAGGTCGCCAATGATTCCGACTCTACCACTCCCACGGGCAGTGCATTCCATGCCCCCACCACTCTCTGGGTAAAGAACCCACCCCTGACATCTCCCCTATACCTTCCACCCTTCACCTTAAATTTATGTCCCCTTGTAACACTCTGTTGTACCCGGGGAAAAAGTTTCTGACTGTCTACTCTATCTATTCCTCTGATCATCTTATAAACCTCTATCAAGTCACCCCTCATCCTTCGCCGTTCCAACGAGAAAAGGCCGAGAACTCTCAACCTATCCTCGTACGACATCCTCTCCATTCCAGGCAACATCCTAGTAAATCTTCTCTGCACCCTCTCCAAAGCTTCCACATCTTTCCTAAAGTGAGGCGACCAGAACTGCACACAGTACTCCAAATGTGGCCTAACCAAAGTCCTGTACAGTTGCAACATCACTTCACGACTCTTGAATTCAATCCCTCTGCTAATGAACGCTAATACACCATAGGCCTTCTTACAAACTCTATCCACCTGAGTGGCAACCTTCAAAGATCTATGTACATAGACCCCAAGATCCCTCTGTTCCTCCACCTGACTTAGAACCCTACCATTAACCCTGTATTCCGCATTCTTATTTGTTCTTCCAAAATGGACAACCTCACACTTGGCAGGGTTGAACTCCATCTGCCACTCCTCAGCCCAGCTCTGCATCATATCTAAGTCCCTCTGCAGCCGACAACAGCCCTCCTCACTGTCCACAACTCCACCTATCTTCGTATTATCTGCAAATTTACTGACCCACCCTTCGACTCCCTCATCTAAGTCATTAATAAAAATTACAAACAGCAGAGGACCCAGAACTGTCCCTGCGGAACTCCACTTGTAACTGGGCTCCAGGCTGAATATTTACCATCTACCACCACTCTCTGCCTTCGACCGGTTAGCCAGTTTTCTATCCAATTGGCCAAATTTCCCTCTATCCCATGCCTCCTGACGTTCCGCATAAGCCTACCATGGGGAACCTTATCAAATGCCTTACTAAAATCCATGTACACTACATCCACTGCTCTACCCTCATCTACATGCTTGGTCACCTCCTCGAAGAATTCAATAAGACTTGTAAGGCAAGACCTACCCTTCACAAATCCGTGCTGGCTGTCCCTAATCAAGCAGTGTCTTTCCAGATACTCATAAATCCTATCCCTCAGTACCCTTTCCATTACTTTGCCTACCACAGAAGTAAAACTAACAGGCCTGTAATTCCCGGGGTTATCCCTATTCCCTTTTTTGAACAGGGGCACAACATTCGCTACTCTCCAGTCCCCTGGAACCACCCCCGTTGCCAGTGAAGACGAGAAGATCTTGCCAACGGTACTGCAATTTCCTCTCTTGCTTCCCACATAATCCTAGGATATATCCCGTCAGGCTCGGGGGAATTGTCTATCCTCAAGTTGTTCAAAATGTCCAACACATCTTCCTTCCTAACAGGTATCTCTTCTAGCTTACCAGTCCGTTTCACACTCTCCTCTTCTACAATACGGTCCCTCTCGTTCGTAAATACTGAAGAGAAGTACTTGTTCAAGACCTCTCCTATCTCTTCCGACTCAATACACAGTCTCCCACTACTGTCCTTGATCGCACCTACCCTCGTTCTCGTCATTCTCAGGTTTCTCACATACGCATAAAATGCCTTGGGGTTATCCTTGATCCTATCTGCCAACGATTTTTCATGCCCTCTCTTAGCTCTCCTAATCCCTTTCTTCAGGTCCCTTCTGGCTATCCTGTATCCCTCCACTGCTCTGTCTGAATCCTGTTTCCTCAACCTTATGTAAGCCTCCTTCTTCCTCTTTACCAGACATTCAACCTCTCTCGTCAACCAAGGCTCCCTCACACGACCATTTCTTTCCTGCCTGATAGGTACATACATATCATGGACACGTCGTATCTGCTCTTTGAAAAAGTTCCACATTTCCACCACATCCTTCCCTGACAGCCTATGCTCCCAACGTATGCTCCTCAAATCCTGCCTTACAGCATCGTAATTTCCCTTCCCCCACTTATAAAATCTACCTTGTTGTGCGCACCTATCTCTCTCCATAACCAAGGTGAAAGTCACAGAATTGTGGTCACCATCACCAAAATGTTCACCCACTAACAAGCCCACCACTTGTCCCGGTTCATTACCGAGTACCAAATCCAATATGGCCTCCCCTCTGGTTGGACAATCTACATACTGCGTTAGAAAAGCTTCCTGGACACACTTCATTGTACTATCTTCCATTTGCCTATCCAAGAGTCGCTTAACTGTCCCTAATGTCTCTGACTCTACTCCCACCGCTGGCAGTGCATTCCACACACCCACCACTCTCTGTGGAAAGATGCTACCTTTTGACATCTCCTCTAAAAACCTTAAAGTTATGTCCCTTCATGATGGCCATTTCCACCCTGGGGAAAAGCCCCTGGTTATCCACTCTATCTATGCCTCTCATCATCTTGTACACCTCTATCAAATCACCTCTCATCCTTCTTCGCTCCAATGAGGAAAGCCCTAGCTCCCTCAAGCCCTAGCTCCCTTTCTTCATAACCTCCAGTCCAGGCAACATCCTGGTAAATCTCTTCTGCATCAACTCTAAAGCTTCCACATCCTTCCTATAATGAGGTGACCAGAACTGAACACAATATTCCAAGTGTGGTCTAACCAGGGCTCTATAGAGCTGCAGCATAATCTCGTGGCTCTTAACCTCAATGCCCCTGCTAATGAAAGCCAACACACCATACACCTTCTTAACAACTTGTGGGTGGCACGGTGGCACAGTGGTCAGCACTGCTGCCTCGCAGCGCCAGAGACCCGGGTTCAATTCCCGCCTCAGGCGACTGACTGTGTGGAGTTTGCACGTTCTCCCCGTGTCTGCGTGGGTTTCCTCCGGGTGCTCCGGTTTCCTCCCACAGTCCAAAGATGTGCAGGGTCAGGTGAATTGGCCAGACTAAATTGCCCATAGTGTTAGGTAAGGGGTAAATGTAGGGGTATGGGTGGGTTTCGCTTCGGCGGGTCGGTGTGGACTTGTTGGGCCGAAGGGCCTGTTTCCACACTGTAAAGTAATCTAATCTAATCTAAACTCTATCAACTTGGATGGCAACTTTGAGGGATCTGTGGACATGGGCCCCAAGATCCCTCTGTTCCTTCACACTGCCAAGAATCCTGCCTTTAACCATGTATTCTGCATTCAAATTCACCCTTCCAAAGTGAATTTCCACATTGAACTCCATCTGCCACTTATCAGCCCAGCTCTGCATCCTGTCAAGAAGGCAGCTCACCACCAGCTTCTCAAGGGGCAACTAGGGACAGGCAATAAATGCTGGTCAGCAATGCCCACAGCCCACAAATGAATTAAGACCTCCTAACAGTGGTCAGGACCAGGGGCACAACATGTACCGGGAAATAGAGAAGGCATGTCAGAAAGGCAAGGTCACGGTGATCATGGGAGACTTCAATATGCAGGTGGACTGGGTAAATAATGTTGCCAGTGGATCCAAAAAAAGGGAATTCTTGGAATGCTTACAGGATGGCTTTTTGGAACAGCTTGTCATGGAGCCCACAAGGGAGCAGGCTATTCTGGACCTAGTGCTATGTAATGAACCAGACTTTATAAAAGATCTTAAAGTAAGGGAACATTTAGGAAGCAGCGATCATAATATGGCAGAGTTCAGCCTGCAGTTTGAAAGAGAGAAGGCAAAATCGGATGTAATGGTGTTACAGTTAAATAAAGGTAATTATGAGGGCATGAGAGAGGAACTGACGAAAATAGACTGGAAGCAGAGCCTAGTGGGGAAGACAGTAGAACAAAAATGGCAGGAGTTTGTGGGTAAAATTGAGGACACAGTACAGAGGTTCATCCCCAAGAAGAGAAAGATTATCCGGGGAGGGATTAGACAGCCATGGCTGACAAAGGAAGTCAGGAAATCTATCAAAGAAAAAGAGAGATCCTATAAAGTGGCCAAGAGCACTGGGAAATCAGAAGATTGGGAAGGCTACAAAAACAAACAGAGGATAACAAAGAGAGAAATAAGGAAGGAGAGGATCAAATATGAAGGTAGGCTAGTCAGTAATATTAGAAATGATAGTAAAAGTTTCTTTCAATACATAAGAAACAAACGACAGGCAAGCGTAGACATTGGGCCACTTCAAACTGATGCTGGAAGGCTAGTGATGGGAGATAAGGAAATAGCAGGAGAACTTAACAAGGACTTTGCATCAGTCTTTACAGTGGAAGACATGAGTAATATCCCAACAATTAAAGGGAGTCGGGGGCTGAGTTGAGTATGGTTGCCATTACAAAAGAGCTAGTGCTAGAAAAGCTAAAAGGTCTTAAAATTGACAAATCTCCTGGCCCCGATGGGCTACATCCTAGAGTTCTGAGGGAGGTGGCTGAGGAAATAGCAGAGGCGTTGGTTGACATCTCTCAAAAGTCACTGGAGTCAGGGAAACTCCAACCCCCTGTTGGAGTTCTTTGAAGAGGTGACAAGTAGGTTAGACCAGGGAAACCCAGTGGATGTGGTCTATTTAGACTTCCAAAAGGCCTTTGATAAGGTACCACACGGGAGGCTGCTGAGCAAGGTGAGGGCCCATGGTGTTCGAGGTGAGCTACTGGTATGGATTGAGGATTGGCTGTCTGACAGAAGGCAGAGAGTTGGGATAAAAGGTTCTTTTTCGGAATGGCAGCCGGTGACAAGTGGTGTCCCGCAGGGTTCAGTGTTGGGGCCGCAACTGTTCACATTATATATTAATGATCTGGATGAAGGGACTGGGGGAATTCTGGCAAAGTTTGCCGATGATACAAAGTTAGGTGGACAGGCAGGTAGTACTAAGGAAGTGGGGAGGCTGCAGAAGGAACTAGACAGTTTGGAAGAGTGGTCCAGGAAATGGCTGATGAAATTCAACGTGAGCAAATGCGAGGTCTTGCACTTTGGAAAAAGAATACAAGCGTGGACTACTTTCTAAACGGTGAGAAAATTCATAAAGCCAAAGTACAGAGGGATCTGGGAGTGCTAGTCAAGGATTCTCTAAAGGTAAACATGCAGGTTGAATCCGTGATTAAGAAAGCGAATGCAATGTTGTCATTTATCTCAAGAGGGTTGGAATATAAAAGCAGCGATGTGCTACTGAGACTTTATAAAGCTCTGGTTAGGCCCCATTTGGAGTACTGTATCCAGCTTTGGGCCCCACACCTCAGGAAGGACATACTGGCACTGGAGCGTGTCCAGCAGAGATTCACACGGATGATCCCTGGAATGGTAGGTCTAACATACGAGGAACGGCTGAGGATCCTGGGATTGTACTCATTGGAGTTTAGAAGATTAAGGGGAGATCTAATAGAAACTTACAAGATAATACATGGCTTGGAGAGGGTGGACGCTAGGAAATTGTTTCCGTTAGGCGAGGAGACTAGGACCCGTGGGCAGAGCCTTAAAATTAGAGGAGGTAAATTCAGAACAGAAATGCGGAGACATTTCTTCAGCCAGAGAGTGGTTGGCCTGTGGAATTAAATGCCGTGGAATGCAGTGGAGTCCGGGACGCTAAATGTCTTCAAGGCAGAGATTGATAAATTCTTGATGTCACAAGGAATTAAGGGCTACGGGGAGAATGCGGGTAAGTGGAGTTGAAATGCCCATCAGCCATGATTGAATGGTGGAGTGGACTCAATGGGCTGAATGGCCTTACTTCCACTCCTATGTCTTATGGTCTTATGATCTTAAAAAGATCTCCCAGGGCAACTCCCTCCCGACTGTATCCCTCAGTGCCGCCACCTCTGCTAGGTCTGTCCTGCCGGTGGGACAAGACATATCCAGGGATGATGGTGGGGTCTGGGACAATGTCTGTGTTATGACCTACTGAGCTAAAGAGAATCCAAGGCATTCGATACATAGATTAAAAACAAAGGGATAACTCGGGAGAAGGTAGGACCATTCAAGGATAAAGGAGGGAACTTGTGCTTGGAGGAAAAGGGTGTGGGAAAGATCCTAAATGAGTACTTTGTGTTGGTATTCACCCAGGAGAAGGATCTGGAGGATAGTGAGATTAATGTGGAGTATGATAATATGCTACAGCATTTTGAGATCAAGAAAAAAAAGGTGTTGGGTCTCTTGAAGAACATTAAGGTGGATAAGTGCCAATGGAATGATGGTATCTACCCCAGGTTATTGAGAGAGGCACGAAAGGAGATTGCTGGGGCGTGATTCTCCTGCTCTGTGGATGCTGCCTGACCTGCTGCGCTTTTCCAGCAACACATTTTCAGCTCTGATCTCCAGCATCTGCAGTCCTCACTTTCTCCTCCAAGATCTTTGGTATCCTTGCTAGCCACTGGAGAGGTCCTGGAAGATTGACAAGTAGCTAATGTTGCTCCTCTGTTCAGGGAAATAGGGATAATCGAGGAAACAATAGACTGGTGAGTCTCACATCGGTGGTTGGGAAGCTATTGGAAAGAATTCTTATGATGGGATTAATGTTCTTTGGAGAGGGTGCAGAAGAGGTTTACTAGGATGCTGCCTGGATTAGAGGGCCTCGAAGAACAGGCTAGAAAAACTCAGATCGCTTTTTTTGGAGCAGTGGAGGCTGAGGGGAGAAGCTTATAAATTAAGTGATGCATAGATAGGGGTGATGGTCAGAATCTCTTTCCCAGAGTCGAAATGTCTAATTATGGACAGTCAGTACAGCTTTTTGCAGGGCAGGTCATGTCTTACTAACCTGGTTGAACATTTCAAGAAGTTGACAAAGGTGATCGAAGAGGATAGAGCATTGGATGGTGCCGACATGGATTTATAGTAAGGCTTTTGACAAGGTCTCACATGGTATACTCATCCAGAAGATTAAGCTGCATGGGATTGACGGTAACTTGACTGCGTAGATTCAGAATTGGCTTGCTCATAGAAGACAGAGGGTAGTGGTGGAAGGGTGTTTTTTGGGCTGGAGGTCCATGACTAGTGGTGTCCCACAGGGATCTGTTCTGGGACCTCTGCTGTCTGTGATATATATATATATATATATATATATATATATGACTTATATGGAAATATAGATGGGTGGGTTAGTAAGTTTGCAGACGATACAAAGATTAGTGGAGTCATGGGTCATGTAGAAAGTTGTTAAAGTATACAGCAGGATATAAATCAGTTGTAGATTTGGGCAGAGAAATGGCAGATGGTAAGTGTGAGGTGCTGTGCTTAGGAAGATCAAATGTTAAGGAAAAGCATACAGTTAATGGCAAGAACCTTGATTGATGTACAGAGGGATCTTAGGGTTCAAGTCCATCGCTCTCCAAAAGTAGCCACCCAAATAGATAGGGTGGTAAAGAAGGTGTCTTTACTTGTCTTTATTGGTCAGGGAATAGAGTGCAAAACTCAGGATGCCATGTTGCAGCTTTGTAAGACTTTGGTGAGGCCGAATTTAGAGTAGTGCGCTCGATTCTGGTCACCACATTACAGAAAGGATGTGGAGCCTTTGGAGAGGGTGCAGAAGAGGTTTACTAGGATGCTGCCTGGATTAGAGGACCTGTAAGAACAGGCTAGAAAAACTCAGATCGCTTTTTTTGGAGCAGTGGAGGCTGAGGGGAGAAGCTTATAAATTAAGTGATGCATAGATAGGGGTGATGGTCAGAATCTCTTTCCCAGAGTCGAAATGTCTAAAACTAGGGGGCATGCATTTAAGGTGAAAGAGAGAAGTTCAAAGGAGTTGCAGGGGCAAATATTTTACACAGAGAGTGGTATGAGTCTGGACTGTGCTGCCAAGGGTGGTGAGAGGCAGAAAGCATTGGAGCATTTAAGAGCCTTTTAGATAAGCACATGAATATGCAAGGTGTAGATATGGCCCAAGGGCAGGCAGAAGGGATTTAATTTATAGTCATGTTCAGCACAACACTGTGGGCTGAAGGGCCCGTTCCTGTGCTGTAGTATTCTATGTTCCATGTATGATTCCATCAGGATGACTAGGTCAGATTGTTGCTTGACTAATCTGTGAGACAACTCTCCCAATTTTGGCACTAGCCCCCAGATGAGGAGGACTTTGCAGGGTCAACAGGGCTGTTTCTGCTGTTCTCTTTTCTGATACCTAAGTCAATGTCAATGTCAGGTGGTCTGTCCAATTTCATTTCTTTATTGAGATTTCGGAGCAATTGAGTGGCTTGTTCCATCATTTCAGAGGGCAGTTGAAAGTCAACCACATTGCTGTGGATCTGGAGTCACATGTAGGCCAGACCAGGTAAAGATGGCAGTGTCCTTCCCTGAAGAACATTAGTGACCCAGATGGGTTTTCCCGACAATTGACAATTGTTTCATTGTCATCAGTAGATTCTTAATTCCAGATTTTTAAATTGAATTGAAATTCCACTACCTGCTGTGGTGGGATTTGAACCGCATACCCAGAACATTAGCTGAATACCTGGATTAATTAATTAATCTGGATTAATATTACCATTAATCTATCAGTTCCTCTGTATGGGGAGGACAGAAGCTTTCTTTTCCTAAAGGACAGTAGTGAGCCCAATGGGACTTTATAATTGACCAAGGCTTCAAGGTTGCCCATAGATTTTTATATTATCCCAGATTTTATTGAATTCAAATTTTACTACCTGCATGGGGAGTTTCAAATCCAACTTCTCAGATCTTTGGACTGGTGGCCCTAGGTTTCCAGTCCAGTGATTTTACCAGTACATTAATCTCTCCCTCTTTTTTTATGTGCATGTACCTTTGCTGAGTGTTATTAAATATCTCCTTAAATGCCTGCCACTGAATTTAGACTGACCTACCTCTTAATCTAGTTCCAAGTTCACACTGGTCACTCTTTTTTCATAGCTGAAAATGTGTTGCTGGAAAAGCGCAGCAGGTCAGGCAGCATCCAAGAAACAGGAGAATCGATGTTTCGGGCATGAATCCTTCTTCAGGAATCCAGCTACACATTTTCAGCTCTGATCTCCAGCATCTGCAGTCCTCACTTTCTACTCTTTTTTCATACCTTGCTAATTGTCATTATTTAAGTTTCCACCAACAGTCTTAGGTCCATACTTCCCTACCTCAAACTGAATGTGATCATGTTACAATCACCAATATTACGGAGCACCTTTGCTTATGATATCATTAACTAATCTGGATCAAATACCCTTTGTACATTCTCATTTCAGAGGTGACGGATAGAACAAGAAGCGAGCTTTACAAACTTCTGGCAGTTCTTTATAGAGTTACACATTTTACAGAGTGATCCAGTCTATAGAGATTCAAATGAATCCCCAATGAATCCCTGAATATAATTAAATCTTATTAATGTACAACTAATACTCACCTTTGTAATACTTTGCATCTTCTCCTGCGGGAACGTTTCTCCAAGGATCTTTTTCTCATACCCAGTAACATTATCTTTGAATGTTGCCACTCAGGTGGATAGAGCTTGTAAGAAGGCCTATGGTGTATTAGCGTTCATTAGCAGAGGGATTGAATTCAAGAGTCGTGAAGTGATGATGCAACTGTACAGGACTTTGGTTAGACCACATTTGGAGTACTGTGTGCAGTTCTGGTCGCCTCACTTTAGGAAAGATGTGGAAGCTTTGGAGAGGGTGCAGAGAAGATTTACCAGGATGTTGCCTGGAATGGAGAATAGGTCGTACGAGGATAGGTTGAGCGTGCTAGGCCTTTTCTCGTTGGAACGGAGAAGGATGAGGGGTGACTTGATAGAGGTTTATAAGATGATCAGAGGAATAGATAGAGTAGACAGTCAGAAACTTTTTCCCTGGGTACAACAGAGTGTTACAAGGGGACATAAATTTAAGGTGAAGGGTGGAAGGTATGGGGGGGATGTCAGGGGTAGGTTCTTTACCCAGAGAGTGGTGGGGGCATGGAATGCGCTGCCTGTGGGAGTGGCAGAGTCAGAATCTTTGGTGACCTTTAAGCGGCAATTGGATAGGTACATGGATGGGTGCTTAAGCTAGGACAAATGTTCGGCACTACATCGTGGGCCGAAGGGCCTGTTCTGTGTTGTATTGGTCTATGTTCTATGTTCTATTTCTTCACCTGAATTTGTTTCTAATTGGCTTTCTACATAATTAAAAGGTGAAAGAACTGCAAATGCTGTAAATCTGAAACAAAAACAGAAATTCCTGGAAAAGCTCAGCAGGTGTGGCAACATCTGTGGAGAGAAATCAGAGTTAATGTTTTGGGTCAAGTGACCCTTCATCAGAACTAGAAGTTCTAGCTTTCTGCATCTGCTTAGACTGAATGGACAGTGTTTGTGACAGAGCTGTTGGAGTGAGTCTGAGTAGTCAATCGCACTGGGGTAACTGACTGCTCAGTCACCTGTTATTGGGAAGCAGCCCTAAGACAGCTGTGTTCAAGCCTAGTGTTTCAGTCAGGGGCAGCAGGAATGGACGTTGGATAGATTTTCCTATGTAAGTGTGAGATTGGGAAGTTAACAGCTGGACAGGAAATATTGTGAGATTCTTGGACCAATCTGGCAAGATAAATAGCCAGAAAACCCCAGTCTGGCAGACAATTCACAATGTGCCAGTCGAGATTTCTTTAGTAACAATGATTTCTTTACTCCACAGGAACATGTTCCCCCCAAACCTGGTGGAGGCTTGCTTTAAACAGGTAGGCGTCAAGTCAGCAAGAAACAAGCAGTAATGTATTGAACTAGTTCAGATTTAATGTGGAAAAAATCATTCTGATTCATCTTCCATTATACAAGTAAACTACCAGTTTTATTTCTTACATTGACATAAATTGGCAAGTTGGGTTAGGGTTGGGGTTAGTAGTAAGTGGAGTATAAGGAGAATATGAAGTTGTTCATATTCTGGAAAGGTGAACAAAAGAACATAGTCTCATTTAGACAGTGAAAAACTGCAGAAAGCTGGAAAACAAAGGCACTTGGTGGCAAGTTGTGCGTGAAATAGAAACTGAGCACATATGGACAGCAGGTAATCAGCAAAGCTATTTGAATATTGGCCCTTTTTTCAAGGAGTGGTTGGAGTATAAGAGTAGGGAAATCTTACTGCAACTGTCCAAGGTGCTGATGAGATTACATCGAGAGTACTGTGAGTAGTTTTGGTCCCTCATTTAAGAAAATATACTATTTCTTTGGAGGCAGTTCAGAGAAACTTTGTGAGGATGATCACTGGTATGGAGGGATTTTCTTATGAGCAAATGTTAGGATTCTATTCACTGGAGTTTACAAGAATGGGAGCTTATCTCACTGAAACATACAGTATTTTTAAGGGGCTTGACAGGGTGAACACTGACAGGATGTGTTCATCAGAGAGTCTAGGACCAGAGGCATAGTCTCAGAATAAAAGAGCACCAATTTAGGACTGAAATGAGGAGGAATTTCTTCTCTCAGAAATTTGAGAGTCTTTGAAACCCCTTGACACAGAGAGCTGTGGGGGCAGCCTCCTTGTGTATATGTAAGGCTGAGTTAGGTAGGTCATTGGGGAATCAAGGACAGGAAAGGACAGGAAAATGAAGCCTTTTGGATCAGCCATGATCTTACTGAGAAGCAGTGCAGGTTCGACGGCCCAAACAGCCGACTCTTGTTCCTATTTCTTATAGTCTTACAGCTCTTTGTTTTAATTGTGAGCTAAAAGATGCGTTTTCAGGATGTCAACTTGTAACCAGGAGAGAGCCACAGGGATTAGTGCTGGATCCACAATTAATTAAAATATACAAATGACTGATAATTAAGGTGAATATAGTACAGCTAAGTTACTGGGCAGTTAAATGTTGGAGTCAGGACTCAGGAAACATCTGGGGAATTGTGGTGCTCAAATGAAGCATTCTGCCACTAATAGGTCAGCTCAGCTGAGATTACTGTTGGAAAGCTCAAAATGACACAAAAATAGGGGGGGAGGGCAAGTGATGAAGATGACAAGAGTCTGTTCAGGGATTTAGATGGGTTAAGTGAGTGGGGAGAAACTTAGTGGATGGAATATAGTCTGGGGAAATGTGAGGTTATACACTTTGGCAGGAATAGTAGAGGAGATGAATATTATTTAAATTAAAAGAAGCAACAGAACATTGAGATTTGTGAATCCTTATCCATGAATTACAAAAGCGAGCATCCAAGTTCACCACATCATAGGGATGGAAAATAGAATGTTAGAATTCCCTTTAGCTTAAAGGGAGTGGAGTTTTAAAGTAGGAAGAATTTGCTACAACCACACAAGGCACTAGCCGGAGCACAGTTGGAATATTGTGAACAGCTTTGGATCCCTCATCTAAGGAAAGGTTGGAGAATTTGGAGGCAGTCCAGGGGAGGTTCATTAGGCTGATAGATGGACTATCTTGGGGAGAGGCTGAGTAGATTGGGCCTATACTTATTGGAATAATGAGTATTGGGAGGTAACCTATTGAAATGTACAAGATTCTTAAGGGACTTGACAAGGTAGATGTGGAAAGATTAGTTCCTTTTGTGGTGTGGTCTTGGACCAGAGGGCATAATCTCAGCATAATAGGTCACAAATTTAAGTCGGAGAAGAGGAGAAACTCAGAGATGAGGGAATCAAGAGTTGTAGGAAAAAGGCGGGAAAGTAGAGTTGAAGATGATCAGATCAGCCATGAATGGTAGAGCAGGCTCGATGGGCTGAATGGCCTACTTCTGTTCACATGTCTTATGGCTTTGTGTTCTCACAACTGAAGTGTCTCATCTTTGGAACTGTTCTTATAAATGTCTTTTCAACTCTTCTTAACATCTTTATATCCTTCCTCAAACATGGTGCCCAGAAGAGTAAACAACATTTCAGCTGAGGTCTAACCAGCATCTTATACAAGATCAACATGACCTCCTCACCCTGTGTACTCTATGATCTGATAGCTAAAGTGCACTCAACTTCCTGACTTACACACCAGGTCAAAATCCAGCAATTCTCTCCCTAACAACATTGTGGGACTACTTACAGTACATGGACTGAACCAATTTAAGAAAGCAGCTCACCATTATCTTCTTAAGCTGAAAAATGTGTTGCTGGAAAAGCGCAGCAGGCCAGGCAGCATCCAAGGATCAGGAAAATCAACGTTTCGGGCATAAGCCCTCCTTCAGGAAACGTCTCATGCCCGAAACATCAATTCTCCTGCTCCTTGGATGCTGCCTGACCTGCTGCGCTTTTCCAGCAACACATTTTTCAGCTCTGATCTCCAGCATCTGCAGTTCTCAATTTCTCCTAATCATCTTCTTAATGGCTACTAGGGATCGGCAATAAAAGCTGAACCAGTCAGCAATAACCATAATTGAATGGAAAAAACATACTTTAAGCATCATTAAGGTTCCACTCAAACTGTATGCCAGCTTCAATGATGTGCACATACACAGGCCCAACTGTTCCTGGACCCACTTTACGTTTACTATTTAGAACACAGAATATAGAACATATACAGGCCATTCGGCCCTCGATGTTGTGCTGACCTTTTATCCTACACTAATATTAAACTAACCCACATACCATATATTTTACTATCATCCAGATGCCTATCCAAGAGTCACATAAATGTCCCTAATGTCTCTGACTCTACTACCACTGCTGGAGGTGCATTCCACGCACTCACTCTCTGTGTGTAAAGAACCCAACTCTGACATCTCCCCTAAGCCTTCCTCCAATCACCTTAAAATTATGCTCCCGCGTGATAGCCATTACAGACCCTCGTAATCTTGTACACCTCTATCAAAACCATAGTGGGAGTTATGTACAGACCTCCTAACAGTGGTCAGGACCAAGGGCGCAAAACGTACTGGGAAATAGAGAAGGCATGTCAGAAAGGCAAGGTCACAGTGATCATGGGAGACTTCAATATGCAGGTGGACTGGGTAAATAATGTTGCCAGTGGATCCAAAGAAAGGGAATTCATGGAATGCTTTTTGGAACAGTTTGTGATGGAGCCCACAAGGGAGCAGGCTATTCTGGACCTAGTGCTATGTAATGAACCAGACTTTATAAAAAATCTTAAAGTAAGGAAACACTTAGGAAGCAGCGACCATAATATGGTAGAGTTCAGTCTGCAGTTTGAAAGAGAGAAGGCAAAATCGGATGTAATGGTGTTACGGTTAAATAAAGGTAATTATGAGGGCATGAGAGAGGAACTGACGAAAATAGACTGGAAGCAGAGCCTAGTGGGGAAGACAGTAGAGCAAAAATGGCAGGAGTTTGTGGGTAAAATTGAGGACACAGTACAGAGGTTCATCCCCAAGAAGAGAAAGATTATCCGGGGAGGGATTAGACAGACATGGCTGACAAAGAAAGTCAGGAAATCTATCAAAGAAAAAGAGAGAGCCTATAAAGTGGCCAAGAGCACTGGGAAATCAGAAGATTGGGAAGGCTACAAAAACAAACAGAGGATAACAAAGAGAGAAATAAGGAAGGAGAGGATCAAATATGAAAGTAGGCTAGTCAGTAATATTAGAAATGATAGTAAAAGTTTCTTTCAATACATAAGAAACAAACGACAGGCAAGAGTAGACATTGGGCCACTTCAAACTGATGCTGGAAGCCTAGTGATGGGAGGTAAGGAAATAGCAGGAGAGCTTAATAAGTACTTTGCATCAGTCTTCACAGTGGAAGACATGAGTAATATCCCAACAATTAAAGGGAGTCGGGGGCTGAGTTGAGTATGGTTGCCATTACAAAAGAGAAAGTGCTAGAAAAGCTAAAAGGTCTTAAAATTGATAAATCTCCTGGCCCTGATGGGCTACATCCTAGAGTTCTGAGGGAGGTGGCTGAGGAAATAGCAGAGGTGTTGGTTGAGATCTTTCAAATGTCACTGGAATCAGGGAAAGTCCCAGATGATTGGAAGATCGCTGTTGTAACCCCCTTGTTCAAGAAAGGATCAAGACAAAAGATGGAAAATTATAGGCAAATTAGCCTAACCTCGGTTGTTGGTAAAATTCTAGAATCCATCATTAAGGATGAGGGTTCTAAATTCTTGGAAGAGCAGGGTCAGATTAGAACAAGTCAACATGGATTTAGTAAGGGGAGGTCGTGCCTGACAAACCTGTTGGAGTTCTTTGAAGAGGTGACAAGTAGATTAGACCAGGGAAACCCAGTGGATGTTATCTACCTTGACTTCCAAAAGGCCTTTGATAAGGTGCCACACGGGAGGCTGCTGAGCAAGGTGAGGGCCCATGGTGTTCGAGGTGAGCTACTGGTATGGATTGAGGATTGGCTGTCTGACAGAAGGCAGAGAGTTGGGATAAAAGGTTCTTTTTCGGAATGGCAGCCGGTGACAAGCGGTATCCTGCAGGGTTCAGTGTTGGGGCCGCAGCTGTTCACATTATATATTAATGATCTGGATGAAGGGACTGGGGGCATTCTAGCGAAGTTTGCCGATGATACGAAGTTAGGTGGACAGGCAGGTAGTACTGAGGAAGTGGGGAGGCTACAGAAGGATCTTGACAGGTTGGGAGAGTGGTCCAGGAAATGGCTGATGGAATTCAACGTGAGCAAATGCGAGGTCTTGCACTTTGGAAAAAAGAATACAAGCATGGACTACTTTCTAAACGATGAGAAAATTCATAAAGCCAAAGTTCAGAGGGATCTGGGAGTGCTAGTTGAGGATTCTCTAAAGGTAAACATGCAGGTTGAGTCCGTGATTAAGAAAGCGAATGCAATGTTGTCAATTATGTCAAGAGGGTTGGAATATAAAAGCACCGTTGTGCTACTGAGACTTTATAAAGCTCTGGTTAGGCCCCATTTGGAGTACTGTGTCCAGTTTTGGTCCCCACACCTCAGGAGGGACATACTGGCACTGGAGCGTGTCCAGCGGAGATTCACACGGATGATCCTTGGAATGGTAGGTCTAACATATGAGGAACGGCTGAGGATCCTGGGATTGTACTCATTGGAGTTTAGAAGATTAAGGGGAGATCTAATAGAAACTTACAAGATAATATATGGCTCGGAGAGGGTGGATGCTAGGAAATTGTTTCCGTTAGGTGAGGAGACTAGGACCCGTGGACACAGCCTTAGAATTAGAGGGGGCAAATTCAGACCAGAAATGCGGAGACATTTCTTCAGCCAGAGAGTGGTGGGCCTGTGGAATTCATTGCCACAGAGTGCAGTGGAGGCTGGGACGCCAAATGTCTTCAAGGCAGAAATTGATAAATTCTTGATGTCACAAGGAATTATGGGCTACGAGGAGAATGCGGGTAAGTGGAGTTGAAATGCTCATCAGCCATGATTGAATGGCGGAGTGGACTCGATGGGCCGAATGGCCTTACTTCCGCTCCTATATCTTATGATCTTATGGTCTTAAATCACCTCTCATCCTTTGCTTCATTGAGCAAAGCCCTAGCTCCCTTAAGCTTTCTTCATAAGACATGCCCTCCAGTCCAGGCAGCATCCATTAGTTCACATAGTCTCACAATGTCCTTTGTTCCAAATGCATCACGTCACACTTCTCCTCATTGAATTTCATCTGCCAGCTATCCATACACTAACATGTCCTTTGGTAGTTTTACATAATCCTTTGAATAATCTTTTCAGGGTATATTGAAATGTAAAAAATGGAGCAGCAGAAGGCTATTCAGCCCTTCCAGCCTACTCTGCTATTCAAAGTAATCCTTACTAATCATCCACCTCAGTACCCTGCCTGACCTGCTGTGCTTTTCCATCTCAGGAATCAGTCTGGTAAATCTCCACTGCACTCTCTCCATAGCCAGAACATCCTTCCTCAGATAAGGAGACCCAAAACTGCAAACAATATTCCAGGTTCTGGTCTCACCAAGGCCCTACATAACTGCAACAAGTCATCCCTGCTCATTTACTTGAATTCTCTTGGTATGAATGCTAACATATCATTTGCCTTCTTTACCACCTGAGGCACCTGCATGCTTACCTTCAGTGGCTTGTGTACAAAGACATCCAGGTCTCATTGCACATTCCCCTCTCTCAAGTTATAGCTATTCAGATAATAAACTGCCTTCCTATCTGCTTCTAAAGTGGATAACCTCATATTTATTTACAGTATACTATATCTACCATGCATTTGCCCACTCATTCTGCTTGTTCAACTCACATTGAAGATGACCACTGGTGCATCCACTATTTCTAGGGCCACTTCCTTAAATACTCTGGGATGTAGATTAACAGAGCCTGAGGATTTAATCACCTTCAATCCCACTATTTCCCTATAATTCTGATTTTCTTCAGTATTGCCCTTTTACTCCTTTGTGAACACTGAGCCAAAGTATATATTCATCGACCAGCCATTTCTTTGTTCCTATTATAAATTTCCTGGTTTCTGACTGTGAGGGACATATATTTGTCTGATTTATCCACCTGATTTGGGTGATTTATCCACCTTTAGTACGTTCAGCTTCTCTTACACCTTCTCCTCAGTGATGGCCACCACACTCACCTCTGCCCCCTGACTCTTGAAGTTCTGGAATGGTACAGGAGTCTTCCACCATGAAGATTAATTCAAAGTACCTATTCAGTTTCTCTGCCATTTCTGCATTCCCCAATACTACTTCTCCAGCTTCATTTTCCAACCATCCAATGTCCACTCTTGCCTCTTTCTTATCTCTAGATAGCTAAAAACTCTTACAGTCTTCTTCTATATTGCTAGCTAGCTCATCCTCATATTTCATCTTCTCCCCCATTACTGCTTGTTTAGTTGGTTGTAAAGACTTCCAAATCCTCTAGCGTCCCACAAATCTTCACCACCTTGTTCCCTTTTGCTTTTATGTTGTGCCTTGTCAGCCATCATTGCCTCACACTATCCTTGATACGCTTCTTCTTCCTTGGAATGAATTTATCCTGTGAAATTCCTGCCATTGTTGCTCTACCGACTTCTTTGCTAGACTCTCCTTCCAATCAACTCTGGCCAGCTCCTCCCTCTTGTAGTCATCAATTGTAATACCATTATATTTGATTCCAACTTCTCTCTCTCACACTGCAGGGTGAATTCGATCATATCATTGTCACTACCCCCTTGGAATTCTTTCACCTTAAGTGCCCTGACCAAGTCTGTCTCATTACACATCACTAAATCCAGGATTGCCTGATTCCTAGTGGGCCTTACCACAAGGCTGCTCCAAAAAAACCTCTTGTAGACATTCAACAAATTAGTTTTCAAGCTATCAATCTGATTTTCCCAGTGCACCTGCATTTTGAAGTCCACCATGATCGTTGTAACAGTGTCTTTTACATACCTTTTCTGTCTCCTGATTTATTTTCTTCCCCATATCCTAAATACTGCGAGGAGGCCTGTATCTAACTTCCTACCTCAACTTGATTTTTTTTTCTTGCTGACTTTTTTTCCCTTGTCTAGATCATTGCCACTTACCTCCGTGATTCTTCTGATGCTTTACTTAGTTTCAGAATTTCCCGTTCATGGCTCCAGCCACCTCCTCTTCACCACAGATGTACAATCCCTTTACACATCCATTCCCCATCAGAGTGGTCTCACGGTTCTCCGCCTCTTCCTGGAAAAATAGCTTGAACTGCCCCCACGCACCACCAGCCTCCTCTGCCTGGTCAAGCTTGTCCTCCCCCGAACAACTTCTCTTTTAACTTCATTTGCTTTTCATGTCAAAGGTGCAGCTGTGGGTACCTGCATTAGCCCCATGATGCTTGTCTCTTCATGGGGTACGTGGAACATTCCTGCCTGGCCACCGCCCACAACTTTCTCCAGTATATCGATAACATTCATCAGTGCTGCTTCCTTCTCTTGTCCGGAATTGGAAATGTTAATCTACTTCATTTTCAATTTCCACTAATCTTTCATCTGGTCCATATCTGACTCCTCCCTTCCCTTCCTTGACATCTCTGTGTCCATTTCTGGAGATAGGCTGGTCATCAATATCCACTGCAAACCCACTGACTCCCACAGTTATGCTGACCAAACATCCTCATGCCCTACTTCTTATTCCATTCTCCCAGTTCCTCCGTTTTCATTGTATCGGTTCTGAAATGTCTCCAAAATGTCCACCTTCTTGCTCAGGTGAGGATTCCTCAGCACCATGGTTGACAGGGCCGTTAGCGGGTCTGACCCATAAATGCGAGGTGCTGCATTTTGGAAATCACTCTTAGCAGGACGTATACACTTAATGGTAAGGTCCTAGGGAGTGTTGCTGAACAAAGAGACCTTGGAGGGCAGGTTCATAGCTCCTTGAAAGTGGGGTCGCAGGTAGATAGGATACGCTGCACTCCCTCAATAACCAGAATGTCTTTCCTCAAATTTGGAGACCAAAACTGCGCACAATACTCCAGGGTCTGTAGATTGTGAAGGAGCAAAAATGGCCTTTGCAGTGATATGTACTTCTTGTCAGATGTGGGAGTTTAAAGAGAGCTTAAGGGTTACTGTGGATTATATCTGCCATAAAATGCTGTTGGATGCGAATCTTATCAGATCGATTGTTTCGGTTGGAGAGACAGATAGAAGCGATGAGGAATTTGCAACAGCAACAGTATGTGATGGATGGTAGTTATAGGAAGGGGGGGAAGTCTCAGATACAGTCACAGAGATGGGTTAACTCCAGGAAGGGTGAGAGAGATCAGCACCTGGGGCAGGAGTCTTTTGTGGATATACCCATTCCAAACAGGTATGCTGTTTTGGAAAATGCAGGGGGTGATGGATTCTCAGGGGAACGTAGCACCAACAGCCAAGTTTCTGGTATTGAGACTGGCTCTAATGCAACGAGGGGTACGTCGGCTTCCAAGAGATCAATTGTGTTATGGGATTCTGTCGTCCGAGGTACAGACAGATGTTTCTGTGGCCAGTAGCGAAAAAGCAGAATGGTGTGTTGTTTCCCTAGTGCCAGGATCAAGGATGTCTCAGAGAGGGTGCAGAATGTTCTCACGGAGGAGAGGGGCCAGCAGAAGGTCATTGTCCACATTGGAACCAACGACATTGGAAGGGAAAAGGTTGAGACTCCGAAGGGAGATTACAGAGAGTTAGGCAGAAATTTAAAAAGGAGGTCCTCAAGATCTCGTTGTACTGCCCCTTTACCTAACTTGACTCCATTTAGGTAGTAATCTGCCTTCCTGTTCTTGCCACCAAAGTGGATAACCATACATTTATCCACATTAAACTGCATCTGCCATGCATCCGTCCACTCACCTAGCCTGTCCAGGTCACCCTGTAATCTCCTAACATCCTCCTCACATTTCACCCTGCCACCCAGTTTTGTGTCATCAGCAAATTTGCTAATGTTACTTTTAATACTTTCATCTATATCATTAATATATATTGTAAATAGCTGCGGTCCCAGCACTGATCCCTGTGACACACCACTGGTCGCCGCCTGCCATTCCGAAAAGGAGCCGTTTATCACTACTCTTTGTTTCCTGTCAGCCAACCAATTTTCAATCCATGTCAGTATTTTGTCCCCAATACCATGTGCCCTAATTTTGCTCACTAAGATGTTGTGAAACTTGCAAAGGTTCAGAAAAGATTTACAAGGATGTTGCCAGGGTTGGAGGATTTGAGTTATAGGGAGAAGCTGAACAGGCTGGGGCTTTTTTTCCTGGAGTGTCGGAGGCTGAGGGGTGACCTTATAGAGGTTTACAAAATTATGAGGGGAATAGATAGGATAACTCTTTTCCCTGGGATGGGGGAATCCAGAACTAGAGGGCATAGGTTTAGAGTGAGAGGGGAAAGATATAAAAAAGACTTGAGGGGCAACGTTTTCACGATGAGGGTGGTACGTGTATGGAATGAGCTGCCAGAGGAAGTGGTGGAGGCTGGTACAATTGCAACATTTAAAAGGCATTTGGATGGGTATATGAATAGGAAGGGTTTGGAGGGATATGGGCCGGGTGCTGGCAGGTGGGACTAGATTGGGGTGGGATATCTGGTCGGCATGGACGGGTTGGACCGAAGGGTCTGTTTCCATGCTGTATATCTCTATGACTCTATGATCTCCCACACTTCAGTCCTCACTCCCACTCTTGCCTCCTACAACAGTGACAGGCTCCCCCTTGTCCTCACTTACTACCCCACTAGATTCAAAGGATCATTAGCCACCAGTTCCACCATCTCCAGCAGAATGGCAATCCCATAAACATAATCCTATCATGTCCCTTGTCAGCCTTCAGCAGGGACCATTCCTTCCAAGACACCCTGGTCCACTCTCAATATGTCCCCACTGCCCCATAGCACCTTCTCCTGCAATCATAGAAAGTGTAACACCTCCCTCCCTCAGTATCCAAGACCTCAAACACACCTTTCAGGTGAAGCATTGATTTACCTGCATTTCCCCATGGTAGACTACTGCAAAAAATACGGAGGTATGGCATTGAGGGTGAGTTGGAGGTTTGGATTAGGAGTTGGCTGGCTGGAAGAAGACAGAGGGTAGTAGTTGATGGCAAAGGTTCATCTTGGAGTGCTGTCACTAGCGGTGTTCCGCAAGGATCTGTTTTGGAACCATTGCTGTTTGTCATTTTTATAAATGACCTGGCGGAGGGGTTAGAAGGTTGGCTGAGCAAGTTTGCGGATGATACGAAAGTCGGAGGAGTTGTAGACAGTGAGGAAGGATGTGGCAGGTTACAGCGGGATATAGATAAGCTGCAGAACTGGGCAGAAAGGTGGCAAATGGAGTTCAATGTAGCTAAGTGTGAGGTGATTCACTTTGGTAAGAGTAACAAAAAGATGGGGTACTGGGCTAATGGTCGGATACTTGGTAGTGTGGATGAGCAGAGGGATCTTGGTGTCCATGTACACAAATCTTTGAAAGTTGCCACCCAGGTAAATAGTGCGGTGAAGAAGGCATATGGCGTACTGGCTTTTATTGGTAGAGGAATTGAGTTCCGGAGTCCTGAGGTCATGTTGCAGTTGTATAAGACTCTGGTGCGGCCACATCTGGAGTATTGTGTGCAGTTTTGGTCCCCATACTATAGGAAGGATGTGGAGGCACTGGAACGGGTGCAGAGGAGGTTTACCAGGATGTTGCCTGGTATGGTAGAAAGATCGTATGAGGAAAGGCTGAGGCACTTGGGGTTGTTTTCATTGGAGAAAAGAAGGTTTAGGGGTGACTTGATAGAGGTGTACAAGATGATTAGGGGTTTAGATAGGGTCGACAGTGAGAATCTTTTTCCACGTATGGAGTCAGCTATTACAAGGGGGCATAGCTTTAAATTAAGGGGGGGTAGGTATAGGACAGATGTTAGGGGTAGGTTCTTTACTCAGCGAGTCGTGAGTTCATGGAATGCCCTGCCAGTAGCAGTGGTGGACTCTCCCTCATTATGGGCATTTAAGCGGGCATTGGATAGGTATATGGAGGATAGTGGGTTAGTATAGGTTAGGTGGGCTTTGATCGGCACAACATCGAGGGCCGAAGGGCCTGTACTGCGCTGTATTCTTCTATGTTCTATGTTCACTCAATCTAGTCTACTGTACTCACTGCTCACAGTGTGGTCAGCTCTACATTGGAGAGATGTAGTGCAGACTGGGTGATCACTTTGCTGAACACCTTTGCTCTGTCCATAAAAAAGACCCTGAGCTTCAGTTGCCCTTTGCTTCAACACATCACCATGTTCCCTGGCCAACATCTCTGTCTCAGGCTTGCTGCAGTCCTCCGGTGAAGCTCAGTGCAAGCTGGAAAAACACCACCTCATTTTCCATTTGGGGACCCTGCAGTCTTCTCGACTCAATATTGAGTTCAATACTTTTAGGACCTGAACACCTTCTTCCATGTCCTTATCCCATACACCAGGCCTTGTCATCACATGGGCTGCCACCACATTCTCCCAGGATGACCTTTAGCCACTCCTCTGTCTGTCCAAGTGTTGTTCTTTCTCTATTGACTCTATCTCCACCTATTGTTTACTCCTCCCCACTCTCCCCCCTTCCTCCACCCCACCTACTGCATAAATGCCAACCTTTTCTCTAGCTACCATCAGTTCTGAAGAAGGGCCACTAGACCCGAAACATTAACTCTGATTTTTCTCCACAAATGCTGCCAGACCTGCTGAGTTTTTCCAGCAATTCAGTCTTTGTTTCTGATTTCATGCATTCGCAGTTCTTTCAAGTTTTTTTGATGATTATAACAGTGCCTTCTTTACATGCCTTTTCTGTCTCCTGATTTATTTTCTGCCTCACATCTGATTACTGTTACGAGGTCTGTACATAATACTCATCTGGGTATTTTTTTCTTCAACTCTACCCACACAGATTCTAAGCTTCTGATTCTATATCACTTCTTGCTATAGATTTAATTCCATTTTTCTTTAACCAGAAAGGCAGTACTACCCATTCTGTCCAGCTGCCTGTCCTTTCAACAGGGGACATGTTTCCTTGGCTACTTAGTTCCCTGCCCCAAACCCCTTGTAGCCATATCTCTGTAATACTCACAACATAGATTAGATTCCAGTCTGCACACTCACTCCTGCGTATCTGTTACTGTGAAACAGGGCTGAGTCAGCAAGGCTTCTTCAATGACAGGTCATGCCTGAAAAATATGTTAGAATTCTTTGAGGAGGTAATGAGCAAGTTAGACAAAGAAGGGCAGTTGATGTGATCTACTGAGCTGTCCAGAAGACCTTTGACGAGGTGCCACCTAGGAGGCTGTTAAATAAGATAAGAGCCCATGGCGTTAGAGGCAAGGTACTAGCATGGACAGAGGATTGGCTGATAGCAGAAGGGAGTGGTGATTATAAGACTATTTTCAAGATGACAGGGTGATCAAGTGTATGGATGAGGGAAGTTCAGTTGATGTAGTTTATCTGGATTTTAGCAAAGCTTTTAACAAGGTCCCACATGGGAGACTGATTGACATGGTTAAAGCACATGGAATTGAGGGAAACCTGGAGAGGTGGATCAGAAACTGGCTTAGTAATAGGACATAAAGGAATGTGGTAGATGGTTGTTTGAGTAACTGGAGGCCATTGTTCAGCAGTATACCACAAGGATCAGTGCAGCAATCCTTATTGTTTGTTATATCATAAATGATATAGATGAAAATGTGGGAGGAATGTGAAGCAAATTTGCAGATGGCACCAAGATTGGTAGAGTGGTTAAAATGAAGAATATGGTAGTAGGTTACAGGAAGATATAGATGGGTTAATCAGATGGGCAGACAGTATTTAACCCTGAATAGTGCAAGGTGTTATACTTTGGAAGAAAAAACAAAATGAGGGAGTATTTAATGAATGATAGGTCACCGGGTAGGTTAGAGAAACAGAAGGATCTGGGGATAATTATTCACAATCCCTGAAGTCAGCAGCGCAAGTGAATAGGATAGTTAAGGTGGCGTATGGGACACTTGCTTTCATCAGTGGTGGCATAGAGTATAAGAACTAGGAGGTAGTGTTGGAGCTATACAGAGCATTGGTTTGGACACAGCTGGAGTACTGTCTGCAGTTCTGGTCACTTCACTACAGGAAGGATGTGACAACATTAGAGGGGGTAAAGAGAAGGTTCACCGTGATGGAGCAATGGAGCTTTAAGGAGACTAGATCAGCTTGGATTGTTTTCTTTAGAGCCGAGAAGACTGAGGGGGTCATGATTAAGGTGTATACGATTCCGATGGGTATGGACAGGGTGAATAGAGAGCAACTGTTTCTCTTGGTTAAGGGATCAATCACAAGGAGGCATCATTTTAGAATAAGGGGCAAAAAATTCAGAGGGGATTGGGAAAAAAACCTTTTTCACTCAGCAAGTGGTAGGAATCTGAATGAACTGCCTGAGAAGGTATTGGAGGGTGGAAACCTTACAACCTTTAAAAATCTTTGGAAGAGCATTTGAAATATCATAATATTCAAGGATGTGGAATAAGTGCAGAAAATTAGGATTTGCACACTTTTAGTGGTAGTTATTGTCAAGGCAGACTCGATGGGCCAAAGGGTCTTTTCTGTGCTGTATGAATTTATAATGTTGTGACTGTGACTCTATGACAACTGGTGACTAGTGGAGTTCTGCAGGGGTCTGTGTTGGGACCACAACTGTTCACGTTATACATTAACAATCTGGGTGAAGGAAGTCAGGGCATTTGTTGCTACGTTTGCAGATGATACAAAGACAGGTAGCGTTGAAGAAGTTGGGAGGCAGAACAAGGGCTTGGGCAGGCTAGGACAGTGGGCAAAGAAGTGACAGATACAATGTGGAAAAATATGAGGTAATGCACTTTGGTAGGAAGAGTACAGGCAAAGACTATTCTCTAAATGAGGAAAGCCTTCAGAAATCTGAAGTACAAAGGGAATCTGTTCAGGCTTCAGGTTTATTTTAAGCTTAACATGAAGGTTTGCTCGGCAGTTAGATGGCAAATGCAAATATTAGTATTATTTTCGAGAGGATTAGAATACACGAGCAGAGATGTACTGCTAAAGCCACATAAGGCTCTAGTAAGTCTGCATTTGGAAAATTGAAAACAGTCTTTGGCCCTATATTTAAGGAAGGATGTGCTGCCATTGGCAGGTGTCCAGAGGAGGTTTATAAGAATGAAGGGCTAGTTATATGCAGAGCAGTTGAGGATTTGGGGTATGTACTTGATGGAGTTTAGAAGGTTAAGGGGAATAACATTGAAACTTACAGAAAATTGAGAGATCTGGATACTCTGGAAGTGGAGAAGATATTCCAGTTGTAGCAGAGACAAGCATCCAAGGGCATAGTCTCAGAGTGAAGGGACGACCCTATAGAACTGAAAAAGGGAGAAATTTATTCAGCCAGAAGGCAGTGAATCTGTGGAACTCATTGCCACAGAGGATCAAATCATTTAGTGCATTTAAACCAAAGATAGATAGGTTTTTGATGAGCAAGGGGATCAAATGTTATGGGGACAAGGTAGGAGCAGAGGGTTGAGAAACATATCAGACATGATTGCTGATTTGATGGGTCGAATGGCCTAATTCTGCTCCTTTATCTTATGGTTGTAACTGCTCTACCCTACCAACCCCTTGATTAGATTCTAGTCTTCTGCAACTCACTCCTGGGTGTCTTTTATTCTATATAAAAACCAGCCCAAACCCTATGTTTGAATTTGTCCATAACTCACTTCTGGATATCTGTTATTCTATATATAAATTCCATTAACCTCTAAGTTAGATTCCAGTCTGTAACACACTCCCAGGCATCAGCTATTTTATATATAAACTCCCTAAACCCTTTGAGTTGATTCCAGTCTGTAACTCCCTCCTGGGTAACTGTTATTCTATATGTAACCTCCAAACTCCTTGAAGAGATTCCAGTCTGTCACTTACTCAGGTTTTTCTCTCCGATAAATGATATTCCAAACTCCTCTCTCCTATGATAATGTATCTTAGCCTGGAAATGTTCATATGTTGGATATTTAAAATGACAGCCCTGTAAGAGTTGAATTGGTACTTCAGATCTGTGTTCACTGGGGAAGACACAAGCAATCTCCCTGAGGTAATAGTGGCTGAAGGACTTGAACTTAAGGGAATTTATATTTGCCAGGAATTGGTGTTGGAGAGACTGTTAGGCCTGAAGGTTGATAAGTCCCCAGGGCCTGATGGTCTACATCCCAGGGTACTGAAGGAGGTGGCTCGGGAAATTGTGGATGTGTTGGTGATTATTTTCCAAAGTTCGATAGATTCAGGATCAGTTCCTGCAGATTGGAGGGTGGCTAATGTTGGAGGGTGGCTAATGTTTTTAAGAAAGGAGCGAGAGAGAAAGCAGGAAATTATAGACCACTTAGTCTGACCTCAGTGGTGGGAAAGATGCTGGAGTCAATTATAAAGGATGAAATTACGACACATCTGGATAGTAGTGACAGGATAGGTCAGAGTCAGCATGGATTTATGAAGGGGAAATCATGCTTGACTAATCTTCTGGAATGTTTTGAGGATGTAACTCTGAAGATGGACAAGGGAGATCCAGTGGATGTAGTGTACCTGGACTTTCAGAAAGCCTTTGATAAAGTCCCACATAGGAGGTTAGTGAGCAAAATTAGGGCGCATGGTATTGGGGGCAAAGTACTGACTTGGATTGAAAGTTGGTTGGCTGACAGGAAACAAAGAGTAGTGATAAACAGCTCCCTTTCGGAATGGCAGGCGGTGACCAGTGGGGTACCACAGGGATCAGTGCTGGGACCGCAGCTTTTTACAGTATATATTAATGACATAGAAGATGGTATTAATAGTAACATTAGCAAATTTGCTGATGATACAAAGCTGGGTGGCAGGGTGAAATGTGAGGAGAATGTTAGGAGATTACAGGGTGACCTGGACAGGTGAGGTGAGTGGACAGATGCATGGCAGATGCAGTTTAATGTGGATAAATGTATGGTTATCCACTTTGGTGGCAAGAACAGGAAGGCAGATTACTACCTAAATGGAGTCAAGTTAGGTAAAGGGGCAGGACAGAGAGATCTGGGTGTTCTTGTACATCAGTCAATGAAGGCAAGCATGCAGGTACAGCAGGTAGTGAAGAAAGCTAATAGCATGCTGGCCTTCATAACAAGAAGCAAAGAGGTCCTTCTGCAGCTGTACAGGGCCCTGGTTAGACCACACCTGGAGTGTTGTGTGCAGTTCTGGTCTCCAAATTTGAGGAAAGACATTCTGGCTATTGAGGGAGTGCAGAGTAGGTTCACGAGGTCAATTCCTGGAATGGCGGGACTACCTTATGTTGAAAGATTGGAGCGACTGGGCTTGTATACCTGATTGAGACATATAAGATTATTAAAGGATTGGACACGCTGGAGGCAGGAAACATGTTTCCGCTGATAGGTGAGTGCCGAACCAGAGGACACAGCTTAAAAATACGGGGTAGACCATTTAGGACAGAGATGAGGAGAAACGTCTTCACCCAGAGAGTGGTGGCTGTGTGGAATGCTCTGCCCCAGAGGGCAGTGGAGGCCCAGTCTCTGGATTCGTTTAAGAAAGAGTTGGATAGAGCTCTCAAGGATAGTGGAATCAAGGGTTATGGGGATAAGGCAGGAACAGGATACTGATTGAGGATGATCAGCCATGATCATAATGAATGGTGGTGCAGGCTCAAAGGGCAGAATGGCCTACTCCTGCACCTATTGTCTATTGTATGGGATCACATTTGTAAGTATGAGAGCATGAGCCTTCATAAGTCAGATGTTTGTATATCGGTGACCCCTGTACTTCTGTACCTGTTATGTTTCTGTTGCTGTTCATCATTTTGATCAATCATTCCATGTCATTTGCTCAACTTTTAGTTCAAAACCAACTATGGAATAAGAAAGATAAAGCCAATCATTGCACTGAATGGAAGTGTCAGCTCAGGTTCAGCGGTGAGCAACTTTTCACAAGCTGTGAATCTGCTGCTGGAGGTGACAGAGGAGGTGATCCCAGTCTCAGGCTCTGTGAATGCAGTCAATGCCCTGGGGCTCGTCGTTTTCTCTATGAGCTTTGGTCTTGTGATTGGAAACATGAAAGAAGATGGAGTGATCCTCCGTGATTTCTTCGATTGTCTGAATGAAGCCATTATGCAATTGGTGTCTGTTATCATGTGGTACTGTATGTCATTTTAAGTTAACTGTAAATATCAGCTTTTCCTGGAGTTTGATGTCATTTGTGTGTGTGTAGATCCATGTGCATGGATTTCTGTGTATATTTATGTCTGTGTATAGCCATATATATGTTGTCCACTCTCTGTTGTGTGCGTACCTGTCTATGTGTACCTCTACCTGTCTGTGTGTATCTGTATATTCATGTGTTCCCATCTGTGTTTAAATCACCCATTTAATATTAAATGCTTTGTATATCTTAATACCTCTTTCATTATTAGGCCTCTGTTGTTTGAGTTTTCTATATATGCTTTTATGTTTGTATTTTGGCTGCTAGTCTAACCCATCACTCACATTTCCATTTCTTTTTTAACCTTCCTAGACCCCTCAACCCTCCTATCAACATGCCTGCATTTTCATCCTCCCAACTCTAACATTACCAATATTGGAACCCAATCCTTGGTTATTCCTCATGCTTCCTGCTCCCATGTTGCTGTTCCAGGCTGGATTCATGCTTAGAGACAGTTTTCCTTTCTGTCTCTCTTGAAATCTTCCACAGGTTTATCAAAGCACTCAGCACTGGCTCATATAAAACATAACCTGATTTGTCCCATATGACTTGTCCAGCCACCGTACTAGGGACTATTCTTGCCAATTTCATTCTTGTTCAAATAAAAGCAAAATACTACAGATGCTGCAAATCTGCAATGAAAATATAAAGTGCTGGAGAAACTCAGCAAGTCCAGCAGAATTTATGGAGAGAAAAACATATTTGTCACTTCCATACAACCATCAGATACAAAAGCAGAATTAGACCATTCAGCCCATGGAGCCTGCTCTGCTATTCCAACATGGTTGGTATGTTTCTCAATCCTCACCTCTCCTGGTAATGAGTTCCAAGCACCTAACACCCTCTGTGTGAAAACCTTGCCTTGCACAACTTTTTTAAAGTTTCCCCTCTTACCTTAAACCTATACACTCTAGTATTTGACATTTCCACCTTAAGAAAAAGACTCTGACTATGCACCCTATCCATGCCTGTCATCATTTTATACCTTGCATCAGATCACCCATCAGCCTCTGATGCTTGAGCAAAAACAATCCAAATTTAACAACCCTCTCACTATAGCTAATACACTCCAATCCAGACAGCATCCTGTGGTCCTCTTTTGCACCCTCTCCAAGACTTCTACATGTTTCCTAGAGTGTGGCAACACAGGACTCCAAATGTGGTCTGCTAAAGTCATACACAGTTGCAACATGATTTATCAACTTGTATACTCAATGCCCTGACCAATGTCAGTAATCAGGTCATACGTATTCTTTACCACTTTATCTACTTGTGTTGCCACTTTCAGGGAACTATAGACTCGCATCTCACGATTCCTCAGTGTAACAATTCTCCTAAGGGTCTGGCCATTCACAATATGCTTTCCTCTTGAATTTGACCTCCCAAAGTGCATCACCTCCCAGTTGCCCAAATGAAGCTCCATATACCATTCCCCTGCCTATCTTTCCAACTGATCTGTATTATGCTGCATCCTTTGACAAATTTCCTTATGATCCACAACTCCACCAACTTTTGTGCAAACTATAAACTTACTAATCAGACTACCAACATTTTCACCAAATCATTTATATACATATTAGAAACAACAGAGGTCCCCATACTGGTCTTTGCTGAACACCACTGGTCACTGATTTCCAGTCAGAAAGGTGTTTCTCCACAACTACCCTCTGTCTTCTCTGGCCAAACCAACTTTTGTAACCAACCTGCCACTCACCATGAATTTGATCTTCTGGACTAGTTTATCATAAGGGACTATGTCAAATGCTTTAGGAAAGCTCATGTAGACCATAACAACTCCTTTGCCCTCATCAATCATTTTTCTCATTTTTTCAAAAAACTCAATTAAGCATGTAAGAGAAGATTCTCCCACACAGAGCCATGCTGGCTACCCCTGGTATGTCCATTCTTCTCCAAATGTAAGTAAATCTCATCCCTAAGAATCTGCTCTATTAATTTATCCACCGCTGATATACCACTTGGCCTATAATTTCCTGGATTTTCCCTGTCGCCCTTCTTAAACAAAGGAACAACACTGGTTATTCTCCAGTCTTCTGAGACCTTGACAAGGCCTCAACAGTCTCCTCCCTTTTCTCCTTCAATCTCCTGGGATAATTCCCTTCAGACCCTAGGAACATATCTACCTTAACGTGTGCGATTTTTGAGAAGATTTGTAGCTCAGGTTGATGGTAAGTACATAAGTTAGCTCACTGAGCTGGAAGGTTTGTTTTCAGATGTTTCGTCACCATGACTAGGTAACATCATCAGTAAGAGTCTCTAGTGATGAACTGGTGGTATGTCCCGCCTCTCTATTTGTAGGTCTTGATTTCTTAATGTGGGTGATGTCATTTCTGGTTCTTTTTTTCAAGCGAAGGTAGATAGGAGCTAAATTGATGTGTTTATTGATGGAGTTCTGGTTAGAATGTCATGTCTCTAAGAATTCTTGTGCGTGCCTTTGTTTCACCTGTCCTAGGATGTGTGTGTTGTCCCAGTCAAAGTGGTGTCCTTTGTCTATATGTATGAAAACTTGTGATAGTGGGTTGTGTTTTTTGGTGGCTAGTCGGTGTTCGTGTATCCTGGTGGCAGGTTTCTGCTTGTTTGTCAGCTGTAGTATTGTTTTACAGTTCTTGCATGGTGTCTTGTAAGTGACATTAGTTTTGCTGGTAGTATCTAATGGATCCTTTAGGTTCATTAGTTGCTGTTTAAGTGTGTTGATAGGTTTGTGGGCTACCATGATACCAAGGGGTTAGAGTAGCCTGGAAGTCCTTTCTGATATGTCTTTGATGTAAGGTAATGTAGCTATAGTTTTTGGTTGCTTTGTGTCTGGTTGTTTGAGTTTGTTTCAGTGGATTGAAAACGTTGCATAGATATTTTTCTTCTGCTGTCTGTAGTTCTTGTGTGCAGTTGTGTGATGTAGCTCGTTAAAACTACAATTACAAAGACGCGAGTAAAAAGGACTTCTTCGCAGCAATTGAATCCACATTAAAAAATAACGGTCTATCAGAGGAAACACAGCAGACCAAAAGACAAGCTTTTGTACCTACATTAGGCCAAAAAAGGAAGGAAACACATTTGATGTTCAAGAAAATAAATCTTTAGAAAGACGTTAAGAAAGACAAAAACCTTGTAATAATTCCTGCAGACAAGGGACGCATGACCATTATTTCAAACAAATCCGACTATCTTAAAAAGGCAAATGCTCTGCTTGCAGATACTGGCACTTAGCAGCAGGTGGCGATAGACCCAACCCCACAACTACTCAACAGACTCTCATCCTTTCTCACAGCATTTTTTTAAAAACAGGAAAATTAAACAGGACAGACTTCCAAAACATGAAACCAGATGGATCCAACACACCACGCTTCTATGGATTACCAAACATACACAAACCTGGGGTACCTCTCAAACCCATAGTATCCTTACCTGGTACACCAACATTCAGACTAGCTAAGGAACTCCACCAAAAACTAAAACGCCTAATTGAATATTCACACCACTCCATTCACTCCACCCAAGATTTCCTGAACACCATCAAAGACACCAAGATAGAAGAGGATGAAATAATGGTCTCCTTTGATGTTACAGCCCTTTTCACATCAATTAACATGGACTTGGCCAAAGAAATACTGGCATCACTACTGGGAAAACCAGGACCACAAACACCAGGCAGCACTAACCTCATCAGCAAAGACAACATCCTCAAGCTAGTGGACCTGTGCCTCACCACCCACTTCACATGCAATAACAAAACCTACAAACAAGTCAACGGAATACCTATGGGATCACTAATACCAGGGCTCATAGCGGAAGCAGTAATGCAGAGACTTGAACAAGCTGCCCTCCCATCTAGCCAACCCAAACTTTGGGTCCACTGTGTGGATGACACCTTTGTCATCACAAAACGGAACAAATTAAAGGAAACATTCAACACCATCAACAATATCCTGACAGCCATAACATTCACAAGGGAGGAGGAGAAAGATAACAGACTCCAATTCCTAGATGTAACAGTTGAAAATACAGTTAAAGGAGAGCTTCAAACCAGCATCGACAGAAAAACAATAAACACAGACCAAATACTTAACTTCAGAAGCAATCATCCCAACACCCACAAACAGGGCTGCATCAAAACATTATTTCAACAAGCTATATCACACTGCAGCACCCAAGAACTACAAATTGTAGAAGAAAACTATCTATATTTTCAAGAAAACCAGGTACCCAATAAACACAATCTGCTGATTCCGCAGACACAACGCAACCAAAAACTAAGCCACATTACCTTACATCAAAGACATATCAGAAATGACTTCCAGACTACTCAGACTCATTGGCATCGCGGTAGCCCACAAACCTATCAACACACTCAAACAGCGATTAACGAACCTAAGGGATCCATTAGATAATACCAGCAAAACTAACATCATTTACTTACTCTGAACAACTTCTCTTTCCAATCCTCCCACTTCCTCCAAACCAAAGGAGTAGCCATGGGCACCCGCATGGGCCCCAGCTATGCCTGCCTCTTCGTCGGATATGTGGAACAGTCCATCTTCCGCAGCTACACTGGCACCACACCCCACCTTTTCCTCCGCTACATCGATGACTGTATCGGCGCTGCCTCGTGTTCCCACGAGGAGGTTGAACAGTTCATCCACTTTATCAACACCTTCCACCCCGACCTCAAATTTACCTGGACCGTCTCAGACTCCTCCCTCCCCTTCCTAGACCTCTCCATTTCTATCACGGGTGAACGAATCAACACGGACATCTACTACAAACCGACCGACTCCCACAGCTACCCAGACTACACCCTACACCTCCTCCCACCCTGCCCCCTGTAAAAACGCCATCCCATATTCCCAATTCCTTTGTCTCTGCCGCATCTGCTCCCAGGAGGACCAGTTCCAATACCAAACAACCCAGATGGCCTCCTTCTTCAAAGACCGCAATTTCCCCCCCGACGTGGTCGACGATGCCCTCCACCGCATCTCCTCCACTTCCCGTTCCTCCGCCCTTGAGCCCCGCCCCTCCAACTGCCACCAGGACAGAACCCCACTGGTCCTCACCTACCACCCACCAACCTCCATATACATTGTATCATCCGTCGTCATTTCCGCCACCTCCAAACGGACCCCACCACCAGGGATATATTTCCCTCCCCTCCCCTATCAGCGTTCCGAAAAGACCACTCCCTCCGTGACTCTCTCGTCAGGTCCACACCCCCCACCAACCCAACCTCCACTCCCAGCACCTTCTCCTGCAACCGCAAGAAATGCAAAACTTGCGCGCACACCTCCCCCCTCACTTCCCTCCAAGGCCCCAAAGGATCCTTCCATATCTGCCACAAATTCACCTGCAACTCCACACACATCATTTACTGCATCTGCTGCACCCGATGTGGCCTCCTCTATATCGGGGAGACAGCCCGCCTACTTGCATAATGTTTCAGAGAACACCTCTGGGACACCCGGACCAACCAACCCAACCACCCCGTGGCTCAACACTTCAACTCTCCCTCCCACTCCACCAAGGACATACAGATCCTTGGACTCCTCCATCGCCAGATCATAGCAACACGACGGCTGGAGGAAGAGTGCCTCATCTTCCGCCTAGGAACCCTCCAACCACAAGGGATGAACTCAGATTTGTCCACCTTCCTCATTTCCCCTCCCCCCACCTTGTCTCAGTCCCAACCCTTGAACTCAGCACCACCTTCCTAACCTGCAATCTTCTTCCTGACCTCTCCGCCCCCACCCCCACTCCAGCCTATCACCCTCACCTGGACCTCCTTCCACCTATCGCATTTCCAACGCCCCTCCCCCAAGTCCCTCCTCCCTACCTTTTATCTTAGCCTGCTTGGCACACTTTCCTCATTCCTGAAGAAGGGCTCATGCCCGAAACATTGATTCTCCTGCTCCTTGGATGCTGCCTGACCTGCTGCGCTTTTCCAGCAACACATTTTCAGCCCATCATTTACAATATACCCTGCAAGCACTGTAAAAACACTACATCGGATAGACTAGCAGGAAACCTACCACCAGGATACATGAACACCAACTAACCACCAAAAGACTGTTTTAAAAAATTCTCAAGGTCAAGGACCAGGCTCGCAGGAAAGTAGTCTGACACAGAACAAACAGCCAAGAGGCGAGTCTGCTAGAATATAAGTGTTTTATTCCCCGCAGTGTCACCACAACCAGTCTCGTACTTACAACGGGTCTGGTTTATACTCACTCTACACGTTACCCGAACTGGGAGCCGTCAGTTCTCGTAGAGCGGTTGCCAACAACCCACGCTCGGCGGTTAAACGTAACCCCGGAGCAGACTCTACCGAACTGGAGACTTCTCCAGCTGATATACCCTTTTCCAGATATAAACATTCATGTGAACAGCAGAGCAAGGCTAAAAAACACATTCCATTCTGGTTACATACAGATAAGAAGATTCACACGGGAAGGTGTATAACAAGATTCACACGGGACCAAGCGACACCTTCCATTTTCGGTTAGATTCACACATGTATTGGGACACAATTTTAACCCTTTCACCACATTCCACTGCTTGGCCCAATACATGTGTTGCATAATGATTCACACATGTATTGGGACATAATTTTACACCACATTCCACTGCTTGACCCAATACATGTGTTACATTATGCCCATATGTATTCTTTCTAACAAGCGCCTATGTACACGCCAAATATACAAGCAAGTCAGGACATTACAGCATGTTAAAATCACCAGGACCGCTACCAGGATCGACTAGGGTGGGAACAGGAATGTCCCCGCAGTGGAGGACATACCACTCAATATGTCCCACCAATGATGAGCTGACTCCACGTCCACTACACGGGCAGCATGTACTACCTCCTGTCCATGTATAAAGGTAGACACCGTAACCTTGGTGACATTGATTTGATGCTTTCGTAATATCTGCTTAAGCTCCTCGGATCGGTCCAATGCCCGCTTAAACCGATCCAGGGAAATGTTCCAGGGATTCCTCAGCACTTTCCACTGCACCTTGGTAAAGTGGCGAGCACTGCTATAAGTGGTCAACAAATAGGTGTGATTCTGCCAGTGCCACTGATAGACATTTGAGAGGCATCCCGAGAACGGTGCTGAGGGAAGCATAGGATGTGGATTATTGGTAGCCACACAGAGCGTGTGTGGCCCAATCTGCCACATCATGTCCCTTGGAGTCTCAACAGTCCATTCGCACAGGGCCGTTCCCTTAGTCAAGCAAGGGTCCCGATACCTGTCCATCAGTAGGCAAGTTTTCCCCTGATCAGTCTGTTCACAAGCGGACAGATCATAGGTAATATTGGTATCTGGGCTAAACCACTGTCCCCTTGTCTTCAGAAAATAATATCCAGAAGATGTAATCACTGGTAATACATAATATCGACAGACCGTAACAGTGTGGGTTACATTCATGGTAACAAAGTATCCGTTACACATAGTTGCGTTACACCATGTTCGCTCTGGATGGGTTATCATCCACAATTTCTCAGATACATTCCATAGTCCCCTCCACGCCTGTACATTGGGGGATGTTACCACACGCAAAAAGCGTTCTTTCTGTATTTGAGCATGCAACATTTGAATATGACAGGCAGTCCAATTTAACTGAGCCGTAATGTTCTCAAACAGTTCCTGAGTGGCGCCCCAGACATCCAGTTCCCATTGCAGAGATCGTATCATTATTTCAGCTGTCTCTCCTTGAGTCATCATTACGGATGGCATCCACCTTCCAATAGTATGTAGTCCTTGTGAGGTGGCCTGTCCCGTGTTAGATAATTTAGTACGGGTTACCTCAGAGTCAATGGCATTCGAGATACCCATAACAGTTCCTGCGCCTCCCAGCAGGGTGTCGTACCACGCTCAGTAACCGTAACGGGAGCTCCCATCTCTTCCACCGTTGTAAGGTTACATGGCTTAATGACCAATTGCGCTATTCTGTCCCCCTTCTGTATCACGTAAGGTTCAGCGGTGATGTTGACCAGGATCACCCCCAACTCCCCTTGGTAGTCTGCGTCAATTACGCCTGCCATCACATCAATCCCCTTTAGTGACAGTCCCGACCGCGGGAGGATATGCCCATAGGTTCCAGGGGGACAAATCAACCCTAACCCGGTCTTAATCACCGTAGGTTTCTGTTGGATCAAAGTCTGGGCAGTTAGTGCTCGTAGGTCCAGTCCAGCCGAAGCCGGCGTGGCCCTTACGGGAATATCAGCTTCCTCAGCGAACTTCCACATTTTAATAGGCTGAGTCTTTGGGGTATCACATACTCGTATCATCCTATTCAAGGGTGTTACCCCATTTCCTAATGGGCGGTTATTAATTTGTTTCACCACCCGAATTAGTTGCTTCCTCCAACCCGTTAAGTCATTGCAACCTCCTGCTTTTCGTAGTGAGGACTTCAGAAGCCCATTCATTCGTTCTATAAGTCCCGCAGCTTGTGGGTGATAGGGTACATGATAAACCCATTCCACGTGGTTATCGTGACACCACTGCTTTACCGCCCTTCCTGTGAAATGGGAGCCATTGTCACTCTGGACCTGTATGGGCAATCCATAAAATTGTTCAATCAAATCTAAACATCGCAAGGTAGCCTGTTGATTGTTGTGACGACAGGGATGGGCTACCAAAACCCCAGACATAGTGTCCACAGCTGTACATATGTGGTTACATCCTTGTGAGGAGGGTAAGGGACCCACAAAGTCCATTTGCCAGCTCTGTCCCGGACCATCCCCCCGATGGATATGTCCCATCATGTGTTGGGGCACTCCCTGCCGCTGATGTTGACACTGCTCACACTGGTTTACTGCAGTCTTAACATCATCTACCATAAGATCTATTCCTCGGTCTCGAGCCCAGTGCAAGGTTCCTTGCACTCCCCAGTGCCCAGCCTTAAGGTGTGCCCATCTAGCTAGGTCCACTGAGGTGCCCCTTTGCACCATCATGGTTCGGACGATACCATCCACATATCGGTTATGTAGAGCTTCCACATCATTTCGAGAGGTATGGGCATCTACGTGGGTGATGTATATGACCAGGTATTGAGCTTTCTCCCATATATCTTCCCATAACTGTTTACCCCACACTTCCCTATTCTGGATCATCCACTGATTGGCCTGCCAAGTTGGCATCCATTGTGTCATGCCGTTAACCACTGACCACGAGTCAGAGAACAAACAAACTCCCATGACCCCTGCTTGCATGACTACCATATGCACTGCCTTTAATTCTGCCCACTGACTACTTTTTCCCTCCCCTAATTCTTCTAGGGTAGTGCCTTGTTTTGGGTTAAAGGCGGCAGCTTTCCATCTACGCTGTCCCGCTTTCCATTGGGCTGACCCATCTACGAACCAAGCCGTGGCTTGTTCATCCGGGGTCAGTTCATCATACCGTTTTCCCATCTTAACGGGTGATTCCTTGTATTCAATCACCTCAAACCGTTTTTCCCCTTCCTCAGGGGCCTCCGCCACTTGCTCATGTAGGACTGACACTCCTTTCTGTCCAGTCCGCACTCTCTCCGACACATACCATTTCCATTTAATGATGCTGCTCTCTTGGGCAGTTCCTATTCGGTGGGTAGTGGGGTCACTAAGTACCCACGGAAGAATAGGGATAACTGTTCTCATGATCACTTCATGTCCAATGGTCAGGGCTTCGGTTTCCACCAAGCCCCAGTAGCATGCTAATAACTGTTTCTCAAAGGGGGTATACCGTTCCCCTGCCGGGGGTAATTTTCGGGACCAAAATCCCAGTGGCTTACGGGTCCTTTCCTGTTTTTGCCATAAGCTCCAATTGGCATAATCCCCCTGTGCTGAGACTTGCAGTTCTACAGGTCCTGACTGTATCTTTCCCAAGGATACAGCTTGCTGTATCGCTTGCTTGGCCATTTCAAATGCAGTTTGATGGACCTCCGTCCATTCGAACGCTGCCTTTTTCCTCGTAACTCGATACAAAGGTTTTAAAATTTGTCCTAAATGGGGAATATGCTGTCTCCAGAATCCGAATAACCCAATAAATTGCTGCACGTCCTTCTGGGTGTGAGGGACGGCAAAGACCTGAATCTTATTTTTAGCTTTCGCAGTGATTTCCCTTTCCCCCTTGTTCCACACGATTCTTAAGAATTTTACCGTTTGTGAGGGACCCTGGATTTTGGCTGGGTTGATCTCCCACCCATATCCTCGCATATGTTGAACCAGTTGGTCCAGCAATTCCTGAACCTGCTTCTGACTTGTCCCCTGTATCATCATATCGTCAATATAGTGCGAGATCATCACTTCGTCAGGCACTTTAAAGGCAGCCAAGTGTTCTGCAACTATCCGGTGGCAGATAGTAGGGCTATGCAGATATCCTTGGGGCAGTCGTGTGAACGTGAATTGTCTACCCTCCCAAGTGAATGCGAACTGTTCCTGCCTATCTTCGGGAATAGGAATTGTGAAGAAGGCATTAGCCAAATCAATTACTCCGTACCACACCCCTGGATGATGTTGGATTCGTCCTATAATAGTGACGGCATCCGGGACCGCTGCCGTCAAGGCCGGAGTGTGACGGTTTAGTTGCCGATAATCTACCGTCATCCGCCATGACCCATCGGCTTTATGTACGGGCCATAAGGGGTTATTCCACGCCGTGGTGCATGTCCTAAGCACTCCCGCTTCCAAATAATCCTTAATTGTGGCGGATATTTCTTTATGTCCGCCGGGAATCCTATACTGTCTAAGACTTATTATGCGATCGGCGATCGGGATGGGGAAGGGGTCCATCTTAACCTTTCCCACTAACACCGTCCTACAGCGCAAAGCCATTTTCGTGATTCCAAATTCAAACTTCCCTTGTTGGAGGTGAAGTGTTAAACCGGCCAGAATGTCCATTCCCAGGATCCATTCTCTAACCGGTGTAATGATAATTGAATAAGTTTTAATGGGCATTGTACCTATCTTTAGGGGCAATTGTACTGTTCTTCCTTCAATCAGATTACCTCCCAGCCCAACCAGCGTGACTGGGGTTCCTTTAAACTTATGGGGCGTCCCATAGATTAAGGTGGCCTCCGCCCCTGTGTCCACTAGAGCCATAACGGTTTGGACGGATTTGCGCCAATAGATAGTCAATGATACATGAGGTCGAATGTCGTCTGCTGACCATTGGCTCGTTCGTGGGCAAACCCTTGGGGCTTGGCCCGATTCCTATTGTTCCTCCCATTCATCTTCCCCAGACAGCACTGGGTAAAGACGTTTGCCTCGCCCTTCTTTGTTCTTGCCTTTCTTACTAGGTTTCCGGCCACGCCTATCCACTTTATAACACTCTCGGAGGGGAGGCCGTACCTCCTCCTCCTCCTCGTCCTCCGAGGATTCCCACCGCTGGGAAGTGGAAGTTCTACCCCTTCGAGGCTCATTAACAACCGGACCCCGTGTCTGACATTTTTGTGTTAGTAATTCCACTAGGTCTTCCATAGTGGGTCGGGACTCCGTCTCTACCCGGGACACCTTCAGTCCCTTTCGTCTGCATAAGTCTTTTAATTCCGGTGTAGGTAGGCCATCAATCTCCGATGCTGGGACCTGCGCCCGTATCAAAGCTTGCCACAAAGCACGCCGTGAGGGGCCTTGGTTACTTCCTTGATTAGGGTTTACTTTTCCCCCTGCCCGAGCCTCAGGGCGACGCCCCTCCGTGCCCCCCTGAGAAGCACGGGTTGTGGGTCCCCAATCCCCCAAACCACCCATCTCCCTCATCATACTACGGGCATCTCCTAGGGTTTCTCCCCGTCCACTCAACATTATGGTTAATAACAGTGGTTTATAATGGGGGGGGGCAGTCTTCACTAGATGGTCTCTAGTCTGTCTACTAACATTTGTGTTATCTACCTCGTCCAGCACTCCCAGCAACAGGGCATCCCGCACACACAAACGGGTTAGCCTCTGAACCCCTTCCTTAATCGTTGTCCAAGTTCCTTCCAAGGGGGGCCAATCGGACGGGAAGGGATACTGTTCGGCCACTGCCCTGGCATACATCCCAAATAGGGTCCCCATACTGCGATCTATTACCATATCCTTGGCTTGGTTGCGGTACCCCAGGTCTATGGCAGCATCCTTTGCTAATCCACCAAACTTGGGAGCATCCTGATAGTCTACCTGCACTTGTTGCCCCCCTTCCTCGAGGAGCCGAATTAGCCATAGCTCTAACGGCTCCCCAGGATTACGTCGGGTTTTCTGGGTGATAAACAGCACCTCATCGGTAGTGAAGTCTTCCGTTAATTCAGAGAATTCTGCGGGAGGCTGAGCCCGCGGTAATTCATGCATAATTGCCTCCCCTTGTTCATTCCGTATAGGGTTTCCTTCCTCATCTAACATTACCTCCCGTTGCACTGGGAGACGTCTCTGAACCTGCTTTCTCCTAACCACTGGTTTAGCTTGGAGTACGGGTGGGTCCTCTTCGTACTGATCATCTAAATCTCCCCAAATGTTCCCATCCCAATGATCGATATCCCACCGATCCCCGTTATTTAACTGGGCTACAAACGCCCGTACTTGTACCGGGTCCGGGGTTCGAGGGACCTTCCTTTTCTCTTTCCGTTTCTTAGCAGATAAATACATAATAGTTCGTCCTGCTAGTTCAGTTAATGCTGTCAATTCAGCTTTTAACTTCATAATTTCCTGCCTCAACATAGAGGCATCTCCCGAACTGAGTCCCTGCTCATGTTTCAGGAGGGCTAATTCTGCTTCAGCTTTTTGGCGCTTGTCTGACTGTTGTCTACAAGCCGCCGCACAGGCCCACATCCTCCGCTGTACCCCAGGCAATGGGTTCTTCGGCAGGACTGGGATCCTCTCAAGGGTGGACAGCAGCGACCCTGGGGTTCCTACGCCCTCGGCCTCCCAGTCCTCCGGTCGCCCCCCACCATTTCTCAAACAAACTGCCACGCCATGCCACGGCCCATGCCATCCCGGGACGGTCAGGACCTCCACAGTTTGTTCCTCTGGTTTCTTAGCCTTTTTCCAAAACATTGTTCTGTATCAAAATCTTTCCTCAATTGCGATTGATCCTGCCGACTACGCCAAAATGTTTTAAAAAATTCTCAAGGTCAAGGACCAGGCTCGCAGGAAAGTAGTCTGACACAGAACAAACAGCCAAGAGGCGAGTCTGCTAGAATATAAGTGTTTTATTCCCCGCAGTGTCACCACAACCAGTCTCGTACTTACAACGGGTCTGGTTTATACTCACTCTACACGTTACCCGAACTGGGAGCCGTCAGTTCTCGTAGAGCGGTTGCCAACAACCCACGCTCGGCGGTTAAACGTAACCCCGGAGCAGACTCTACCGAACTGGAGACTTCTCCAGCTGATATACCCTTTTCCAGATATAAACATTCATGTGAACAGCAGAGCAAGGCTAAAAAACACATTCCATTCTGGTTACATACAGATAAGAAGATTCACACGGGAAGGTGTATAACAAGATTCACACGGGACCAAGCGACACCTTCCATTTTCGGTTAGATTCACACATGTATTGGGACACAATTTTAACCCTTTCACCACATTCCACTGCTTGGCCCAATACATGTGTTGCATAATGATTCACACATGTATTGGGACATAATTTTACACCACAAAGACTCAACCACTATTACTAGTTTCCATACATACAGACAAAGAAGGACACCACTTTGACTGGGACAACACACACACCCTAGGACAGGTGAAACAAAGACACGCAAGAGAATTCTTAAAGGCATGGCACTCTAACCAGAACTCCATCAATAAACACATCAATTTGGACCCACCTATCTTCATTCCCTTGAAAAATAGAACTGGAAATGACATCACTCACCTTAAGAAATCAAGACCTATAAATAGAGAGGCAGGACACACCAACAACGCTTCACCGGACACTTACTGAGGATGTTCCCGAGTCATGGTGATGAAACATCTAAAGACAAACCTTCCAGCTCAGTGAGCTAACTTACATACATACCTTAATGTTTTTCAAAACATCCAACATCTCCTCTTTCTTGATATCAACTTAGAATATCTACAAATTCCTCCCTAAACTTACTGTCAACCATTTCTTTCTCCTTGTTAAATACTGATGCAAAGTATTCATTGAGGACTTCACCCATTTCCTCTGGCTCCATGTATAAGCGTCCTCCTTTGTCTTTAGGTGGACCTACTCTTTCCCTAGCTATCCTCTTGCTCCTAATATACATATAAAATGCCTTGGATTCTCCTTGATCCTACTTGCAAAAGACATTTCATGGTCCCTTCTAGCCCTCCTATTTTCTTTTGTAGTTATTTTCTGTTTTCTCAAGGGTCTTGTGCAAAATCTGTTTCCGAGACCTTATATATGCTTTCTTTCTCTTTTTAATTAAACTTAAAACATCCCTCATTATCCAACATTCCTAATCTTGCCAAGTTATGTTTCATCATCAAAGAAACATGTTGATCCTGAACTCTGGTCAACTGTCTTTTAAAAGACTCCCACATGTCAAATATGGATTTACCTCAAACAGCTGTCCCCAGTCCAATTTTTATAATTCCTGCCTAATATCATATAGTTAGCCTTCCTGCAAATAAAATCTTTCTCCTGAGGACCAGTCTTATCCTTTTCCTTCTCTATCTTAAAGCTAATGGAACTATGATCACTGTTCCTAAAATGCTCCCCCACTGAAGCTTCGATCATCTGGCCAGGCTCTTGTTCCAAAACAAGGTCTAATACAGCCCCTTGGACTTTCTATATTTTGCTTCAAGAATCCTTGGCGACCTTTAAGCGGCAATTGGATAGGTACATGGTTGGGTGCTTAAGCTAGGACAAATGTTCGGCACAACATCGTGGGCTGAAGGGCCTGTTCTGTGCTGTATTGTTCAATGTTCTATGTTCTAATCCCTCCTGGATAGGCTTAACAAATTCTACCCCACCTAAGCCCCTGGCATGAGGGGATTCTCAGTCAATACTGGGAAAATTAAAATCACCCATCACCATAACCTTGTTGATTTTACATCTTTCCATGGCCTGCTTACATATATGTTTCTCTGTCTCCCATTGGCTGCTGGGAGGCCTATAGTATAATCTCATCATAGTAACTACACTTTTCTTAGTCCTGAGTTCTACTCACTTGGAGATTGAGGACTGCAGATGCTGGAAAGTCAGAGTCGATAAAGTGTGGAGCTGAAAAAAGCACAGCAGGTCAATTAGCATCAGAGGAGTAGGGGAGTTGATGTTTTAGCTCAGACCCTTTCATCGGGACTTGTGAAAGGTTTCAACCTGAAACATCGACTCTCCTGCTCCTCTGATGCTGATTGACTTGCTGTGCTTTTTCCAGTTTCACACTTTATCTGTTCTGAGTTCTACCCATATGGCCTCGCTGGATTAGCTCTCCAAGATGTTCTCTTTTAGTAAAGCTGTGACACTCAATCAACAATGCAATTCCTCTACCTCTTTTACATTCCCGTCTATCATGCCTGAAACTTCTAAACCCTGGAACTCTGCTCAGAGTTGGAAAACGTTCTTCTGGTCAAAGTGCTAAATTGGCAGAAGGTGAACTACATCTGTATTGGGCAGCAACTAGGGAAATTAGATTGTGGGCAGCTGTTTGAGGTTAAATTCTCATTTGAGATGTAGGAGTCTTTCAAAAGTCATTTGTCCTGAGTTAAGGACTGGAATGTTCTTATGAGGCTGAAAGGTAGGTATGGCAAGATTCGGGAGTCCTAGATGACAAGAGATCTTGGATGATTAGTCAAAAAGAAAAAGGAAGCATATGTCAGGTACAGGAAACTGAAATCAAAAAAGGCTTCTGGGGAGTACAAAGGAAGTAGAAAAGAATTTATACAAGAAATTAGGAGGGTTAGAAGGGACCATGAAATGTCCTTGGCAAAAAGGCTTAAGGAGAAACCTAATGCTTTTTATATGTATACTAGGAACAAGAGATAGCGAGGGAAAGGGTAGGTCAAGGAGAAAGGAAAGAATTTATAGATGAACCAGACCTCTGGATCTTGCTTTCAGAGAAACAATACTAAAACTTCATTTTCTGTTTGAAGTATACTGGTTTCAGTGTGCTTTTCTGCAATTGGCTGATGTTGTTTAATCAATGCTTGAGCTTTCCTGCAAGTCCTGCCATAGGAATTTCATGTTTTGGCATACCACTATCTGATGAAAGGTCATCCACTCTTCACCTGCATGTATGTGGGGAGATCTCTACTTCCTCAATAAAACCCTATTTCTAATTGTACTGACACTCCAGGACCCTCTCAGCCTCAGTTTCAGTGTGGGCTGATTGTATTAACTAGTTTAACTTTGAATCTGCTTCCTCCGAGCAGTGTCCAGTTTACCTTCTGCCACTCTGTTTGATTTGTTACTTTCTTGAATGAAATAATGAATACTTCACACCTTTCCTCAAATTTTGGGAAGCCTCCAAGCAGGACTATTTGCATGCCAAACAGTATCAATTAATAGACAGAGTTAAGGGTCCCACAACCAACGGATCAGATCTAAGCTCTACAGTCCTGCCACATTCAGTTGTGAATGGGGGTAAAAAATTGAAAAACTCACTGGTGGAAGAGGTTCCACAAATATCCCCAACCTCATTAATGGAAGAACCCAACTCATCAGTGCAAAAGATAGGCTGAAGCATTTGCAGCAATCCTAAGCCAGAAGTGCTGAGTGGACTATCTAGCTCAGTCTCCTTCAAAGGTCCCCAGTATCACAGATATCAGTTTTCAGTCAATTTGATTCACTCTGTGTGATATCAAGAAACAACTGCAAAGTCTATGAGCGCTGACAACATTCCGGCACTAGCATTGAAGACTTGTGTTCCAGAACTTGTCACTCCCCTAAGCTAAGCTATTTCAGTAGTTATAATACATCTACCCGACAATGTGGAAAATCACTCAGGGATGTCATGTACAGAAAAAAATAGGATAAATCCAACCCAGCTAAAAATATTCTGTCCTATCAATCTACTCTCAATCATCAATAAAATCATGGAAGATGCCATCAACAGTATTATCAAGCAGCACTTCCTCAGCAGTAGCCTTCCTAATTTAGGTTCCACCGGGACCACTCAGCTCCTGATGTCATTACAGCCTTGGTTCAAACATGGACAAAAAGCTGAATTTGAGAGATGAGGTGAGAATGATAGCTTTTGACATCAAGGCCTCATTCGACCTTGAGTGTGGCACTAAGGAGCCCTAGCAATACTGGAATCAATGGATATCAAAAGATAAACACTCTGCACTAGAATGAGAGTTTGCCCCCGACTGACAGGTGTCTCCATGGAATTTGGCAAGGACAATTCCCCTAAGACTTTGAGAATTGGCTGCTGCTTGCTTCACATACAGTGTATTTGCTGTGTAAATTGCTGGCATATTGTGCAGGTATAAGATTGAGGTAGCACACTGTTATACAGCAAAAGGACTACTGACCAGCAAGGCAAGATGCCTGTTAATGTTTTGTGGAGACAGTGAGGTCTGCAGATGCTGGAATTCAGAGTTGAGAGTGTGTTGCTGGAAAAACACAGGAATGAGGCCTCATTTCTGCTGAAGGGCTCTGGCCTGAAATATCGATTTTCCTGCTCCTCGGATGCTGCCTGACCTGCTGTGCTTTCCCAGCAACACACTCTCAACACTGTTAATGTTTTGTGTTAAATGGCATGGCAAGACAAGGCAAAGAATGGTGCGAGCAACAGGTGGGCACTAAGTGAACAAATGCTAAGAGAGCAAGTGAGCAGCCCTGAGGTGCGAATGATCCAATCTGTGAGCTGGGTGCCTGCCCTGTTTGCTAAGTGTACCTGATGTAACATTTCAATGCTAGCTGCCACTGTACCCTACAATATAAGCCTGTGCTTCAGGAGTGAGCTGAAAGTGCATTGGAGAGGTGCCATGATAGTTGTGAGGGGTTTGCAAATGCCAGATGTCAATGTCCATGGGTGAAAGGTGTGGGTGTGTCAGGTGCCCTTGCATCATGCCTTGATACGTTACTTTGACCTGTGGAACATAGAAGTTCATCAGAGCAAATGGCCAGCTGTCTGGTACCTCTCTAATGTCCATGTTGAGATTTTCTCAATGTCTATCCTGTTTGGCATGTTTGGTAAGTTGGGAAGCCGAATAATAATGAGATGAATTGTGTCATTTACAAGGTGGTTACCATGCATAATTAGCAAGTCACTGGCAAGGGAGGAACTCTCCTTGGCACCTTGTGAAAAACAGCAAGATTCTCTCAACATTGAGATTGGCCTCACTGGATATCTTGTCCTATTCTGCTACAAATCTCAACATAGCCCATGTAACTCAGACCCCAATATGATTCTGCCTTTTGTTCTTAAGAAGTTCAATATTGCTTTATGGTGGAGGAGTTTTATCCCTTTTCCATATTGGATAGGCTTCTAATTTTGCAATCCTTTGGCATGACTCTTCTATAAGGATTGGGTTGACAGCTTTTGTTACTCCACACTAGCCTCCCACAATAATGTAGAAATAGGAAGAGACCATTCAGACCCTTAAGCCTGTTCTTTCATTCAATGAGATCATGGAATATCTGCAAGGCACTCCATACACCCCCTTGTCCACTTAACATCTTCGGGTAACAACATTGTATTAATCCCAGCTTTAAAATTAGCGAATGATTTAGAATGAATTACCATTTGCAAAAGAGACTTCCTAACTTATGGGATGGCATAGTGGTATTATTGCTGGGCCAGTAACCCAGAGATCCAGGTAATATTCTGAGAACCAGGATTCAAATTCCATCATGTCAGGTGCTTTAGTTTCAAGACTCACTCCAAGACTTAATGTTCATACCATGGTGAATCAGACTGATTATCAGCTTGTAAACCTTGATTTTTTGATGGCAGTGTGGGACTAAGACAGGCACTAAATGTGGAGTGAAGTCCCTCTGCTGCAGGAGCTAGCTATGGAAACAGACATAAGCACTTACTTTCCGTTTGGTAACTACAGCTTTCTGGACTCAATATTGAGTTCAACAACTTTAGGGCTTGAGCTCTCCCATGTCCTTACCCCAACCCCCACACACAGGCCTTGTTATCACATAGTCTGCTATTATATGCAATTGCATTGTTAGCCACTAACAGTCCCCATTAACAGCTATTCACCCTCCTAGCCAGATCATTATCCATTCCTTCGTCGTCCAACTGTTCTTGTCTCTCTTTGGGCTCTATGCCCACCTATCGTTTACTCATTAGTGTGGAAACAGGCCCTTCGGTCCAACAAGTCCACACCGACCCGTCGAAGCGCAACCACCCAGACCCATTCCCCGACATTTACCCCTTCGTCTAACACTATGGGCTTGGCCAATTCACCTGACCTGCACATCTTTGGATTGTGGGAGAAAACCGGAGCACCCAGAGGAAACCCACGCAGACACGGGGAGAACGTGCAAACTCCACATAGTCAGTCGCCTGAGGCGGGAATTGAACTCGGGTCTCTGGCGCTGTGAGGCAGCAGTGCTAACCACTGTGCCACCGTGCCGCCCACCCTACCCTATCTTCTGCATAAAAAGCAATATTTTCCTGTCTACTATCAGAAGGGTCTCTGGACCCAAAATGTTAACTCTGATTTCTCTCCACAGATGTTGTCAGATCTTCTGAGCTTTTCCAGCAATTTCTGTTTTTGTATAAGTACCTACTATATTAACCATTTGACATGAAAAAGGATTTCAGGATTCTGTTTCATATTAGCCAGTATTTTTTTTCTCCTATTCCATGGTTATTTTCTTACATTCTTTTTCACTTCCTCTTGCACTTTGTACTTTATGATTTAAATTGTATTCTATACATTTTTCATAAACTGTATTTTTCTTTGTTGTTATTATCTCTACTTCCTTTGACATCCAAGGGGCTTTGGATGTCCTCAACTTTCCACCTAAGTGATCTTTATCTGGCATGTACCTGAACCGTCTAGGCCATGATCAGCCATGGTCATAATGAATGGTGGTTCTGGCTCGAAGGCAGAATGGCCTACTCCAGCACCTATTCTCTATTGCCTTTGCTCAGTTAGCTTTCCTGAACAATCCTTATTTTCAGCCCACCTATGCTGAATCCCTTCTCTTACTTTGAAATCAGCCCTAGTTATTTGCTGTTTGTCCCTTTTTATAGCTACTTCATATAATGTTCTGTTTATTTAATGATTACTGATGTCACTACCCTCTCATTGAATCATATTTCTTTTGCCCTCTATCATTCTCAGTGTTTAAATACCCTCTCTCAATTACTTTCTCTGTTTCCAGGTATGCTCCAATCGGTATACTGTTTCTTATTGCGGGCAAAATTGTGGAGATGGAGGATATGACTGTGGTGGGAGGACAGCTGGGAATGTATACAATAACCGTCATCGTGGGACTGCTCTTCCATGCTCTTGTTGTTCTGCCTCTCCTCTACTTCTTCATCACACACAAGAATCCCTTTGCTTTCATGGGTGGATTGGTACAGGCTCTGGTTACTGCACTCGGCACCTCCTCCAGGTAAGACAGAATTGAGTGTCATGTTGGGAACATTCAGGAGACAGTGATTATTGTTTGGATATCACTGGGATATATTCCCTCATATGAGACGTATAAGATTATTAAAGGATTGGACACTCTGAAGGCAGGAAGCATGTTTCCGCTGATGGGTGAGTCCCGAACCAGAGGACACAGTTTAAAAATAAGGGATAAGCCATTTAGAACAGAGTTGAGGAGAAACTTCTTCACCCAGAGAGTGGTGGGTGTGTGGAATGCTCTGCCCCAGAGGGCAGTGGAGGCCAAGTCTCCGGATACTTTCAAGAAAGAGTTGGATAGAGCTCTTAAAGATAGTGGAATCAAGGGTTATGGAGATAAGGCAGGAACAGGATACTGATTGAGGATGATCAGCCATGATCATAATGAATGGTGGTGCTGGCTTGAAGGGCCGAATGGCCTACTCCTGCACCTAATGTCTATTGTCTATTGAATATAGAGGTTCAGTGTGAGGGGGGACGTGAAAAAGCAAATAAAAGAAGCAAAGAGGAATTATAAGAAAAGGCTGACAACCAGCAGAAAGGCATGTATGTTATGTATATAGTGGGATGTCAGAGAGTGAGTCAGGTGACCTGGAGGCGAGAGCTAGGGGAAACAGTTTAAAACCATACGCAGAGCTGAGAGGAAGCATAATGAAGTAATTCCTGTTCAAATTTACCGTCTGCCTACCCTGTGCTCTATTTATGGTTCAAACCATATCCAGTGGCTAAAGAGGGGATTACTCACCCAGGTGCTTACTGAAGGTTTTCGCAGAGAGCAGAGAGTGAGGGGACTTTAGCTGCGGGCAATGCCAGGGAAGCACGGTATGCTAGCACTGTCAATGAGGGGGTGGCTGGTGTGAACAGTGTTCACTCAGGGGGACTCAGGCTGTAAATCAGTGTTGGGACCACAGTTATTTACAATTTATATAGATGATTTGGAGTTGGGGCTCACATGTACAGTGTCACAATTTGCTGATGACACTAAAATGAGTGGCAGAGCAAATTGTGCAGAGGACTGCGAAACTTTGCAGAGGAACATAGTTTAAGTGAGTGGGCAAAGGTCTGGTAGATGGAGTACAATGTTAATAAATGTGAAGTAGGAGTAACAGCAAAATAGATTATTACTTGAATGGTAAAAAGTTGCAACGTGTTGATTTGCAGAGGGCCCTGGGTGTCCTTGTGCATGGTTCGCAGAAGGTTGGTCTGCAGGTACAAGTAATTAGGAAGGCAAATGGAATTTTGTCCTTCATTGCTAAAGGGATTGAGTTTAAAAGCAGAGAGGTTATGTTACAGCTGTACAAGGTGTTGGTGAGGCCACGCCTGTGTGCAGTTTTGGTTTCCTTACTTGAGAAAGGATGTACTGGCACTGGAGGGGGTGTAGAGGAGGTTCACTAGGTTGATTCAGGAATTGGTGGTGGCTTATGAGCAGAGGCTGAGTAGACTGGGATTATATTCATTGGAATTCAGAGGAATGAGGGGTGATCTTGTTGAAATATATAAAATTATGAAGTAAATCGATAAAATAGAAATAGATAGGATGTTTCCACTGGTGGGTGAGACTAGGACAAGAGGGCATGGCCTCAAGATTAGAGGAAGCAGGTTTAGATCTGAACTGAGAAGGGACTTCTTCACCCAGAGGGTTGTTAATCGATGGAATTCCTTGGCCAAGGAAGTAGTTGGTGCTACCTCAGTAATCACTTTTAAAGCTAAGGTGGATAGTTTTTTTTAAAAATAAAGTTATTAAGAGATATGGTGAAAATTTGGTAAGTGGAGCTGTCCAAAAAAAGATTGGCCATGATCTTATTGAATGGCAGAGCAGGCTTGAAGGGCCGAATGGCCTCCTCCTGCTCCTAGTTTTTATGTTAAACTTTAAACACATGAGCAGAACATTGCAAATTTGGAGGGTTTCTCCAAGATGCCCTGTAGGATCATTCGGTTTGTGCCCTCTGTCATTAAGCCACCCAACAGAAGCTACTAATAAGGAGAGACCTGGATTTAAAGGCAGCTTTCAAAATTGCTATCTTGATGGAGTTGGCCACCAATGAAGCAGCACAGTTGAGCGATATCACCTGGGTGCACAATGTAGCAGAGTGTGGTATCAACCACTGCTTATATTTAGGGAAGATAGAGAAGATGCTCAAAACAATTATTTGGGATAGAATTATTATTTACATGTAAAAACGTTGTTGATTAGCTACACGTATTTCTAAAAGAAAATTTGTTTTTAACTAACTGGAATTATTTGAAGAGGTAACAGAAAGAGTTGATGAGGGTTATGTTTTGATGTGACATACAAATTTCCAGAAGGCATTTGGTACAGTGCTACACGACAGACTTGTGAGGGAAGTTGTAGGTCATAGTACAAAAGAGACTGTAGCAACATGGATAGAAAATTCATGAAAGTGTGGAAAGATGAAGGGCTTATGCCTGAAACGTCGATTATCCTGCTCCTCAGATGCTGCCTGGCCTGCTGTTCTTTTCCAGCACCACACTGATTACAGGCAGGCGAGGAAGGAGCTCAAAAATGGTCTGAGGAGAGCCAGGAGGGGGCACGAGAAAGGCTTGGCAAGAAGGATTAAGGAGAATCCAAAGGCATTTTACACGTATATGAGGAATAAGAGAATGATCGAAGAAAGAGTAGGGCCGATCAGGGATAGCATAGGGAACTTGTGTATAGAGTCTGAGGAGGTTGGGGAAGCCCAAAATGAGTTTTTTGCTTCTGTCTTTACTAAAGAAAAGGACCTTGTAGTGAATGAAACCATTGAGGAGCAGGTAAGCATGCTGGAACGGATCGAGATTGAGGAAGCTGATGTGCTGAAAATTTTGACAAACATTAAGATTGACAAGTCGCCAGGGCCAGACCAGATTTGTGCTCGGCTGCTTTGGGAAACGAGAAATGTGATTGCTTCGTCACTTGCAAAGGTCTTTGCATCCTTGCTCTCCACCAGAGTCGTACCTGAGGACTGGAGGGAGGCAAATGTAATTCCTCTCTTCAAGAAAGGAAATAGGGAAATCTCCAGCAATTACAGACCAGCCGGTCTCACGTCTGTCATCTGCAAGATGTTAGAAAGGATTCTGAGGGATAGGATTTATAACCATCTGGAAGAGCATGGCTTGATTAAATGCAGTCAGCATGGCTTTGTGAGGGGCAGGTCATGCCTCACAAATCTTATTGAGTTCTTTCAGGATGTTACTAGACAAGTTTATGAGGGTCGAGCGGTGGATGTGGTGTATATGGACTTCAGCAAGGCATTTGAAAAGGTTCCCCATGGTAGGCTTATCAGAAGATCAGGAGGAATGGGATACAGGGAAATTTAGCTGTCTGGATACAGAATTGGCTGGTCGACAGAAGACAGCGAGTGGTAGTAGAAGGAAAATATTCTGCATGGAAGTCAGTGGTGAGTGGTGTTCCACAGGGCTCTGTTCTTGGGCCTCTACTCTTTGTAATTTTTATTAATGACTTGGATGAGGAGATTGAAGGATGCGTTATCAAGATTGCAGACGACACAAAGGTTGGAGGTGTTGTTGACAGTATAGAGGACTGTTGTAGGCTGCAGCGTGACATTGACAGGATGCAGAGATGGGCTGAGAGGCGGCAGATGGAGATCAACCTGGATAAATGTGAAGTGATGCATTTTGGAAGGTCAAACTTGAAAGTTGAATACACGATTAAAGACAGGATTCTTGGCAGTGTGGAGAAACAGTGGGATCTTGGTGTGCAGGTACATAGATCCCTTAAAATTGCCACCCAAGTGGACAGGGTTGTTAAGAAAGCATATGGTGTTTTGGCTTTCATTAACAGGGGGACTGAGTTTAAGAGCCGTGAGATCTTGTTGTAGCTGTATAAAACTTTGGTTAGACCGCACTTGGAATACTGTGTCCAGTTCTGGTCACCCTATTATAGGAAAGATGTGGATGCTTTGGAGTGGGTTCCGAGGAGGTTTACCAGGATGCTGCCTGGACTGGAGGGCTTATCTTACGAAGAGAGGTTGACTGAGCTCGGACTTTTTTCATTGGAAAAAGGCAGGAAGAGAGGGGACAATCCCAGAGCAGAAATTGTTAACACGAGGGGTCATAGTTTTAAGCTGTTTGGCAGAAAGTATAGAGGGAATGTCAGAGGCGGGTTCTTTACACAGAGAGTTGTGAGAGCATGGAATGCGTTGCTAGCAGCAGTTGTGGAAGCAAGGTCATTGGGGATATTTAAGAGACTACTGGACATGCATATGATCACAGAAATTTGAGGGTTCATACATTAGGTTTACCTTACATGAGGATCAATGGTCGGCACAACATCGTGGGCTGAAGGGCCTGTTCTATGCTGTACTGTTCTATGTTCTATGTTCACACTCTTGACTTTGATCTCCAGCATCTGCAGTCCTCACTTTCTCCAGGATACAAAAGGAAACAGAGAGTAATGGTCAATAGATATTGTTCAGGCTGGAGAAAGGTTTGTACTGGAGCTCCCCAGGGGTTGATATAGGGACCCTAACCTTTCCTTATACATATTAATGTTCTGGATCTTGGTGTACGGGGTGAATGCCATGATTTCAACCACTGGAAACTCCAAGAGGAATATCAGGAACAACACCAAACACGCCACACGGCCTTCATCATCTTGGCTAAGACTTTGACTGAGTCAATTGGGAAGTGCTACGGAAGATCAAATCAAAGACTAGCTGTTCGGTGAAATTCACCAACATCCTCCATCTCCTCCACAACAGTCAGCAACAGTCCTCACTGATGGTAATATGATAGAATCCTTTGAGATCCAGACAGTGTCAAGCAAGAATGTGTCATCGCCCCCACCCTTTTCTCAATCTTCAGAGACACCATTCTTCATCTTGTCCAAAACAAGCTTCCCAGTATTGTAGACAGGATGGACAGAAAACGTTTCAACTTCAATTGATTGCAATCAAAGAAGAAGCTGATGGTCTAGTGGTATTATCACTGTACCTGGGAATCTGGATTAACAGTAATGTTCTAGGGACCTAGATTCAACTCCCAACTGGACAAATGGTAGAATTTTAATTCAATAAAAAGAAAATCAGGAATTAGAAGTCTAATGATGACCATCGTTGATTGTCAGAAAAAAACATCTGGTTCACTAATGCCCTTGAGAGAAGGAATCTGCCATCCTTACCTGGACTGGTTTACATATAACTCCAACTATGTGGTTGACCTTCAACTGCCCTGTGAGCAATTAGAGATGGGCAATAGTGTTGATGCCAACAGTGCCCTCATCCTGTGAATGAATTTTAAAAAATGAGATGACCTGGGTTGAGGAACTTCATTATGTGGATGACAATGTTCTCTGCTCTTCCAGAAAAAAATATTCATGCCTTGGTTAATGCCTTCACTAAAGCATATTGAAGAATTGGTCATCAGCCTCAACCTCAAAGAGACTCAAATCGTTTACCAAGCCATCCCAAATGAAGTTCCAGTCCATTCCTCCATTAAGATTAACAGAGAGCTCCTCCCAAACATGGAACACTTCCCATACCTGGGAGCCATCTAAGATTGACATTGATGTGGAGATTCAAAATTGCACCCAATCTGTGAATACAGCTGTCAGATGCTTCAATGACCATACCATTGGTGCAGATACTAAGATCCTTGTTTGTGAGGCAGTCATTCTTCTGACTCCTTTATATTGCTCAGAAACTTGAATTACATATAGACACCACTTCAAGGTGCTTGGGAAGTACTACCAATGCTGTTTGAGATGGATTGTTGGGAGGACAACTGGGAAGACAGGCAAACTAATGACAGTATTCTTGAAGTTGCTCACAGCACCAGAATCAAGGCCATGATCAACCAAAACAAATTTCACTGAGCTGGAAGTGTGGTCAGACTGCCAAAGCAAATCTTCTTCACCCAGTTCAAGGGAGGCACTTAGATAAGAGGAAGACAAAGGAATGACTCCCTGAAGGCTTGCCTCAAAAAATGCAATATCGATCTTAATGCCTGGCAGAACCTGTTCAGAAAAAGCTGAGTTGGAGGAAATTCCTGCACGAAGAGACACAATCGAGTGGAAAGAGGAAGTATGGAAAGGAACCACAGAAAGAGACACCACTGATCTCAAGGCTGAGGATTAATTCCACCTACCAAAACATCCGCCAAATGTATGGTCAGAGATGCAGTTGTCGTATCCGGCTCATCAGCAATGCAATGGCCCAGAGAACCCAGGACCAATGTTACGGAATTTCCCAGGTGGACAATCATACTCATTAGCAAGAATTGCCGACAAACGATCTGGATCTTTGTGTGTGGGGACGATTTCAAAAGTTTGCAGAGAACACTGAACTTGGAAGAATTATAGATGTTAAGGACTGTGTGGAACTCCAAAAGGACTTTGACAAGTTGGTGGCATGGGCGGATAGGTGGGAGATGAAGTTCAATGCAGAGAAGTGTAAGGTGATTTTAAAAAAATACTTATAGAGTCAGAGTTGTGCAGCATGGAAACAGATCTTTTGGTCCAACTTGTCTACGATGACCAGACATTCCAATGTGACCTTGTTCCATTTGTCAGCATTTGGCCCATCTCCCTTTAAACCATTCAGATGTTTTTTTAATGTTGTAACTGTAACTATTTCCATCAATTCCTCTGGCAGCTCATTCCATACACGCACATGCTCTACACGAAAAGGTTACCCCTCAAGACCTTTTTCAATCTTTCCCCTCTCACCCTAAAACTATGCCCTCTAGTTCTTGGCATTGCTGGCTAGCCTGTATTTATTACCCACCTCTAGTTGCCTTTGCGAAGGTGGTGGTGAGCTGCCTTCTTGAACCACAGCAGTTTATATGCTGTGAGTAAACCCATAATGCTGTTCCGTACTACAACAATTTTATGATGCTGTGATCCTGAGAGTTCTTGACTGAGTGAACATGGTCACCAATCGACAAAAGTGATGAATTTTTTTCTCACAGATGGTCATAAGTCTTTGGACCTCTCTTCCTGAAATTATGTTAGAAGCAGTCTTTTAATAGTTTTAAGGCAGCAGTAGATAGATGTCTGTTAAGAAGGGGATGAAAGGTTATCAGGAGTTGGCAGGAATTTGAGGTTCCAACTGAATGGTGGAGCAGGCTTGAGGGGGTGAATGGCCGACTTCTGCTCTTTGTTTATATATTTTTATCTATGCAAACAAAAGGAAATTGATATACATCCTCAAAATGAAACAAAGCAACAGAAACATAGCTCAAACTGAAGGACACATATGCACACACTTGGTTAGTGGAACAACTGCAAGCTCACAAAGGATAGAAACAAAATCATAAATTGCTGGAAAAAACTCAGCAGATCTGTGGAGAGAAAGCAGAATTAATGTTTTGGGTCTTGCAGGGTCACTCAACCTGAAATGTTAATTCTGCTTTCTCTCTACAGATGTTGCCAGACCTGCTGAGTCATTCCAGCAATTTCTGACTTTATTTCTGACTTCCAGCATTTGCACCTCTGACCTTTTCAACAAACTGTACTTTTACAGAGTACTTAATTTGGGAATTTAGTGAGTAGAGGAAACAGTGCTATTCTTTCAAGAGATAATGGGAGATCCAAGTAAGGGAGGAGAAAGCAGTGACATCTGAAAGCTAAGTTCATAGACTATTAGTTAGGTGAGCAGATATATGATTTTCTTCTCTCTAAACTTGGGCAGTTATCTAAATTAGTGATGTATTAAATGTATAGCTTAACTATTTAATCTACTCAATATAACTACAAATAATTATTGAGTGATATTTCAAAATTTGAAACCTTAAGTAGAAAAATGGATACATTAGAAATGGCAGGTGCAGTTGGAGCATGTGGGATTAGGTGGACCCAGGTATGATCCATGTTAACCACATCTAGAGTAAGTGTGCAGCTCAAAGGACTTTGGCCCAGAGGTGATAAACTGGAGTCTGAGCTTTGGACACTGTGGTTCATCAAAGAGGAATAAAATTACCTGGACACATTGAGCCAGGAGGCAGTCACATACGTTTTGGGTAGGTATTCAGATTTGGTCCATGATCAGGGACAGCAGAGTTTGACTACAAGTAAGGCAGGTATGAAGGACCCAGGAGACAGCAGTGGAGGAGCCTCAGTCATAGAGTCATACAGCATGAGATCAGACCCTTTGGTCCAACCAGTCCATGCTGAACATAATCTCAAACTAAACTAGCCCTACCTGCCTGCTCATGCACTTATTTCCTATTCATGCACTTATCCAAATGTCTTTTAAACATTCTAAATGTGCCTACATCCACCACTTCCTCTGGAAGTTCATTCCACACAAAAACCACCCTCGTGTCTTTTTTAAATCTCTCTCCTCTCACCATAAAAATGTGCCCCCTAGTCTTGAAATTCACCATCCTAGGGAAAAGACAACTACCAATAACTCTGTCTATACCCTCATTATTTAATAAACCTCTATAAGGTCACCTCTGAGCCTTCTATGCTCCAGTGAACAAAGTCCCAACCTATGCAGCATTTCTTTAGAACTCAAACATTGCAAACCCAGCAAAATTCTGGTAAATCTCTTCTGAACCCTCTCCCACTTAATACTATCCTTCCTATAACTGGGCAACCAGAACTGGACACAGTATTCCAGAAGAGGCCTCACAAATTCAAGGCTCTTGCAGCTTGTGTGAACGAGAGCAGGGATGAACAAATATCATGGTGCAGAGGTCATTAATGCTGAGGGGCAAAAAAAGACCTGGTTGTGGTTAGGACAGTATTTTTGGAAGGTAGATACAATTCTTTGCAGCAATCAGCATGGTCTTGAAGATTGTGCTGTCTGCCCAGTGCTAGGATTAAGGACATCTTCTGAGGGTTGGAGAGGCAACTTGAGGTTGGAGGAGAAGGATCCAGATGTCATGGACTATGTGGGAACAAACAACATGAGTATACTAAGAAAGAGTATCTGCCCTAGGAGTATCTGCAATAAAGGGCTAAATTAAAAAACTAATTAAAAAGAACCAGGTAAAAACCTCTGGAATGTATGCTCTGAGCCACAAATGTTAACAAAGTGTTATGACATAGCGACATAAATACGTTCAGACAGTTGAATGAGTGAGAAGAATAGTTTGTGAAAAATGGGCTATTGGTACAATCATTGGGGAAAGAAGGAGCTGTCGAGGTGGAATAGGCTTCATCTGAACTAGTGCAGAAACCACTGTTCTGGCAAATCAAATAACTAGGGCTCTTAAACGGATTTAAAATTAAACAGATGAGGGAAATTTTAGAAAGTTACAAGGCGACAGTATAAAGTAGGAGAAAGTGAGAACAGCAGATGCTGGAGATCAGCATTGAAAAATGTGGTGCTGGAAAAGCACAGCTGGTCAGGAGCAGGAGAGTCAATGTTTCGAGCATAAACTCTTCATCAGGAATGAGGGGGTGGCCCAAGGGGGCTGAGAGATACATGGGAGGGGGGTGGGACTGGGGGCAATGTAGCCACCTCCTCCCACCCTGCCTCCTGTCTCTTACTCACAATTCCTCCGCCTCTGCTGCATCTGCTCCCAGGAAGACCAATTCCACCAGCGAACATCTCAGATGGGCAACCATCCTCTGCTATTTACTTTATGGAAACATTCCTTCTTCAAGGACCGCAATTTCTGCTCCAATGTGGTCAATAGTGCCCTCAGCACATCTCACACCTCCGCCCTTGAATCCCACCCCACCAATCGTAACAAGGACAGAACCTCCCCCACTCAAACACCCCCCACCCCACCCCACACACCCCATCCTCATCTTCCATCCCACCAATCTCTGGATACAATGCATCACCCTCCGCCTTTACCACCACCTACAAACAGAAATCACCTGCAGGGACATATTTCCCTCCCACCCCTATCTGCGTTCCACAGACACCATTCCCTCCGCAACTCCCTTGTTAGGTCCACAGCCCCCAACAACCCACCCTCCACTTCTAGCACCTTCCCTTGTCACAGCAAGAAGTGCAAAATCTGCACCCACACCTCCCCCATCACCTCCGTCCAAGGCCCCAAAGGATTCTTCAACAAATAGACTGAGTAGTGGCAGATGAAGTTTAATTTAGATAAATGTGAGGTGCTGCATTTTGGAAAAGCAAATCTTAATGGTAAGGTCCCAGGGAATGTTGCTGAACAAAGAGACCTTAGAGTGCAGGTTCATAGCTCCTTGAAAGTAGAGTTGCAGGTAGATAGGATAGTGAAGAAGGTGCTTGGTATGCTTTCTTTTATTGGTCAGATTATTGGGTACAGGAGTTGGGAGGTCATGTTGCAGCTGTACAGGACATTGGTTAGGCCACTTTTGGAATACTTTTGGAGACTAGAATGCAATTCTAGTCTCCTTCCTATCAGAAAGGTGTTGTGAAACTTGAAAGGGTTCAGAAAAGATTTACAAGGATTGCCAGGATTGGAGGATTTGAGCTGTAGTGAGAGGCTGAATAGGCTAGGGCTGTTCTCCCTGGAGCGTTGGAGGCTGAGAGGTGACCTTATAGAATTATGAAGGGCATGGATAGGAGAAATAGACAAGGTCTTTTCCATGGGGTGAGGGAGTCCAGAACTAGAGGGCATAGGTTTAGGGTGAGAGGGGAAAGATATAAAAGGGACCTAAGGGGCAACTTTTTCACGCAGAGGGTAGTACGTGTATCGAATGAGCTGTCAGAGGAAGTGGTGGAGGCTGGTACAATTGCAGTATTTAAAAGGCATCTGGATGGGTATACGAATAGGAAGGGCTTAGAGGGACATGGGCCAAGTGCTGGCAAATGGGACTAGATTAGGTTGTGATATCTGGTCGGCATGGACAGGTTGGTCTGTTTCCATGCTGTACATCTCTATGATTCTATCTGCCAGAGATTTACCTGTACTTCCACAGATGTCATCCACCGTGTTCATTGCTCTCGATGTGATCTCCTCTACATTGGGGACACAGGACGCCAACTTGCGGAATGTTTCAGAGAACATGTCTGGGACACATGCATTAACAGCCCTATTGCTGAACATTTTAACTCCCCCTTCCCACTCCGCCAAGGACATGCAAGTTCTGGGTCTCCTCAACTGCCAAACTCTAGCCACCCAATGCCTGGAGGAAGAATGCCTCATCTTCCGCTTTGGGACCCTCCAACCACACAGGATCAATGTTAATTTCACCAGTTTCTTCATTTCCCCTCCCCCCACCTTATCCCAGAGCCAATCTTCCAATTCAGCACCGCCCTCTTGAACTATCCTACCTGTCCATCTTCCTTCCCACCTATCTGCTCCACCTTCTGCTCTGACCTATCACCTTCACCTCCCACCTCCATCTACGTGTCACATTCACAGCTACCTTACCCCAGCCCCACCCCTCTCCCATTTATCTCTCCGTCCCCTTGGACCACCCCCTCATTCCTGAAGAGTTTATTCCCGAAACATCAATTCTCCTGCTCATCGGATGTTGCCTGACCAGCTGTGCTTTTCCAGCACCACACATTTTGACAGTATAAAGTAGAAATATAAGTAAGATAACAAAGTGTGATGGAAAGGGACAGAGCATCTAAACATGAGCAAACAGGGTACAGGAGGAAAATCAGATAAATTATAAAATTAAACAATTTTCATCTGAATGAATGCAACATTTGTATCAAGACTGAGAATTAATATTGGGAAATGAGAAAATAGCTGAGGTTTTTACACAGAGGGTGGCAGGTGCCTGGAGCACACTGCCAGGGAGGTGGTAGAAGCAGATACAACAGCAATATTTAAGAGGCAATTAGACAGACACATGACTAGAGGGATATGGACCATGTGCAGGCTGATGGGATGAGTTTTAAAATAGCATCATGGTCGACACAGACATGATAGGCTGGAGGGCCTGTACCTGTGATACTGTTCTATCTTCTATGTATCCAGTGTCATAACAGAAGACAAAAAAATTTCAAAATTAGTCAAAAAGCTAAAAGCAAAAGAGAGGGTGGAACATGGAACAATCGCTATTAATAAAGGAAATAGCAAACACTAATGGGACTTAAAGCTAGGATGTCCCCAGAACCTGATGGCCTCCATTTTAAATCTAAAAAACTGGCTGCAGAGATAGTGAATTAACTAGTTGTAAGCTTCCAAAATTCCTTAGATTTTGGAAAGGTTTGAGTGGACAAGATAATGCAAATGTAACATCTTTATTCAGGAAAGGTGAAAATTGGAAACTATAAGCCAGTTAACCAAGTCAGTCATTACAAAAATTCTACAATCTATTACTGAAGAAGCAGAGTCAACATAATTTTGTGAAAGGGAATATGGATTGAGCAAATTTATTGAGCATCTTTGAAGACGCACTAAACAGAGTCCTTTTTAAATTATTAAAAGAAAAGCTGTTTCAGAACTACAACCTGACATCTACCTTGTAATAAGGTGTTACACACTAGGTTAGAGGAATGCGCTGTCTCTCTCGCTAGTCCCAGTATTCCATGGGTCACAATTATACAGTCTTGCAGTCATAGAGCACGGAAGTAAACCCTTTGGTCTAACCAGTCCATGCTGAACATAATCCTAAACTAAACTAGTCCCACATGCCTGCTCCTGCCTCGTATCCCTCCAAACCTTTCCTATTAATGTACTTATCCAAATGTCTATTAAAGGCTGTAATTGTACTCACATCCACCACTTCCTCAGGAAGTTCATTCCACACGCGAATCACCCTCTGTGTAAAAATATTGCCCCTCAAGTCTTCTTTAAATTTCTTTCCTCTCACCTGACAAATGTACCCTTTAGTTTTGAAATCCGCCATCCTATGGAAAAGACAACTACCATCAACTCTATCTATACCTCTCATCATTTTATAAACTTCTATCAGGTCACCTCTCCACCTCCTCTGCTCCAGTGAAAAAAGTCCCAGTCTTCTCAATGTGGACCATCACATGCTTTCTCTAAATCAAAAGTCACATGACACCAGGTTATAGTCCCAACAGGTATTTGACATCACAAACTTCGGAATGCTGCTCCTTCGTCAGGTGATGAAGAAGCAGTGCTCTGAAGGTTTGTGATTTCAAATAAATCTGTTGGACTATAACCTGGTGTTGTGTGACTTCTAACTTTGTCCACCCCAATCCAATGCTGGCACCTCCATATCTTCTCTAAATCAAACTTAGAATGAAATGCTACACCAACCAGGTTTCCTTAATAAGACCATAAGACACAGGAGCAGAGTAGGCCATTCAGCTCATTGAGCCTTTGAGTCTACTCCATCATTAATGATGTCATGGCTGATCTGATGATTTCCTGCCCTTTCAGCCTAGTAACCTTTAATAAACACAAAAATATTGATTTATTTTAAAACAGAACTTATTACATAGTGATGCAGAATTGGTTAACACAGCAGTTTGTAATATGAAATATTTTACTTCCCTAAATATTTTCTGCTGCAAAACAACCCACAACACACAGAAACATATATAGACTGAGAAAAGGAGAAAAACAGATTTCTCTCTGTAAGGATTTTTTTGAGAAAAAAATATTTTGGCCAATTAGTTTTAGTTCTTGAAGGCAAAAAAACATAAGGTGTGAAATTTTCAAACAGTTGTTGGTTTCTTTATTTACCCCCTTATTCTTTGTTTGGGTGTGGGCAGCACTGATCGAGGGAGAAAATGCTGGAGACATTTAATAGATCCAACAGCATCTACGAAAAGATAAATGGAGTTAGTGTTTCAAGTATCTGAGTTAACCTCAGAACTGACAGGGACAAGGAAATGATGGTTTTTAAAAGGGGAACAGATTGTGAAGGTGTCTGCAGCAAAAGACAAAAGGGTTGCTATTGGTGGTTAAGGAGAGAGAATAGGTGTAAATGGTAGGTGCAAAAAGGAAAAAAATGGATCGGTTCGGCTGACAGCAAATCCAACAAGACACAAATATGTCATAACCAAGATGTATGCATAAAAATGAAGATGGAGTTCATGCACTGAGGTTGTTAAACTCAATGCTGAGTCCTGGAGGCTGTAAAGTGTCTAAGTGGAAGATGGGGTGATGCTCCTCCAGCTTGCGCTGAATTTCATTGGAGTACTGTAGCAGGCTAGGATGGAAATGTATGAGGAGAAAGTGAGGTCTGCAGATGCTGGAGATCAGAGCTGGAAATGTGTTGCTGGAAAAGCGCAGCAGGTCAGGCAGCATCCAGGGAACAGGAGAATCGACGTTTTGGGCATAAGCCTGAAGAAGGGCTTATGCCCGAAACGTCGATTCTCCTGTTCCCTGGATGCTGCCTGACCTGCTGCGCTTTTCCAGCAACACATTTCCAGGATGGAAATGTAAGCTTGGGAGCAAGATTGTTTGTTAAAATGGCAAGGAACTAGAAGGTTGGAGTTAATCTTATGGGCAGAGCAGAGGTGTTTCCCAAAACTGTCACCCACTCTGCATTTGGTCTCACCAATATAAAGGAGAACACATTGTTAGCAGGTGAAGCAGGGATTTATTGCACTTTTAATCAAGTGTACTGCATTTGCTGCTAACAATATTGTCTCCTTCACACATTTTCTCCTTTTCACACGTATCATTTATATCTAACACTCCTTTAGCACCATTAGCACTTCCTCTGGGCACCCTCACAACCTATTCCAATCTCCCCCAGCCCAGTCCTCCAAAGAAAAAATCCTAGCGTCTTTCAGTTCAGTGAACTGACCGAAGCAATCAGTTCAGGCTTGAAATGTAAACCATGTTTCTTTCTCCAAAATTGCTACCAGACTTGTTGAGTTTCTCCAACTCTTTCTGATTTTAGAACTACTTTCATTTGATTGACTGCTGGGCAGTTTTGTTTCTTAGGTTTGTTACTGGCTGCAGGTTTAAAGTTTAAGTCAATATCTATTCATCTAAATTACAATTTTATATATTCTTACCACTTACATCAAATTCCTGAGTAAGACTTGACTCGTGATTTGGAGATGTTGGTGTTGGACTGGGGTATACAATGTTAAAAATCACAAAACACCAGGTTATAGTCCAACAGATTTATTTGGAAGTGCTAGCTTTCAGAGTACTGCTCCTTCACCAGGTGGTTGTGGAGTATAAGATCGTAAAACATAGAATTTATAGCAAACGTTTAAAGTGTGATGTAACTGAAATTATATATTTCAGGTCTTTATCAATATATAATTTCAGTTACATCACACTGTATACTTTTGCTATAAATTCTGTGTCTTACGATCTTATACTCCACAACCACCTGATGAAGGAGCAGCGCTCCGAAAGCTAGTGCTTCCAAATAAACCTGTTGGAACATAGCCTGGTGTGTGATTTTTAACAGTGACTCATGAAATTCTCTATCCTCAGGTCACTCAGTGTTCTCTCATTTTCTTAGAAGAATGCATTATGAACCAACCAGAGAACAAGTTATTTTAGTCCTGGTATTGTACGATGTGACTGGATTAATGAATGTTTTCACAGTAAGAGAACTTAGAAGCATGAATGACCATAACATAATGCAATTTCATTCCGTTTAATGGCAAGAGATTTCTGTCTGAAACTATTGTCTTAAACTTAAATTAAGGCTATTTCAAAGACATGAAGACAGAATTGGATAGAGTAGGAAAATAATTTATAAAGAGTAAAACTGGAGGTGAGCAGAGGCAGAAATTCCAGGAAGTATTTCATAGCTCTCAACAAAGGTATGTTCTGTTGAGAAAGAAAGCCATACAAGAAAGATGAACTATCTGTGGCTAACTAAAGAAAACATCAAAACACAGAGAAGAGGAGCAGAAGTGGCCTTTCAAACCTGTTATACCCTTCATTATGATCATTGCTGTTCATCCAACTTAATCACCTGTACATGAATTCCCCTCATCTACTTTGATCCATTTAACTCCAAGTGCTATATCTAACTCCTTCTTGAAATCATACAACATTTCTCTTTAGTGCTTTCTGTGGTAGTGAATTCCACAGACTCTCCATTCTCTGGGTGAAGAAATTTCTCCTCATTTCAGTCCTAAATGGTTTACCATATGGTCCTTATTGTGTGACTTATGGTTCTGGGCTACCCTGTCAGAGGGAATATCCTTCCTACATCTAACCTATCTATAGAATTTAATAGGTTTCTATGAGATTCCCCCTCATCTTCCGAACTCCATCGAATATAACTCTAACCAATTAAATATCTCCTCATATGTCTGTCCCACCATCCCAGAAATCAGTTTGGTAAATCTTTGCTGGGCTCCTTCCACAGCAAGAACATCCTTCCTCAGCAAAGGAGACCAAAACTGTACACAATATTCCAGATGTGGTCTCAGCAAGGCCCTGTACAATTGTAGCAAGACATCTTTGAACTTGACTCCTCTTACTACAAAGGCCAACCTACCATTTACCTCCTTGACTGCCTGTTGCATCTGCATGCTTATCTTCAGCCACTGGTGTATGGAGGCATCCAGGTCTTGTTGTACATTCCACTCTGTCAAATTATAGCCATTCCGATAATACTCTGCCTTCCTGTTTTTGCTCCTAATGTGGATAATTTCACATTTATCCATATTATACTTCATCTTCCAAGCATTTAGTCATTCATTCAGCTTGTCTAGCATGACTGAAACATTTCTGCATCTGCTTCACAGCTCACCTTCCCATCCAGCTTTGGGTCATCTGCAAATGTAGAGATATTACATTTAATTCCCGCATTCTACTCACTAATATATATTGTTAATAGCTGGGGACTAGCACTGAGCCTGCAGTACCCTGCCTTCCATTCAGAAAAAGACACTTTATTCCTACATTTTGTTTCCAGTCTGCCAGCCAGTTCTCTATCCATGTAAGTGCACTATCCCCAATCCTATGTACATTAATTTTGTGCACTAATTTCTTATGTAGGACTTTGCTGAAAGCCTTCTGAAAGTCCAAATTGATCACGTACACTTACCGCCAATCTATAAGTTAAATCCTCAAAGAATTCCAGTAGGTCTGTCAAACATAATTTCCCTTTCACAGATCTTTGCCTACTCTGTCTCAGTCTGATAGAGATATTATTAAATTTTTAAAAATATTAAATGTTGCAAAGAATAATGTAGGCAAAAGATGTTAACATTTTGGAAGATGATTAAAAGGGAAGAATTTAGCATTTGAGAGGAAGCTAGCTAGAAATGTAATAATGGACATCAGTACTTCATCTACAAATATATAAAAACAGAATAAAGTAAACACTGATCCCTGAGGAAATGAAACTGTAGAATAATGGAAAACAAGGAAATGGCACAGACTTGGACAGATATTTTATAAATCCATGTTGAATCTGTCCAATCCTGAAACTTCTTTTCAAATGGTCAGCTATCAATTTGTGTATAATGTACTCTATGATTTTCCCCTCTACTGATATTTAACATTCCTGTTTTTATTTCTCTGCCTCCCTTCTTAAATAGAGGAGTCACATTATAACTATGTCCGTAGTGTTCAGGGATGTGTAGGTTAGGTGAATTAATCATGTTAAATGTGGGGTTAAATATGTTTCGAGTGGAAGCTAGAGAAGTGTAGCATTGTGAGGTTATCCGTGGGTTTGCGGTAGAGTGAGGTGCAGAGGTGCTCATCCTTAATGGAGATGCATGTGTCCAAGAATGAGACAGACTCTAATGAGTAGTCCATGGTGAGTGTGATGATGGGATGAAGCTTGTTCCACCCGAAACATATTAAAACAGCCATCCTATGGACAAGCCCTACGCATACACAGGATCTGTTCAGATGAGGAGGAACATGACGGACACTTGGAAGTATTTAAGGATGCCCTCATCAGAACAAGGTATGATGCTCAACACATCAACCGCCAGTTCCAATGTGCCACAATGAGAAACTGTAATGACCTCCTCAGGAGACAGACACGAGCTGCAACCAGTAGGGTACCTGTCGTTGTCCAGCTCCCGGGAGCTGAAAAACTACACCATGTTCTTCACAGCCTGCAACACATTATGGATGAGGATGAGCATCTCACCAAGACCTTCCCTACGCCTCCACTTCTCACCTTTAAACAACCACCAAACCTCAAACTGATCATTGTTCGTAGCAAACTACCCAGCCTTCAGGACACCACCATACAACCCTGTCATGGCAGATGCTGCAATACATGGGGACACCATCCATCATGTACACGGCAGGTACTCATGTGACTCGGCCAACTTTGTCTGTCTCTTATGCTGCAGGCAGGGATGCCCTGAGGCATGGTACATTAGCAAGACTGAGCAACGGATGCGGCAACGGATGAATGGGCACCGCACAACAAGCAACAGACAGGAGGGTTCCCTCCCAGTTGGGGAACACTTCAGCGGTCCGGGACATTCGACCTCGGACCTTCAGGTGACCGTCCATCAATGCAGACTTCGGGACAGGTAGCAGCGGAAAGTGGCCGAGCAGAGGTTGATAGCCAAGTTTGGTACTCATGGGGATGGCCTCAGCCGGGACCTTGAGTTCATGTCACACTGCAGGTGACCCCGCTGCACTATACACTCTCTCACATATATGTACACAAGCACACACACATGCACAGACACACTCCTCCAGACCTCTTTCATACACAAGCTCTCTCATACACTCACACACACATACCCATCTAACATTTATATGCACCCTCTCACAGGCTTATACCCCATTACACTCACACACAAACACATACTCTCTCACAGACACTCACACTGCCCCCACAGACCTCCACATGCTCACACGCACTCTGTCTCCCCTGCATACACACACATACAGTTTGTGGCGTGAATTTGTACTTTCAGAATTACATTTTATTTTGCTCAAAAATTGCATAAATCCATGTATGATTCTGTAAATCGTACTTTAGAAATAGAATCAGTCTGAACATTGGGACACAGATGGACTTAAACCTCACGCCTTCAATGCAGTACCTAAACCGAGATGGCACCTATTGTTAAAGCTAACTTGAGAATGTAACTTTCAAAAAATTCTGGGATTTATATGTGAAAGAACTGAAATTAACATGGTCATTCTAAAAGATGAAAGACTGAACAAACTATCCAGTTTTTTCAACATATCATTTCAGTGGCATCACACTGTAATCTTTTGCTATAAATTGTGTCATATGATCTTACACCCCACAACCATCTGAAGAAGGAGCAGCACCCAAAAGCTAGTGCTTCCAAATAAACCTGGTGTTATGTGATTTTAAACTTTGTCCTTTAACCCACCTCACTTTCTCCAAATCAAATGTGTGGCTACTCTGAAGGGTCCCTGTAACTTTGTGAGGTATTCCTCATTCCAGTCTTACTTAGCCCCCACCCACAACACCTTCTTCGATACATCTAAGGTGTCTTTGTTGATGCTTTCTGCTGTTGCCTGAAATTAATCAATTTTGCTGCCAAGTTTGATCCTTCTCTCACTTTCACCTGGTTCATCTCTGAGTCTTCCCCTTCTTTCCATGACTTCACTGTTTCAATTTCTGGGGATAGGCTGTCCATCAATATCCATTACAAACTTGTTAGTTCCCGAAGTTACCACAACTGTACCTCCACTTATCCTGCTTTCTGCAAGGATTCCATTTCAGTTTCTCCACGTCTATCATATCTTTTCCAATGATGCCACCTTTCACTGGACTGCCTCTGACATGTCCTTCCTTTTCCTTAATCAAGAATACCCCCTCCCATTTTGGGTGAGAGGTACCTCAATTGTATCTGACCCATAGAATCTCATAGAATAGAATTCCTACAATGTGGAAGAAGGCCAATCAGCCCATCAAGTTCACACCACCCCTCTGAAGAGCATCCCAGTCAGACATGTCCCTTATTCTATCCCTGTAACCCTGGATTTCCCATGGCTTATCCACCTACCCTGCACATCCCTGGGCACTATGGGCAATTGGCATGGCCAATCCACCTAACCTGCATGTCTTTGGACCATGGGAAGAAACTGGAGCACTTGGAGGAAATCCATGCAGACATGGGGAGAATGTGCAAATTCTACACATACAGTCATCTAAGGGTGGAATTGAACCCAGGTTCCTGATGCTGTGAGATAGCAGTGCTAACCACTGAGCCACCATGCCACCAACCTTTTGCACTTCTGCCTTCACCCTTCCCCTCCTTCCCAAAACAATAGGTTTCCCCTTGGCCTCACCTTCCACCCCATTAGACTCTGCATTCAAAGCATTATTAGCAGCCATATCCATCACCTCTGACAAGATGCCACCACTAAATATCTCTACCCCATCCACTGTCAGCATTCGTAGGGACCATTCCTTCCATGACACCATGGTCCACTCCACTTTCACTGAACCCATGGCACTTTCCCATGCTGTTGCAGCAAGTTTACACCTGTCTATTTACCTTCTCCCTCCTCGCTGTCCTAAGCCTCAGATACACCTACCAAGTTTAATTGTTTCAATCCAGCTGTATTTGCTGCTCACAGTGCAGTCTCCTTTACACCAGCCAGTTCAAACAGATTGGGTCACAACTTTGTAGAACTTGTCTTCCGCTCTGTCCACAGGAATGATTCTTACATTCCAGTTGCTATTCATATCAACAAAGCATCTTATTTTTCAGGCTAACGTTTATGACCTTGGCCTGTAACATTGTTCCAATGAAGCTCAATGCGAGCTGGATAAACAACACCTCACTTTCTGCTTAGGAATTTTACAGCCTCAGGTACTCAATATTGAGTTCCACAGCTTTGGAGATTGCCCTCTCCCTCCATTTTTCTTACATCCCCACCCATCCCCTGGCCGTTTCTTGTTGACTTCACTCTGAACAAAGCAGACCCATTTTCTCCTTTCATAGTTAACATTTAGTTTACATGTGCATTTCATGTTTACCATCTCTATCATTCCGTTTGTCTTGTCTTGGACATGTGACCTACCCCCGCGCTCCCAACGCACACACAACTGTCAACAGCATAAAACCACTAACTTCTCTTTCCTTTCATTCCAAAGGAACTGAACTTGAAATGTTATTTCTGTTTCTTTCTCCATAAATACTGGTAGAACTGCTGCGTTTCTTCAACAGTTTCTGTTTTTATTACAAATATTAGCCATATAGTTTATAGTGAGGATAACTGTAGACTGCAGAAACATATCAATTGTTAAAACATGGTACATTTTACCAAAGTTTTTTTTTGTCTTGCACTCATCAATTCCAGATCTGAATGATTTCAAGGGAGAAACCAACTTTTACACGAATGAGAGGGGAGTACTTATTGATTGGCAAGTGGTTTCAGATGGTAGAAGCATTACCATGAATAATACACCCATTAATGCTGATTGACAGTTATCAACCAAGCTTTGTTCCACTTTAAACCAGGCCAGTTGACCAAGGCATCAATGGTCAAGGCATTGTTCTGAGAAAAGAACCAGCAAGTGGCTCTCAGCTGTTTTGTTCAGTTGAAACAGATGATGTATTACATGTCCTTTCTGTCTGCAAACAGGACTCTCTATATTAATGCATATAACTTTAGTCCAAGCCACTGTGATGCTGTGTGATGATCCTGATTAGATTAGATTAGATTAGATTAGATTAGATTAGATTAGATTAGATTAGATTAGATTAGATTAGATTAGATTAGATTAGATTACAGTGTGGAAACAGGCCCTTCGGCCCAACAAGTCCACGGTGGCACAGTGGTTAGCACTGCTGCCTCACAGCGCCGGAGACCCGGGTTCAATTCCCGCCTCAGGTGACTGTGTGGAGTTTGCACATTCTCCCCGTGTCTGCGTGGGTTTCCTCCGGGTGCTCCGGTTTCCTCCCACAGTCCAAAGATGTGCAGGTCAGGTGAATTGGCCATGCTAAATTGCCCGTAGTGTTAGGTAAGAGGTAAATGTAGGGGTATGGGTGGGTTGCGCTTCGGCGGGTCAGTGTGGACTTGTTGGGCCGAAGGGCCTGTTTCCACACTGTAATGTAATGTAATCTAATCTAATTGGTTGTGAGTGACACCACACTCTTCGACTTTGATCTCCAGCATCTTGCAGTCCTCACTTTTTCCAGGTGGATAAGTGGAGCTAAGTCCAGAAAAGATCTCTGAAGGGATATGAGGAGATGGAGAAGGAAGGTCAGTATGTGAACTGTTCTTTAGGAGAGCCAACAGAGACACAATGGATCAATAGGTTGCATTCTTTGAAGCAACAATTTTTTGGTTGAGCTTTTAAGTAAAGTTAATGGGTCATTAAGCGTTTATCATTAAACAGAAATGAGACAATGTGATACTGTTTTAAAAACCAAAGTAAGTAGCCTTGTACAATCACAAACCCTTTGTCTGAGAAAAGCAACATATTACGGATCCTGGAAATCTTAAATAAAAACAGCATGTGCTGGAGAAACTTAGCAGGTTTGCAGAGAGAACAGATTTAACATGACATTTTTCTTTGTTTCTCTGTTACTCCTGAAATCATATCCATGGCTCTGGTGGCTCTAACATAGCTAGAGGCAGGGTATTCCACTTCTGCTCCAATTGTTAAAATATTCTTTACCAATGTGCTATTGGTGTTTCATAATGAGAATCCCACCATAGACTTCCCAGCCACAGAAGCAGACTGGGCCATTAGTATTGTTATAGCATGCAGAACTCTCACTGATGGGGACTGATGCAAGGTGTAAGGAGTAAAAATACTTTGAGTAGAGACCTCATCTTTCAATTGTCAATAGACAGGTAGACTGAGACTGAACTTATTTTCAGCATTTTCTCTTATGCAGCTGTCAAGGTGGAAACCTTTGGGAAGCCATCTCCAATCTTGGCAGGTATTTATTGCTCTGCAAGAGAGCGAGAAAAAAACCAATGAGTTTAGACTCTGGAATGGTTTGAGAGGGATGGAATGACAATTGTGAAATTCCATTCTGAGGGATGGGTATGCCAAGGCAATATATTGAGCGTGAAGATCAGTTAGGTTGTTAACAGAGGGAGATGTCTCAATACAGTGAGAAAGGTAGAAGGAAAGAAAGGAAGAAGGGCTTATGCCCGAAACGTCGATTCTCCTGTTCCTTGGATGCTGCCTGACCTGCTGCGCTTTTCCAGCAACACATTTCCAGCTCTGATCTCCAGCATCTGCAGACCTCACTTTCTCCACAGTGAGAAAGGTAGACCTGCAAGATTTTGCAAAGCTAAAACCTTGCAAAGGTAAAATGAGCAGGTTTGCATTGCATACACCTTTCCTGTGTTGAGATAACTGAGCCCCTCGCAGCACTGTATCCAGGGTGAAGCATCACATCCCTAGACAACAATGGGATGAGGCAGGAGTTGGCTAAGGTAGACTGGAAGAAAAGACTAAATGGTGGGACAATTGAGGAACAGTGGAGGACTTTCAAAGTGATTTTTCACAGTGCTCAGCAAAAGTATATACGCGAGAAAAGGAAGCACTATATAGGAAAAGGGATAATCAGCCATGGATGACTATGGAAATAAAGGAAAGTATCAAATTGAAAATAAATGCATACAAAGTGGCAAAGATTAATGGGAAATGAAAGGGTTGGAAAACTTTAAAGGTCAACAGAAAGCCAAGAGAAAAGATATATAGAAAAGTAAGATGGATTATGAGAGTGAACTAGTTCAGAATATTAAAAAAAGATAGCAAAAGTTTCCACAAATATATTGCCCGTAGTGTTAGGTGAAGGGGGGAATGGAGGGTTGGTGTGGACTTGTTGGGCCGAAGGGCTTGTTTCCACACTGTAAGTAATCTAATCTAATCTAATATATAAAACTAAAAACAGTGGCTAAGGTAAACATTGGTCCTTTACAGGATGAGAAGGAGGATTGAATAATGGGAAATGAGGAAATGGTCAGGGTGTTGAATGGGTATTTTGTGTCAGAGGCTATGGTAGGTGACAACCTGGAAATGATCATTATCACTAAAGAGGTAATGTTGGGCAAGCTAATGCGGCTAAAAGTAGACAAGTCTGTTGGTCCTGATGGAATGCATCCCAAGGTATTAAAAGAGATGGTGAGGGAAATAGCAAATGTGCTTGTGATAATTTACCAAAACTCATTGGACTGTGGGGCAGTTCGAGCAGATTGTAAAACAGCAAATGTGAAGCCAAAGTTTAAAAAAAGGAGGTAGACAAAAGATGGGTAACCATAGGCCCATTAGCTTAACTTCTGTAGTAGGGAAAATGCTTGAACTTACAATCAAGGCAGAAAATAGTGACTCATCTGGATAGAAATTCTCCCATTGGGCAGGCACAGCATGGGCTCATGAAAGGTAGGTCATGTTTAACTAATTTACTGGAATTCTTTGAGGATATTATAAGTGCAGTGGACAATAGGGAAATGGTGGATTTTCAGGAGGCATTTGACAAGTGCCACACAAAAAGCTGCTGCATAAGATAAAGGTGCACGGCATTATGAGCTATGTATTAGCATGGATAGGGGATTAGTTAACTAACAGGAAGCAAAGAGTGGGGATAAATGAGTGCTTTTCTGTTTGGCGATCATTGGCTGGTGGTGTGCCTCAGGGATCAGTCTTGAGATCATAATTGTTTACAATTTACACAGATGATTTGGAGTTGGGGACCAAGTATAGTGTGTCAAAGTTCACAGATACACTAAGATGAGTGGTAAGGTAAAGTGTGTAGAAGACACTGAAAGTCTGCAGAGAGATATAGATAAGTTAGGTGGGTGGGCAAGGGTCTGGCAGATGGAGTACAATGTCGGTAAATATGAGTTCATCCATTTTGGTAGGAATAACAGTAATTATTATTTAAATGGTGAAAAATTGAGCATCTGCTGTGTAGAGGGACCTGGATGTCCTTGTGCATCAATCACAAACAGTTGGTTTGCAGGTGCAGCAGGTCATTAAGAAGGCAAAGGGAATATTGTTGTTCATTGCAAGAAGGATGGAGTTTAAAATTAAGGAGGTTATGCTGCAGATGTATGGGGTGCTGGTGAGGCCATGCCTGGGGGACTGAATACAGTTTCAGTCTCCTTCCTTGAGAAAGGATACATGGGCTCTGGAGGGAGTGCAGAGGAGGTTCACTAGGTTAATTCAGCAATTGAGAGGGTTGCCTTGTGAGGATAGATTGAGTAGACTGGGACTATACTCATTTGAATTTAGAAGAATGAGGGGGGACTCTTATAGAAACATATATTATGAAGTTGATGTGCTGGAAACTTTGGAAAACATTAAGCTTGATAAGTCCCCAGGGCCAGACCAGATTTATCCTAGGCTGCTCTGGGAAGTGAGAAAGGAGGTTGCTAAGCCGCTGGCGAGGATCTTTGCCTCCTCACTCTCCACAAGAGTTGTACCAAAGGATTGGAAGAAGGCGAATGTTGTTCCTCTTTTCAAGAAGGGGAATCCCTGGCAATTACAGACCAGTCAGTCTTACATCTGTGGTAGCAAGGTTTTGGAAAGAATTCTGAGAGACAGGATTTATGATTATTTGGAAAAGCATAGCGTGATTGAATACAGTCAGCATGGCTTTGTGAGGGGCAAGTCATGCCTCACAAATCTAATTGAGTTCTTTGAGGAGGTGACAAGAAAGGTCGACGAAGGTCGAGCAGTGGATGTGGTGTATATGGACTTCAGCAAGGCATTTGATAAGGTTCCCCATAGTTGGCTCATTCATAAAGTCAGGAAGTATGGGATACAGGGTGATTTGTCTATCTGGATTCAGAATTGGCTGGCTGACAGAAGGCAGAGAGTGGTTGTAGATGGAAAGTATTCTGCCTGGAGGTCAATGTTGAGTGGGGCCCCGCAGGGCTCTGTTCTTGGGCCTCTGCTGTTTGTAGGTTTTATAAATGACTTGGATGAGGAGGTTGTGGGGTGGGTTAATAAATTTGCAGATGACACAAAGGTTGGAAGTGTCGTCGATAGTGTCGAGGGCTAATGCAGGCTGCAGCGCGACATAGACAGGATGCAGAGCTGGGCTGAGAAATGGCAGATGGAGTCCAACCTGGATAAATGTGAAGTGATGCATTTTGGAAGGTCGAACTCAAATGCTGAATATAGGATTAAAGACAGGATTCTTGGCAGTGTGGAGGAACAGAGGGATCTGGGTGTGCAAGTACATAGATCCCTAAAGTTGCCACCCAAGTGGATAGGATTGTTAAGAAAGTCTATGGTGTTTTGGCTTTCATTAACGAGGGGATCGAGTTTAAGAGCCGCGAGGTTTTGCTGCAGCTCTACAAGTCCCTGGTGAGACCACACTTGGAATATTGTGTCCAGTTCTGGTCGCCCTATTATAGGAAAGATACAGAAGCTTTGGAGAGGTTGCAAAAAAGGTTTACCAGGATGCTGCCTGGACTGGAGGGCTTGCCTTATGAAGAAAGGCTGAATAAGCTCAGACCTTTCTCTCTGGAGAGAAAAGGAGGAGAGGAGACTTGATCGAGGTGTACAAAATAATGAGTGGAATAGATAGAGTCAATAGCCAGAGACTTTTCTTCAGGGCAGGATTGACTGGTATGAGGAGTCATAGTTTGAAGATATTAGGAGGAAGGTATAAAGGAGATGTCAGAGGTAGGTTCTTTATGCAGAGAGTTGTGAATGTATGGAATGTGTTGCCAGCGGTGGTGGTGGAAGCAGAGTCATTAGGGACATTTAAGTGTCTGCTGGACATGCACATGGATAGCAGTGAGTTGAGAGGTGTATAAGTTATTATATTTTACATTAGGATTAAACCTTGGCACAACACCTTGGGCCAAAGGGCCTGTTCTGTGCTGTACTTTTCTATGTTCTATGTTCTATGAAGGGAATAGATAACATAGAAGCAGGGAGGAGGCTTTGACAAAGGGCCAGTTAGACTCGAAACGTCAGCTCTTTTCTCTCCTTACAGATGCTGCCAGACTTGCTGAGATTTTCCAGCATTTTCTCTTTTGGATAAAAACAGGGAGGTTGTTTCCACTCGTGGGTGAAACTGGAACTAGGGGATGTAGCAGTTGAGGCCACTTCATTAAATAATTTTAAGTCTAAGATCGACACATTTTTGAGCAGTAAAGGAATTAAGGGTTATGGTGAGTGGGTGGCTAAGTGGAGCTGAGACCATGGAAAGATCAGCCATGATCATATTGAATAGCAGAGCAGGTTTGATCATAACATACGAAATACCTCCTATTTCGTATGTTTTGATCTTACCACTCTTGCTACTGACCTCCTCAGCCACTTTTACAATGCCAGCGTCACTTTCTGGAAACAAAACCTACCACATCTATCAACTGGGGTCACAGAGTGACATGTACAAATATAGACATAAATGTGAACACAGACACACGGTTCCACAAAAATGGACAGATTTCCTGGCCTAAAATATTGATGTTGTGACTCACTGCTCTGCCAGACTGACATTTATCTTCTACTGCCTTCCAGCTCAGCCACTTTACCTATTACATTTCGATGCCTGGAGGACAAAATTGGACTGGATAAACGAATTACCAGATTTGTGCTGCCTGTGGGTGCCACAATTAACATGGATGGCACTGCACTGTACGAAGCACTTGCTGCTATCTTCATTGCACAAGTTAACAACTTTGAACTCAACTTTGGACAAATCATCACCATCAGGTAACAGTGATGTTTACTCAAATAACCAAAGTTACTCCTGGAATATAAACAGATATATTTCAAAGTATCATGTGAAGATCCTTGTGCTTTGGGGAAATGTCTATATTTTCTTTTTGTGAGATGTCCTAAGTCCAAAAGTGAACTAAATTCTGGCAATGTATCCTCAAACATCCGGGAAGTGCTCATGTGATCTATATTGCTGTAGGACCCTATGGACAGCTAATTGTATATTGTATTACAGGTGGTCTCAAGGTCCAGAAAGACATGTATCTGCGAGTAAAATAGAACCTGAAGTTAAAGGATACAAGAAGGCACCATTTACAAGCTGTGTGTGATACAGTTTAAAATGACAGAAAGCTATGAGAGGGAGAACAGGAATTGTGGCTTGTAAAGGCCAATTATGTGTCGATTGCCTGAGCCAATCAAATCATTTAAAGGAATCAGAGAGAAGGGGAACTCTGTCACCAAGACTGTTGTGAACCTTGTTTGAAAGGTTATGTAGGGTGTGTTGTTTGGGTGCTAACGATATCTTGAACTATAGATAGAATTTGGCTGCCAAGGAAAGCGAATTGAGGACCAAATTCATTGATTGTGAAGTAGATATCAAAGGTTGAATCACAAGCAAAATGGGCAGAATCCTAAGGCCCTGAACAACATGGGCTCTAGCAAGAAATATGGGGAAATCACATGAGAATTCCAGCAAGGCATTTCTTGCCATTGGGAGCAGCAAAGATGCTTGTTATCGAGGATTATTGAATAATTAATATGCACTTTCCTACAATACCATGGGATAGATAGGAACTAGGGGCTGGGGAGTCAAAATATGAATGCCCATGGGGGTATCTGGAGATTCCAGCTTGCTCTTTGCTTCTCCAGATCTCCATCTTGGACACCCAACATTTCAGGGCATGCTCCAGGACAGTATCTGCATGCACCCCATGGCATCTGACACATGCAAATCTCTTCACACTCTCACGGCACATCCCCGATTTACTTACAACACTCTTGAAGAAGAGCTGCACCTCTAATTGTAATTATGTGGAATGAAATAACTACAATAGCAAGAAGTGCTTTTGAATCAGAAAATGTCAAATTAATCTGGGTTGAGATAAGAAATAAAGCAAGAGAAAAGATGCTAGTAGGTATAATCTATAAGCCGCGAATGGTAGCTATAATAGATCAGGAAATAATTAGTGTAAAAAGGCAGTGGGTGACTTTAATCTTCATGTAGATTGGGATAGTCAGATTTGCACAGGAAGCCATGAGAAAGAATTCAGAGTGTGTATTTGGGACAGGTTCCTAGAACAATATGTGATGGATCCAACCAATGATCAGGCTATTTTGGATCTGGCAATGTGTAATGTGTCAGGTTTAATAAATAATGTCAGAATAAAACATCCCTTTGGAAACAATGACTATAAATGGCAAAATGTATCATTTAGTTTGAGAGGAAGGAACCTGGGAACAATTGCATCTTACCAACTTAATATAATTCTTTGAGGAAGTGACAAAGTTGATTGATGCGGGAAGAGCTGTAGATGTCATATACATGGACTCCAGTAAGGCGTTTGATAAGGTTCCTCACGGTAGGCTGATGGAGAAAGTAAAGTCACATGGGGTCCAGGGCGTACTAGCTGGATGGATAGAGAACTAGCTGGGCAGCAGGAGACAGAGAGTAGTAGCAGAACAGAGTTTCTCAAAATGGAGAATTGTGACCAGTGGTGTTCCACAGGGATCCGTGCTAGGACCACTGTTGTTTGTGATATACAAAAATGATCTGGAGGAAGGTATAGGTGGTCTGATGAGCAAGTTTGCAGGTGACACTAAGATTGGTGTAGTAGCAGATAGTGAAGAGGACTGTCAGAGAATACAACAGAATATAGATACATTATGGGAGTTGGGCAGAGAAATGGCAGAATAAGTTCAATCCAGACAAATGCGAGGTGATGCATTTTGGAAGATCCAATTCAAGAGTGAACTACACGGTAAATGGAAATGTCCTGGAGAGATCTGGGTGTTCAAATCCATTGTACCCTGAAGGTGGCACTGCAGATCAGTAGAGTGGTCAAGAAGGCATACGGTGACAGAGTATTGAGAACAAGAGTTGGCAGGTCATGTACAATTGTATAAGACTTTGGTTCAGCCATACTTGGAATACTGCGTACAGTTCTGGTCACCACATTACTGAAAGGATGTGGATGCTTTGGAGAGGGTGCAGAGGAGATTCACCTGGATGTTGCTGCACGGTATGGGGGCACTACCTATGAAGACAGGTTGAGTACATTAGGATTATTTTCATTAGAAAGACAGATTGAGGAGGAACCTTATTGAGATCTACAAAATCATGATAGGTACAGACAGAGTGGATAGCAAGAAGCTTTTTCCCAGAGTGGGGGACTCAATTACCGGAGGTCATGAGTTCAAGGTGAGAGCAGAAAAGTTTAAGAGACATATACGTAGAAAGCTCTTTACATCGAGGGTGGTGGGTGCCTGGAACGCATTGCTAGCAGAGGTGGTAAAGGTGGGCATGATAGCATCATTTAAGATGTATCTAGACAGATACATGAATGAGCAGGGAGCAATGGGATACAGATCCTTAGAAAATGGGTGACAGGTTTAGGTAGAGGATCTGGATCAGTAAAAGCTTGGAGGGCTGAAGGGCCTGTTCTTGTGCTGTAATTTGCTTTGTTCTTGTTCTAATCATAAATAAGGATAATAACAAAGGAATTATAGCAGAGTTACTGTAATGGATTGGGGAAGGACTTTCACAGCAAAGGCAACTGAAGAGCAATGGCAGATGTTTAAGAAAATAGATAATGGAGATCCAAGATGGCGGCGGTCTGGGTGGTCTGCTGTGCTGGCCTTTGTGCCATACCCCTGGCAAGATGGACCTTTACCCCGCCTCGTTAATCACTCCAGGAGAAAAATCGATAATAAAAAGTTACTGAACACCTGGAGCTGCTAGAATTGTGGTTTGACAGCTCTAAAATCAGGATGAAGGCAAATCAAAGAAAGGGGGCAAAAGGGGTACAGCAGGCAGGGACCTCCCCTACTGCATCGGGGGCACCTGGAGCCATTACTCAAACTCCCGGGGCGGCCCTTTTGGATTTAATGGGGCAGCAGCATTTACTCTCAGAGTTTGCCAAACTCCGAGAAAAGATTAAAGCAACGTTGGAGCCAATATCTGCCATGCTGAAAAAGCATGAGCAGGAGATTCAAACACTGGACTGAAGGGTAGAAGCAGTGGAGCAGAGGACCGCGGCATTGGAGACCATGGGGGAGCTCTTGGGAGAAAGGATCCGAATACTGGAAGACCAGGGTCGGGTCCTTCAGGAACAAGTGGAGAATCTGGAAAATAAAAGTAGAAGAAAAAACGTACGGCTCTGGGGTGTCCTGGAGTGTGAGGAAGGCGAGGACCTCGTTGGTTTTCTGGAGAAGTGGCTCCTGAAGTTCCTGGGGCTGGAGTTGGAGTTGGGCCTGGTGAGTGTGGAGCGGACCCACCAAATCGCAATGCGCAGGTTTGGGCCGGATCCGGGCCCCCGCCCAGTCCTAGTGCAACTCCAGCACTGTAAAGAAAAACAGTTAGTGATTGAAACAGCAAAAAGACTGGGAAGAGATCCACAGGATTTAACATACAAAGGCTCAAGAATAATGTTTTTTCAAAACTTCTCAGAGTCATAATTAAGAAAAGGGCATTTGATGAAGATAAGAGAAAATTAAAGGATCTGAACATTCAATATTCCTCGAGGTACCTGGCCATGTTGTGCATCGCTCACAGAAGGATGGTATATAATTTTGATTCAGTAGAAAAGGAGAAGGATTTTGTGAACTCTGTGAAATAAAGGACTCAGGTCAGGAGTGGGGAGAGGGGAAGGGACACAGTTACAGACAGTGGTAGTTTCTCTTTACTTTATCTGCTGCTTTTTTTTCCTCTCTTCCCTTTTCGTGGTTATTGGTCTTATACATTTTGTACTGCCTTGGTGTAAAACCTGATTTATTTATCATTTTGGTCGGTTGGTTGTTATCTGGGATTTTCTTTACTGCTGTCCTTTTGTTTTCGGATTGGGGGTGGCTATACCTCTGGTTAAGATGCATGGAGAAGAGGTGCTGGGGGGAGACTGGGCATCCACTGTTAACTCTCAGAAATGTAAATAACATGTTTTCTTTGTGAATTGTCTGGGACTGGGGCACGGTCTCAGCTGGAAGGAGCCAAGATGGTAGCAAGGATAGGGAGAATTGCTCCTTATGGGCAAGGTGGGGGGGGGGGGGAAATCTCTAGTGAGCTGGGGCTTATTTGGGTGTTTGCTTAAGATAAATGTAGTGGTTAGTTTGTTAGCTGTAGTAGTTTTTAGACTTTATAAGTTAATGTTTTTTTCGCTCGTTACACCTCAGATAAGCATCCTTCTCTTGGGAAACCACAGGCTTCCCTGGATGACCATGGCTAGTGATCTGTTTAGGTGGTGCACCTGGAATGTAAAAGGGAGCCATTCCCCCATTAAAAGAAAGAAGGAGCTGTCAAGCCTTGGTTGAAAGGGTTGACATCGCTCTGCTGCAGGAGATGCATTTAACTGATAAGGAACATCTGAAGCTGCAGTAGGGCACATTATGACAGGGTATTCTTCTCCTCCTTTAGCTCCAAGAGTAGAGGAGTGGCTATACTGGGAAGAAGGAGCCTCCCATTCCAGGTAACTGAGCAAATTAAGGATGAACACGAATGGTTTGTCATTCTTAAAGCTCTAATATGTGGAGAAGAATATGGCAGCCTGAACGTTTATTATCCACCGGCACACCGTCTTAAATTTCTAATTGATGCAGTTGCTAAATTAATCAATCGTGGGGTGTGCCGGCACGGTGGCACAGTGGTTAGCACTGCTGCCTCACAGCACCAGGGTCCCAGGTTCAATTCCAGCCTCAGGCGACTGGCTGTGTGGAGTTTGCACGTTCTCCCCGTGTCTGCGTGGGTTTCCTCCGGGTGCTCCGGTTTCCTCCCACAGTCCAAAGATGTGCAGGTCAGGTGAATTGGCCATGCTAAATTGCCCGTAGTGTTAGGTAAGGGGTAAATGTAGGGGTATGGGTATGGGTATGGGTGGGTTGCGTTTCAGCGGGTTGGTGTGGACTTGTTGGGCCGAAGGGTCTGTTTCCACACTGTAATGTAATCTAAAAAAAATCTAATCAGAGGAGGGGATTTGAATCGCCTAATAGATCCCAAGGTAGACAGGATGCCAAGGGTCCCGGCAGGCACGCCCACGCAATCTAGACAGTTGTGTGAGGAGTTAGGATTAGTAGATGTGTGCAGGCATCTCTACCCTCATGGAAGAGACTTTACTTTCTATTTCAACCCACACAAGTGCCACACATGAACTGACATGTTCCTTATGCCGTCAGTTTGTTTGGACAGAACATTGGCTTTTAAACTTTAGAATATAACCATCTCGGACCATGCGCCAGTGTATTTAGATGTTAAAATCAAGGATGGTAGAATGGGTACACAGCACTGGCTCATGGATCCATTCCTGTTAAGGATAGCCAATTTATTGAATACATTACAAGAGAGTTCAGGGCCTACTGGGATATCAACTCTAGTACAGCCAGTAATTTGGCAATACTTTGGGAAGCCACAAAGGCATATTTATGAGACCTGATCATTTCGTATTCAATGATTAGAAGGAGGCAGAGGGACAGCAACAGATGCTGAAGACCCGGCTGAAGGTAGCTGAAAAAGCATATTATTTTATTGGTCTTCATTGGTCAAGCTGCAGCGGGTCATGGTTCTCTGGGCTGCTCTCAACTCATTGCACACACAGGTGGCAAATAAAGGGGTCTTCTTTGCTAAACAAAGATTGTTTAAATTTTGAGATAAGCCAGGTAGATACTTGGCATATCTGGCTAGAAAGAAAAATGCTTCCCAATCCGTTATGTCTGTTGGAGAGAAGGCTGCCACAGTTATCCGTGAGGAGGCTAATATCTCCCTAATTTTAAAGAAGGGGAAAGACCCTGAAGAATGTGCTTCATACAGACCAATTTCATTATTGAATGTTGACGTTAAAATTCTGTCAGAGGTGCTGGCCCTGAGGTTGGAAAAAGGTGTTGCCCTATATTACGAAAGAAGATCAGACGGGTTTTATCAAGGGCAGTAGCTCCTCCAACAATATCAGGAGGGTACCAAACATAGTGCAGGTATACCAGCAAAGATTGATTCCAGGTTTGGTGGTCTCCCTACTCGCAGAAAAGGCGTTTGACCAGATAGAATGGCTGTATCTGTTTGGGGTCCTAGAGCGCTTTGATCTGGGGGGAGCCTTTGCTAGGTGGGTGGCAGTGTTGTATAATGATCCAAAGGCTGCAGTCATCACAAATGGCACTAAGTCAGATAACTTTAATATAGGGAGAGGTAGTCGACGGGGGTGTCCTCTTTATTTATCTTGGCAACTGAGCCGTTAACTGAGGCTATCTGGAGGGATCCTGAAATAGTGGCGCCAAGGGTGAGAATGGGGGAGCATAAGATGACCCTATATGCTGATGATGTCCTTTTATTCTTGGTCAATTCGGATAAGTCCATTCCTCAATTGATTCAAAAAATGTATTTATTTGGCAGTTTTGCAGGAGACAGGATCGACCTCACAAAATCAGAAGCCATGCTGGTGGGGGGATTAGGGGAGGTGCCTGATCTGAACGATTGAATGCAGTTCCTGTTTAGATGGTCATCAAAAAGCTTTTTTTGTGTTTGGGAATTTTTATTAACCCTGCCTTCCACTACTGGAGAGGTTAAAACAGGATTTGCAGCGGTGGAGGGGAATTACCGTTGTCATGAATAGCCCTGACCAAAATGAATGTTCTTCCTCGCTTGTTGTACTCCATGAGAATGCTCCCATTATTGCTACCCAGACGAGTATTACGGAGGGTCAGTGGTTGGCTAGAGTCCTTTACTTGGTGTCGCAGCTGTCTCCTAATTAAATTCAGTAAATTGCAGCTCCTGCAGGTTTGGCATAGCGTGGCGTGGCGGGGGTGGGGGGGGGGGGGGAGCGTGGGGAGGGGGGTGAAATTGGACCTTCCGGACTTGAAGAGATATCAAATAAGCGCCCTTTAGCATACATGGATGACTGGGTACGGGGTGGGGGGGTGGAATTCGGAGTCATTTTGGTTTGACGTTGAAGCCTCGCAGTCAAGATGTCCCCAAGTTAATGTATTATTCATGGAGAAGATGAAATCCGTGATCAAACAGTGTAAGAGTCCAATCATTTTAAATATGGTGAAAACCTGGAGGATAATGTGGCAAGATGAGGGCAATTGGACTAAGACCTCGCTGATTACCCTGTTGGCAGGATCCCCAGGGTTTAAACCTGGAGCAATGGACTCCGGCTTTAAGTCATGGGAGAATAAGGGGATCTCTAGTTTGGGAGATTTATTCAAGGGGGAGGTCTTGATGTCATTTAGCCAACTAAGTCAGAAATATGGATTGTCTAATAGGGACCTTTTCTGGTCCTTTCAGATAAGGGATTCTATATAGAGGAAGACCACGCTCCTGGCTCAGCCTTACAAGTCAGATGTGGAGAAAAGTGTGCTCCAGTGTACGGGCGCTCTTTCAGTTAGTATTTTGTATCATTTACAGAAAGGACGTGCCTTAGGAGATGTGGAGAGACTCTGTAGGACTTGGAATCGGGAACTAGGAGAGGATATTTCATTTGAAATATGGGAAGATATATGGGAAAATGTAAAGAAAATCTTAAAATGTAACAAAATGCAGGCCATGCAATTGAAGATTTGACACACGGCTCATATGGCACCAGAGAGGCTAGCTAAGTTCAAGAGAGGAGCGTCACCAGGGTGACCCAAATGTAACATGAGTGTAGGCACTCTCACACTATTGGTCAGGTTGCAAGATACTGGAGTGCCATAGTAAGGGAGCGGAAGGAAATCCTAGGAATTGAAGTCAAAGAAGACCCGGTATTTCTTCTGGGGTTTCCAAATTTGCCTCTCTGGGGGAACGTGGGAAGAGACTGTGTAATATTCTTACCCACTGTGCGAGGAAGAACATTTTAATGAATTGAATGTTGGAAAAACCCCCGGGTCTTATGGGATGGGGCAAGCTGGTGATGGAGCATCTCCCCAAGACTATCTCACAAATATGTTGCATCACAAAACAGAGCAATTTTATAAGACTTGGTGGCCCTTTCTAAATTATATTGACGCAGACTTATCAGCAATATTAATTGGGCCGTGATGTAGCCGTGGGAATCCATTTTGGTGCCCGTGGGGCCCTGGGAGAGGTAAGCTGGGGAAAAAAGAAAGGTACAATGACTGGTCCACCCAGGGATGGGAGCTTCAGTGGAGGTGTGGTGAGTGAAATCGAATAAAGTAATGTGATATAATTTAAGTTAATTTGAATTCAGCTTAATTTAATATTTTAAAGTTTGATTGTTGTTTAATTTAAGTAGATACATTTGTTCTGGTAGAATAGTAGATAGTTTATTATTAATACTATTGTGAAATGATATTGTACTACCTCTACCTTCTTGTATTTGGTATTTTTTTTATATATAGTTGCTTTGTAAACGATTTGAAAAAGTTTTTAATATCCCAGTGAACAAGAACAATTCTAGGAAAGGGATAAACTAACCATGGATGAACAGGGAAGTTAACAACTGCACTAGACTGAAAGAAAATTATGTACAATGTGGCAAGGAACAGAGGCTAGCTACAGGATTGGGCAAGTTTTAATAATCAATGGAAGACAGCCAAAAAAGAAGAAAATAAACTTTCAGGGTAAATTTCCAGGTAATATTAAGAAAGCCTGCAAGAGCTTCCTTTAGTACATGAAAAGAAAGAAAGAAGCCAAAGTGAACATAGGCCTCTTAGAGAATGAGGCTGGAGAAATAATAATGGAGAACCAGGAAATAGCTGAGAAGTTCAATAAATACTTTACATTAATTTGCACAGTGGGAGACACTGATAGCATCCCAAAATTGATGGAGAATCTCAGCAGGAAGAAAGCAGAGTTAACATCTTGAGTGAGGTGGGTCTTCATCAGAACTGTTAGCAGATTGGAAAAACTGGTATTTATGCTGAAGCTAAGGTTTTGGGGTGGGGGGCACAGGGAGGGAGAGGTAAGCAGATAGGTGGGCATAGAGCCCAGAAACAGAGAATTATGAAAGGGGTAAATAAACAAAGTTATAATAGATAGCAGGCTGGGACAGAAGAAAAGTTGAAAGATAACAGTAAGAGCTAAGAGTAGAAAATGGGTAAGCTGTCCTGAATGTGACTCATGTAATATGAAAATGGTGAATGTGAGGACTGTAGATGCTGGAGCTCAGAGTCGAGAGTGTGGTGCTGGCAAAACACAGCAGGTCAGGTAGTATCTGAGGAGCAAGAGAATCAAAGTTTCGAGCAAAACCCTTTCATCAGGAATGATGCTGGGAGCCTAGGGGGTGGAGAGATAAATGGAAGAGGTGTGGGGCAGGAGGGAAGGTAGCTGAGAGTGCGATAGGTGGATGGAGGTGGGGTAATGTTGATCGGTCAGAAGGGAGGGTGGAGCGGATAGGCGGGAAGGAAGATGGACAGATAGGACAGGTCATGAGGGCGGTGCTGAGTTGGAAATTTAGATCTGGGATAAGATGGGGGAGGGGAAATGAGGAAACTGGTGAAATCCACATTGATGCCATGGGGTTGGAGGGTCCCAAGGCGGAAGATGAGGCGTTCTTCCTCCAGGCAAGGTGGCTAGGGAGTGGCAATGGAGGAGGCCCAGGACCTGCATGTCCTTGGCAGAGTGGGAGGAGGAGTTGAAGTGTTTGGCCACAGGGCAGTAGGGTTGGTTGGTGCAGGTGTGTGCCAGAGATGTTTTCTAAAGTGCTCTGCAAGTAGGCGTCCTGTCTCCCCAACGTAGAGGAGACCGCATCAGGAGCAACGGATACAATAAATGACATGTGGAAGTGCAGATGAAACTTTGATGGATGTGGAAGGTTCCTTTGGGTTCTTGGACAGAGGTGAAGGGGGAGGTGTGGGCGCAGATTTTGCAATTCCTACAGTGGCAGGGGAAGGTGCCAGGAGGGGACGGTGGGTTGGTGAGGGGTGTGGATCTGACGAGGGAGTCATGAAGGGAACAGTCTTTACGGAAAGCGGATAGGAGTGGGGAGGAAAATATCTGTCTGATGGTGGGGTCCATTTGTAGATGGCAGAATTGGCAAAGGATGATGCGATGTATTCAGAGGTTGGTGGGATGGAAGGAAAGGACCGGGGGTTCTGTCCTTGTTATGGTTGGAGGGGTGGGAGGTGCGGGAAGTGGATGCAATGCGTTGGAGGGCATCATCAATCACATGGGAGGGGAAATTGCGGTCTTTAAAGAAGGAGGCCATCTGGTGTGTTCTGTGGTGGAACTGGTCCTCCTGGGAGCAGATACGGTGGAGGCAGAGGAATTGGGAATAAGGGATAGCATTTTTACAGGAGGCAAAGTGAGAGGAGGTGTAGTCTAGGTAGCTGTGGGCGTCGAAGGGTTTGTAGAAGATGTTAGTGTTGAGTTGGTCCTCGTTGATAGAGATGGAGAGGTCCAGGAAGGGGAGGGAGGTGTCTGAGATGGTCCAGGTGAATTTAAGGTCGGGGTTGAATGTGTTGGTGAAGTTGATGAAGTGTTCAACCTCCTCATGGGAGCACGAGGTGGCCCCGATGCAGTCAACAATGTAGCGGAGGAAAAGATGGGGAGTGGTGCCAGTGTAACTATGGAAGATAGACTGTTCCACGTAGCCGATAAAGAGACAGGCATAGCTGGGGTCCATGCGGGTGCCCTTTCATCTGGAGGAAGATAGAAAGGAGAAATTATTGAGGGTGAGGACCAGTCCAACCAAACGAATTAGTGTCAGTGGAAAGATACTGGTGGGACATTGGGAGAGGAAGAAAAGGAGGGCTTGGAAGTCCTGGTCATGGCTGATGGAAATGTATAGGGACTGGATGTCCATGGTGAAGATAAGGCATTAGGGTCCAGGGAAATGAAAGTCTTGGAGGAGGTGGAAGGCATGGGTGGTGTCCCAAACGTATATGGGTAGTTCATGGATCTGGGGGGAATAGGACAGTATCGAAGTATGTGGAGATGAGTTTGGTGGGGCAGGAGCAGGCTGAGATGATGGATCAGCCGGGGTAGTCAGGCTTGTGGATCAGGAGGTAGAACCAGGTGGTGTGTGGTTCCCGAACTATGAGGTTGGAAGCTGTGGGTGGGAGTTCCCCTGAAGTGATGAGGTTGTGTACGGTCTGAGAGACGATGGTTTGGTGATGGGAGGTGAGGTTGTGGTCCATAGAGGTGCAGGGGGTGGGGGTGTTGGGAGTGGGGGGGGGGTGCGGGGGTGCAGGTGCAGTAGGAGGTGGTGTCTTCAAGTTGGCGCCTGGTTTCAGTGGTATAGAGGTCAGTGCATCAAACTACCAATACACTCCCTTATCCGCTGGTTTGATGGTGAGTTGGGGTTAGAGCAGAGGCGGGTGGAGGGCTGTACATTGTGAGGGTGAGAGGTTGGACTAGGTGAGGGGTTGGACAGGTTGAGGCGGTCAATGGGCCTAGGGGTACATGTGAATGAGTGACTGTGCTAAAAGCAACCCATGTCAAAACAGGACCAGATGTGGGGTAATAAAAAACATGTAAGGATGGAATCAGGCTGTAAAGTAATTGAACTTGATGTTGACTCCTTGAGGCCACAGGATCCCAAAGAGAAAATGAGATGATGTTCTTCGAGCTTGCACTGAGGCTGACTTGAACACTGCAGCAGGCCTGCGACAGAAATATTGGCGAAGGAACACAGCATATGTTGAAGTAGCAGGCAACTGGAAGCTTGGGGTCAATTTGTGGACAGAAAGACCGACAAGTGCTGGACATGATGGGATCTATCCTAGGATATTAAAGGAAGTAGCTACAGCAATAATGAATGCACTGGTAGCAATCTTAGACCCATAGAGGTCTACTGAACAGAAAAAGGGCTATCAGCCCATTGAGTCTGTGCCAGTCAAAAACAACTACCTAACTATTCTAATCTCATTTTTTAGCATTTAGCCTTTTATGCTTGGCATCACATCTAAATGTTATTCGGCCTCCACCACCGTTACAGGCAGTAAGTTCAGACAGCCACTAACTGCTTGGTGAAAACATGCGTCCTCACATATTCCCCTGCAAAACAGATGTACTGCTGGGGACAATGACCTCTCAGGGGAAACCAGTAACAGCCAATTTACTGCACCATGGACCTGATCTATTGGAGAGGAAGAGAAAGTGTGGGAATGCAATAGTTACAGGGATTCAATTGTAATGGGAATAGAAAGGGTAGTGAATCTTGGGAGGAGTATGATGATATTCTGGGGTATGTCAATATAAAAAAGAGATGTTGGGTATTTTGAAAAACGTTAAGATATCAAGTATCCAGAATGCTGGAGAGGCAGTTGAGGAAATTGTTGAGGCCTTGTATGAAACTTTTGGATTCTCTTTAGTCACTAGAGAGGTCCCAGAGGACTGGAGGCTAGCCAGTGTTGTCCCTTTGTTTAAGAAAGGCAGCAGGAATAATCCAGGAAATTACAGGCCAGTGAGTCTTAGACAATGGAAGGGAAAATATTGGAGAACATTCTTAGGGGCAGGATTTATTCAGATTAGTGGAGATGGAGTCAAGACAGAGAGAAAAATAGTTTAGGCAGAAAAAGAAATGAGTAAAGGTAAGCCTGGGAAAATCAAATGCTGATTTTGGGGACATTTGTGGCTGACAATGAGTTGTTTGTGGGAGCAGCTTCTGTGATGACAATGTCTGTTGTGTGGAGGTTGGGGTCAGGACATCAGAGAAGATGCACAAGCCCTAACATTGTTGAATGCAATATTGAGTCCAGAAGGCTTCAGGGTTCTCAAACAGAAAATGAGTGCTATCCTTCCAGCTTATGCTGAACTTTGCTGAGACAGAAATGTTGGTTAGGGAACATCGTGGTTGGGGTGTTGAAGTGGCAGACAGCTGGAAGCTCACAGTCATTTTTCAGACTGAATACAGGTGTTCTGCAAAGGAGTCACACATTCTGCGCTTCATCTCCCCAATGTAGAATTTTATATTCCATTTGAATGTCAGAAACTTGCAGCAGAATAAACTGTGTTAAACTTAAATAAAGGAGATTACATTGAAAGGAGGTAATTGAATTAGATTACTTACAGAGTGGAAACAGGCCCTTCGGCCCAACAAGTCCACACCGACCCGCCGAAGCGCAACCCACCCATACCCCTACATTTACCCCTTACCTAACACTACGGGCAATTTAGCATGGCCAATTCATCTGACCTGCACATCTTTGGACTGTGGGAGGGAACCGGAGCACCCGGAGGAAACCCACGCAGACACGGGGAGAACGTGCAAACTCCACACAGTCAGTCGCCTGAGGCGGGAATTGAACCCGGGTCCCTGGCACTGTGAGGCAGCAGTGCTAACCACTGAGCCACCGTGCCGCCCACAAAGTGTATTTGGAAGTAGATTGGCCATTGCCTCCCACACACCTGTCTGCTGTGCTGTGCCTCCTTGTACATTTGGATGAAGTTCCTAACTGCTGACACTATAAGGCCCTCTGCCACTTGGGGCTAAACAGATGTCTGGCAGCAAGAGAGGTCCCCAACATTGATAGCAGTCATTCCATGCAGGAGGACAGTGGGAGCAGACAGTCCTGGGGAGGGGAGAGTGGGAGCAGGCAGCCCTGGGGAGGGGAGAGTGGGAGCAGGCAGCCCTGGGGAGGGGAGAGTGGGAGCAGGCAGCCCCGGGGAGGGGAAAGTGGGAATAGACAGCCCCAGGAGCAACTGTGTTCCTTTGTTTTTTAACATTTTAGTAAGAAGAACTGTAATGTTAACTTCTTAACTAACTTTCCTTTCTTTTTTGCTTTTATGAAGATTCTGTACCTAGAAACATTTGTACCTAAGATGGTGCCATAAATGGCAGCTTGTAAACTTTTCACTATATTCATGCAAGTGTGTACATATGACAACAAAGCTAATTCAATTCAATGGCACCTCTGAGGCTGCAGAACTCTCTTCTTCACAAGTCATAGAACATAGAACATAGAACATAGAACAATACAGCACAGAACAGGCCCTTCGGCCCACGATGTTGTGCCGAACATCTGTCCTAGCTTAAGCACCCATCCATGTACCTATCCAATTGCCGCTTAAAGGTCACTAATGATTCTGACTCTGCCACTCCCACAGGCAGCGCATTCCATGCCCCCACCACTCTCTGGGTAAAGAACCCACCCCTGACATCTCCCCTATACTTCCACCCTTCACCTTAAATTTATGTCCCCTTGTAACACTCTGTTGCACCCGGGGAAAAAGTTTCTGACTGTCTACTCTATCTATTCCTCTGATCATCTTATAAACCTCTATCAAGTCACCCCTCATCCTTCACCGTTCCAAGGAGAAAAGGCCTAGCACTCTCAACCTATCCTCGTATGACCTATTCTCCATTCCAGGCAACATCCTGGTAAATCTTCTCTGCACCCTCTCCAAAGCTTCCACATCTTTCCTAAAGTGAGGCGACCAGAACTGCACACAGTACTCCAAATGTGGCCTAACCAAAGTCCTGTACAGTTGCAACATCACTTCACGACTCTTGAATTCAATCCCTCTGCTAATGAACGCTAATAGATCATAGGCCTTCTTATAACCTCTATCCACCTGAGTGGCAACTTTCAAAGGTCGAAGATATTCCTTGTGGCAGATCGTCCCATTCTTTACTAGATAACCCAGTGGCAGCTTGAGAGTGTGTGCTGCTGGAAAAGCACAGCAGGTCATGCAGCATCCGAGGAGCAAGAGAATCGACGTTTTGGGCAGGAACCCTTTATCAGGAATGATGCTGGGAACCTTGGGGGCAGAGAGGCAGATGGGAGAGGGGTGGGGCTGGGGAGAAAGTAGCTGAGAGTTCAATAGGTAGATGGAAGTGGGGGTGAAAGTGATAGGTCAGAGAGGAAGGTGGTGTGGATATGTGGGAAGAAAGATTGACAGTTGGGACAGGTCATGGGGACGGTGCTGAGCTGGAAGGTTGGAACTGAGGTAAGGTGGGGGAAGGGAAATGAGGAAACTGGTGAAGTCCACATTGATGCCCTGGGGTTGAAGGCTCCCAAGCGGAAGATGAGGCGCTCTTCCTCCAGGTGTTGGGTGGTGAGGGAGGGGCGATAGAGGAGGCCCAGGACCTGCATGTCCTCATCCTAGTGGGAGGGGAAGTTGAAATGTTCGGCCACGGAGCGGTGGGGTTGATTGGTGCAGATGTCCCAGAGATGCAAGACTCAAGTGAAAGATGGCGTCACAGCCGATGGTTAGAAGTGGTATGCAATGAATGACATTGCCAGCAGGGTCAATGTGAAAGCTGAAGTGGAATGAAGAATAGCACTTAGTCAGTTTGTGTATATCTCATCATTCCCCCAAGAGTAGTTCCAGTATTCTCCTGTGAGGGACAAAATTCTCTCCTCGGACTGGGTGAGGACCCAAATGTTGGGCAGCCCACCATCTGTCCTGGTACTTTCTGAGCTGTTTTCTCCTGTAATGAGGGACAGGGAGGGATTGAAAGTGGCTGACATTGTCATTAGCGGATTAGTTATTAGTAGTCTTTAAAATTGGTGCAGGTGCCAGGGATACCAATCTTTCAGCAAACATCAGACAAGTTGAAAGTTCTTCTGGGAGTAAATGGGAAGGGGGTGCATCAGAGAGTAGGCAGTTAATAAGACACTTTTGATGAAGTGAGATCTTGCTGTGTCTCATGGAGAGAAACCTTCTGTGAAACTCGATGAATCTGACATATAGCCAAAAAAACCCAGAGGGTTCAGCCCTTAGTGTAGTTAACCAGTCTTAGAATCTATCTTACTACAATGTAATAAACTACTTCTTGTTACTTATATATGTGCCTCATCTGCCAAAGACATATTGTGGATGATCCTTTAACACTTAAAGTTAGCCCTCTAAACTGATTTTATACAGGGAGGATTGGTGGGAGCAAATGTACCCAAAGAAGATCCCAGCAGAACCAGATGCTAGCTGCTGGCATCTCTTACTACATGGCGCAAGTAGTGCCAGAGATGAGACATGGGACTAGCTGGGTTGGTCTTTCAGGCGGTAAGAATGAATAAGAAATGCCAAATTGCCAATCTTGTGGTGTAACAATTCAGTTATTCTGTGATTTAATAATGCAGGATGGTGGGGAGAGAATCGGTCAGTGGGATTAGTTTGAGATTGATCCAGGGGTCTGAGGAAAGAAGGAACAAGAGTTTAGTTTGATGTTGATGCGGGGCTAGGGAACAGAATAGATTAACGAGATTAGTTTGGGATTGATAGAAGATCACAGGAAGAAAGCGGGCAGTGGAATTAATTTGAGTTTGCTGGTGTAGCTAACTGGCTTTCTCATGCCTATGTTCATTGCAAACAAATCAGAATAATAAGGTCAATATAAACAGTCTGATACATTTGTCTTTAAATTTTTCTAAGAACTTAATGGGTTTTGGTCAGTACATACAATTGTATAAAACACATTACTGGGAATATAAATGCTGTAACACCAAAACCAAGTTGAAGGTCTCCTGAGTCGTGGAATATTTCTGTTGATGAATATTCAGTTTCCTTAAGAAATACCCAATTGGTCTTCCTATCTTCACGTTGTTGTCTTGTAAGAGCACACCGACACCCATATCACTTGCATCAATAGCCACCTCGAATTGCTTTGGGTAATTAGGTGGGGCCAACTATGTCCAATGTGGGCGGCACAGTGGCACAGTGGTTAGCACTGCTGCCTCACAGCGCCAGAGACCCGAGTCAAGTCCCGCCTCAGGCAACTGTCTGTGTGGAGTTTGCACATTCTCCCCGTGTCTGCGTGGGTTTCCTCCCATAGTCCAAAGATGTGCAGGTTAGGTGAATTGGCCATGCTAAATTGCCCATAGTGTTAGGTGAAGGGGTAAATGTAGGGGAATGGGTCTGGGTGAGTTGCTCTTCGGAGGGTCAGTGTGGACTTGTTGGGCCAAAGGGCCAGTTTCCACACTGTAATCTAATCTAAAAAAAAAATCAATTCTTCTGAAACTCTGTGAATAGTTGACGTGAGGGCAGTGGTTACAGGTTTTATGTAATGTTTGCCATTGTGAAGAAGTCCACTCCATCCCCAGCAGTCTGACTCAATTTAATTTTACAATGTTAGATTTGATGTGAATTATTCTGGACAAATTGCTTAATGCCTTTCTTTTTCTCTTCAAACCAGTATCACTGCCACAGCTGCTAGTATTGGTGCTGCTGGCATCCCACAGGCAGGCCTGGTTACCATGGTGATCGTACTGACATCGGTTGGACTTCCAACAGACGACATCACTCTGATCATTGCAGTGGATTGGTTCCTGTGCGTATATGTTTACTGACTTGTTTTGCAGAAATAGACCATTCAGTCCACTAGTTCATGCTTGTCTTCATGATCCATACAAACCTTCTCTCAACACATTTGCTCCCATTTCTTTCTCCATCATGCTTGCCTCATTTTCTCTTCAATAAATTATAGAATCATACAGTACAGAAGAGAGCCTTTTGCCCATCAAGTCTGTACCACTAAAAATAGACTATCTACGCTAGACTTTCCTGCACTAGACCCACAGCCTTAAATGTCATGATACTTCAACTACTCATCTAACTTTTTCAAAGGTTTGCCACCCCATCCACCCTTCTAGCCAGAGCGTTCCAAACTGCCAATACTCTCTGACTGACAATATTTTTCCTTAAATCCCCACTAAACTACTTGCATTTCACTTTAAAATTATACACCCTTGTTATGAACACTTCAATTAAGGGGAACAGTTGCTTTTTCTTCACCATGCTCTGCCCCTCATAAACTTGTACACCTCTTTCAGCTCCCCACTCAACCTTCTCTGATGCAAAGTAAACAACCCAAGCTTATCAGCCATAATCGAATGGCGGAGCAGACTTGATGAGATGAATGGCCTAATTCTGTTCAAATATTTTAAGGTCGTATCCATAAAATGCTCCATCCAAGGCAAAATCCTGATGAATTATAATGGGGAACAAAGAAATGGCTGACCAAATAAATATATATTTTGGTTCTGTCTTCACAAAGGAGGATTCAAATAATGCCTCAGTGATTTTGGGAAATGCATGGTCTGGTGAGAAGGATGCACTGAAGGAAATCAGTATGAGCAGGGAAATGGTGTTGAGGAAATTGATGGGATTAAAGGCAGATAAATCCCAAGGGCCTGATAATCTACATCCCAGAGGACATAAGGAAGTGGCCCTGGTTAATGGGGAGGCCATGGCCTAATGGCATTATTGCTAGACTGCTAATCTGGAGACCCAGAAAATATTCTGGAGGCTCAGGTTTGAATCTCGACATGGCAGATGATAGAATTTCAATTAAGAATCCCTGGAATTAAAGTCTAATGATGACCATAAATCCATTATTGATTGTTGAGAAAACAATCTGGTTCACTAATGTCCTTCATGGAAGGAAACTGACATCCTTACCTGGTCTGGCCCAAATGTGGGTGACTCTTACCTGCCTTCTGGGCAATTAGGGATGGGTAATAAATGGTGCCCTTATCCTGAGAATGAATTTTTTAAAATAGTGGATGCATTGATGATCATCTTTCAAGATTGTACAGGCTCTGCAACAATTCCTATGGATTGGAGAGTGGCTGATATAACTCCACTGTTTAAAGAAAGGAGGTAAAGAGAAAACAGGGATTAAAGACTGGTTAGCTTAAAACCAGTGGTGAGGAAAATGTTCGGGTCCACCACCATAAAAGATTTAACAGCAGAGCACTTGGAAAAAAAGGACAGGATTGGATAGATTTATGGTTTCTTTATAAGTCTCCTGGAGTTTTTTGACGAGGTAACTAGTTGAGTTAATGAGGGGAGCCAGTACATCAGGTTTACTTGGGCTTTCATGAAGCTTTTGATAAGATCCCACGAAAGAGATTAGCATGTAAAATTAAAAAACACTGGATTGTGGATATGGTATGACATGGATAAAGAATTAATTGGCAGACAGAAACAAAGAGTAGAATTAATTTTGGTCTTTTTCCAAGAAGCAGTCGTGATTAGTGGGTACCACAGGGATCAGTGCTAGGATACAACTTTTCACAATATAAAATAGTGATGTAGGTGAGGGAACTATATGTAATATCTCAAAGTATGCAAATGTCATAAAGCTGGGAGGGAGGGTGAGCTGTGGGGAGGATGCAGAGATGCTTCGGTGTGATTTGGACAAGCTGACTGAGTGGGTAAATGCAGAGGAGATGAAGTATAATGTGGACAAGTGTGAGGTTATCCACTTTGGGAGCAAAAACAGGAAGGCAGATTATTATTTGAATGGTGACGGTTTGGGAAAGAGGAGGTGCAGTGACACTGGTGACCGTGTACACCACTTGGTCACAGTAAACATGCAAATACAGCTGACAATGAAGAAAGCAATGACTTGTCAGTCTTCGTAATGAGAGGATTTGAGTACAGGAGCAGGCGTTTTTTGTTGTAATTATGTCGGGCCCTGGTGAAACCACAATTGGAGTTTTGTGTGCAGTGTTGGTTTCCTTACCTGAGAAAGGTTGTTTTGGCTATGGAGGGAGGTAAGCAAAGGTTTACCAGACTGACTCCTGGGATAGCAGGTCTGATTTGTGAAGATTGGTTTAGACTATATTCAATTGACTTTGGAAGAATATAGGGTGATCTCTTAGAAACTTATAAAATTCTAAAAGGACTGGACATTGTAAGTGTGAGAAGGATGTTCCTGATGATCATGGAGCCAGTGGAAGGTGCTACTAAAGAATTAATATTATACATATGCAATTTACGCCTCTAAGGGACAACAGTTCTTGTTAATAAAGACAGCTGTGGAAAACTAAAGAGGTAAGGGGCAACATAACAATCACAAAAATCAAACACAAAGGTAAAAGTAAAGCAGACATCCAGGTGTTTGGTAATGACACAAAGAATAACAAAAGGTTAACAAAGAGTTACTGAAGTTATAAAGACAGATTGGAGAAGTTATGACTGTTTTGTTTGGAGAAAATGCTGAAAAGGAAGTTGATAGAGATTTTGATGATCATGATGGGTTTGAACAGAGTTAGTTGGGGAGAAACAACCACACTTGAGAAAGGATTAAGAATGAGAGATCACAGATTTATGGTTATTGGCAAAAGAAGCAGAAGTGACATAAGGAAACACTTCTTCATTCAGTCAATCAGGATCTGGAATACTCTGTAGTTAATGTGTGTCACCTGAAGTGCTGAAAAAGGAATTTGATTGTTACCTGAAAAGGATTACAGGGAAGAAGACGGAAGAAAGGCTGCAGATCAATTGTTCTTTCAAATAGCCAGTGCAACTGAATGGGCCAAATGGTTTCCTTCTGCACTGTAATAATTCTATGATTCTGTGACAAAACACATAACTAAAAAAGAATAGGAAAAGAAATTGCATAGGATTTCAGAAGCAACATAGGAAATATTTTGAATTACACTGGAAAATGTTATAGACCAAGCCAGACCCCCTCAAAATATTTTAAGAAGATAGCCTAGACCCTAACTTTTTCTTATTTTCAAGGCAGATGTGAGATGGATATTCCAGGTGTGAAGCAGCTGGTCAAACCACTCGGCTTTAAGCAAAACAGAATTTATTTAAACTCTACAGTTGAAACACGATCAAAAGAAAATGGAATTTAGAAGAACTTAACTACTGGAAATGTAACTGACCCGATACAGTAACTGTTTCTAATTCACTGTTCCAATACACCAACATCCTTTAAACACACTCCTTGGCAAAAAGGCAAATTAAACACAGATTCTTACAGGTAGAAGGGAACAATATCCAAAGAGATTTCAAAAGAAGCTCAGGAGCTCTTTACTGAAGCTTACAGTTCCCCTGGACTCTCACATCATGTGACTGCTATAGCTAAAAACAAACTAGAAAAAACCTGAACTGGGAGAACTGGCTACTCCCCTTCCATTGTTGAACTAGACCCTTCAGCACCTCTGCCTTTACAACCTCTCTTCAAAAAATCCAAGGACAAAATAACCTTCTTAAAGTGACAGCATCATCACAAAAAGAAATTAGGAGTAATGGAAAAAACAGATATATTGGTGATACTTTTCCTCCATCTTCCATCTACACCTGAGCGATTGTAGATTACCCCTATCTATGTGATTGAACCTTCATTATCTTTCATCTCCATCTAAATAGATTTGATTTCTACCATACTGACAGCTCCATCATTTGTTTGCCCTCCCACTGTACTGTCTTGACTAGGTACAGCTATTCAAACCCCGCTCGTTCTCATAAGACAAGGAATTGCCAATATTGTAGATCTGAAACAAAAACAGAAATTTGGCAAAACTCAGCAGGTCTGGCAGTATCTGTGGGAAGAAAGTGGAGTTAACATTTGAGCTCGATGACTGATGATTCTGATGAAGAGGAACCAGACCCAAAATGTTAACTCTGCTTTCTTCCCACACATGCTTGTCAACCTGCTCTTATTTTCATATTTTCTAAATACTTCATGCACTGCAATGGTTAACTAATGTTCTCATTTCCGTGACTATGTCTATTTACGCATGTTGATGGATGTGTGTGTTGTTAATTGATTTTGTAGAGATCGACTGCGCACCACAACCAATGTCCTAGGAGATTCATTGGGAGCTGGCATTGTGGAGCACCTCTCACGTCATGAGCTTCAGAAAATGGATGCTGAGGGTTGCAACTCTGTCATCGAGGAAAATGAAATGAAGAAACCCTACCAACTTATCTGCCAGGACAATGACAACGAGAAGCCCATAGACAGTGAGACCAAGATGTAGACATGGATGAATACCAAGTTGAATCCACCCTCTGTTTCAATCAATCTCTTGTGCTATCTGCATTTAACCTGATCATGTTGGCTAGTTTGTGTTTTCTCGTATTAGAGGCTAGTCAGAAATTGTTACTTTTTAAATTTGAAATATTTGCTGTATACTTCATCTGTTTTTTTACCCCCACGCGCTTATTCCTATTATACATCAATGAGTGTGGGTAGATCTTCTTAGTCGTAGAGTCATAGAGATACACAGCACGGAAACAGACCCTTTTTTCCAACTCAACCATGCCAACCAGGTAACCTAAATTAATCTAGTCCCATTTGTCAACATTTGGCCCATATCCCTTGAAACCCTTCCTATTCATATACCCATCCAGAAGACTTTTAAATGTTGTAACTGTACCAGCCTCCCCCACTTCCTCTGGCAGCTCATTCCATAAATGCACAATGCTTCTACTCCTTAATGATTGTCGATTACCCCTATCAATGAAGTTTAACATTTTGGGTCTGATACCTCTTAGTCAGAACCATCAATCACCGAACTCAAAGGTTACCTCTGCTTCTTCCCACAGATGCTGCCAGACCTGCTGAGATTCGCCACAATTTCTGATTTTTGTTTCAGATCTACAACATTTGCAGTTCTTTGTCTTATGAGAATGTAAGGAGTTTGAGCAGCTGGGGGTTGAGAGAACACAGTGGGAGGAGAAACAAATGATGTAGCTGTCAGTATGGTAGAAATCAAATCTATGGAAAAGTTGCCCCTTAGGTCCCTTTTAAATCTTTGCCCTCTCACCTTAAACCTATGCCCTCTAGTTTTGGACTCCCCAACGCAGGGAAAACACCTTGTCTATTTACTCTATCCATGTCCCTTATGATTTCATAAATCTCTAATAAGGTCACCTTTCAGTCTGGCGCTCCAGGGGAAATAGCGCTTATTCAGCCTCTCCCTATAGCTCAAACCCTCCAACCCTGGCAACATCCTCGTAAATCTTTTCTGAACCCTCTCAAGTTTCACAACATCCTTCCGATAACAGGGAGACCAGAATTGCACACTGTATTCCAAATGTGGCCTAACTAACGTCCTGTGTGGACACAACATGACTCCTATGCTCAACGCTCTGACCAATAAAGGAAAGCATACCAACACCTTCCTCACTATCCTTCTCACTTTCAAGGAACTAAGAACCTGCACCCCAAGGTCTCTTTGTTCAACAACACTCCCTGGTACCTTATCATTAAGTGTACAAGTGATTTGCTTTTCCAAAATGCATCACCTCACATTTATCTAAGTTAAATTCCATCTGCCACTCCTCGTCCCATTGACCCATTTGATTAAGATCCCATTGTACTCTCAGGTAATCTTCTTCTCTATCCAATACACCACCAGTTTTGATATCATCTGCAAACTTACTAACTTACTTATGTTCACATCCAAATCATTTACATAAATGACAAAAAGTAGTGGACCCAGCACTGATCCTTGTGGCACTCCACTGGTCACAGGCCTCCAATCTGAAAAACAACCCTCCACCACTACCCTCTGTCTTCTACCTTCAAGCCAGTTCTGTATCCAAATGGCTAGTCCTCCCTGTATTCCATGTGAACTAACCTTGCTGACCAATCTACCACTTAGAATCTTTTCAAAAGCCTTCCTGAGGTCCATTTCGATCACGTCCACCAGTCTGCCCTCATCAATCCTCTTTATTACTTCTTCAAAAAATTCAATGAAGTTGATGAGACACGATTTCCCACACACAAAGCTATGTTGACTATCCCACTCAGTACTTGCCTTTCCAAATACATGTAAATCCTGTCCCTCAGGATTCCCTCCAACAACTTGCCACCATTGATGTCAAGCTCGCTGGTCTATAGATCTTTGGCTTTTCGTACCACCTTTCTTACATAGTGGCACCATGTTAGCCAACTTAAAGTCTTCTGGCACCTCACCTGTAGCTAGCGATGATACAAATATCTCAGCAAGGGGTCCAGCAATAAATTCCCTAGCTTCCCGCAGAGTTCAAGGGTATACCTGATCAGGTCCTTGGGATTTATCCACTTTTATGCATTGGAAGACATCCAACATCTCCTCCTCTGTAATATAGACATTTTTCAAGATGTCACCATCTATCTCTCCATGTTCTATATCTTACATATCATTCTCCACAGTAAAACTGATACAAAATACCTGTTTAATTTCTCACCCATCTCCTGTGGTTCTACACCTAGGCAGCCTTGCTGATCCTTAAGGGGCCCAATTCTCTCCATAGTTATCCTTTTGTCCTTAATGTATTTATAAAATCCCTTTGGATTCTCCTTAACCCTATTTACAAAAGCTACCTCATGTGCCCTTTTAGCCCTTCTGATTTCCCTCTTAAGCATACTCATGCTGCCTTTATACTGTTCTAAGCATTCACCTTATCTCTGCTGTCTATACCTGACATATGTTTCCTTCTTTTTCTCGACCAGAACATCAATTTCTTTAGTCACCCAGCATTCCCTACACCTGTCAGCCTTGCCTTTCACCCTAACAGGAATATACTGTCTCTGGACTCTCTTTAACTCATGCTCATTTTTGAAGGCTTCCCATTTTCCAGCCATTCCTTTGCCTGCAAACATCTGCCCCCAATCAACTTTTGAAAGTTCTTGCCTAATAATTTCCACCAATTTAGAACTTTATCTTTTAGGTCAGTCCTAGTTTATGTTTGGAAAGTTAAAAACACCTACCATAACCACCCTATTATTCTTGCAGATAACTGAGATCTCCTTACAAATTTGTGTATCAATTTCCTGCTGACTGCTGGGGGATCTATAGCACAATGCCAATAAGGTGATCACCCCTTTATTATTTCTCAGTTATAACCTCCCTGGACGTATTCCCAGGAACATCCTCCCTCAGTACGGCCGTAATGATATCCCGATCAAAAATGCCACTCTCCCCTCCTCTCTTAACCCCATTTCTATCCTTCCTAAAGCATCTGTACACTGGAACATTAGTCCTGTCCATCCCTGAATCATGTCTCTGTAATTGCTGTGATATCCCAGTCCCATGTTCCCAACCATGCCCTGAGTTCATCAGCTTTACCTGTTAGGCTTCTAGCATTGAAATAAATGCAGTTTAGTTTATCTGTCCTATCTCATTTTCTGCTTTGAGACTGCCTGCCCTGAAAGTTTGAGTTGTTCTTTTTCTCAACTGTGACAGTCTCAGATTGATCTCTTTCTTCACTATCTTCCTGGGTCTCTTCCACCTCCCCACCCCCCACCCCCCCCCCCCCCCCCCCCCCCACTCCAAACACCACCTTACTAGTTTAAATCCTCCTGAGCAGCTCTAGCAAATTCCCCTGCCAGTATTAGTCCCCTTCCAATTCAGATGCAATCCATCCTTCTTGTACAGGTCACTTCCACCCCAGAAGAGATTCTAATGATCGAAAAATGTGAGCCCTTCTCCCATGCACCAGCTCCTCAGCCATGCATTCATCTGCTCTATCCTCCTATTCCTACCCTCACTAGCTCATAGCAACAGGAGTAATCCAGATATTATTACCCTCAAGGACCAACGTTTTAAATTCCTGCCTAAATTCCTATATTCTCTTCTCAGAATCTCATTCTTTTCTCTTCTTACATCCTTAGTTCCTATGTATACAAAGACCTCCTGCTCATCCATCAGTCCTCGGAGAATATTCTGCATCCTCTCTGAGACATCCTTGATTCTGGCACTAGGGAGGCAACACACCATTTTGATTTGAATAGATTCCCTACAATGTGGAAACAAGCCCTTTGGCCCAACAAGTCCACACCAACCCTCCAAAGAGTAACCCACCCTGACGCATTTCCCTCTGACTAATGCACCTAACACAATGGGCAATTTAGCTTGGCCAATTCACCTGACCTGCACATCTTTGGACTCTGGGAGGAAACCAGAGCCCCCGAAGGAAACCCACACAGACAAGGGGAGAATGTGCAAATTCCACACAGACCGTCGCCTGAGGCTGGAATTGAACCTATGGCCCTGGCGATGTGAGGTAGCAGTGCTAACCACTGAGCCACCGTGCCACCCTCATTGTCAGCTGCAGAAACGTCTGTCTGTGCCTCTAACTAGAGAGTCCCCTATCACAATCAATCACTTGGAACCTGCCATACTCCTTGTAACATTATAGCCAGTCTTAGTAACAGAAACCTGGCTATTCGTGCTACATTCCCCTGAGAGTCTATCACCCCCTACTTTTTCCAAAACAGCATATTTGTTTGAAATGGGGATAACCACAGGATACTTCTGCACTACCTGCTTCCCTCTCATACCTTTCCTGGAGAGAAATCCATCTACCTTACTGTATCTGCGGCTTTTCTCCCTTCCTATAACTGCCATCCATCACACCCCTTAGCTCCTGTAAATTCCTTGTTGTCTCTAACTGCTGCTTGAACCGATGCAACCCGATAGGATTCGCAGCCAAACACACTTCCTGCTGACATAATCATCAGTAATGTGGAAACTCCCCCTTTACACCTCAACAAACTACAGACCCAGAAAATAGCACCGTCTTACAGCTCTAAAAAACACTGCTCCAGGCTAACTTATGATATATATTTTTAAAAATTTAATCAAGAGACAGATCTCAATATAACATATAATCAAAAAAGAACTTATTGTACTCACTATTGTAGATTTACAAAAAAGGTAAGGTTACACTTCAAAACTTCCACTTAGCTACTCCTTTGCTGTGAGCTCCCTCACACAGGGTTTCTCCAAGATTAGCTGTCCAGATGTCTAGATACTGAGGGGGAAAGATAAAATTTGATAAAAAAATTAAACATGAATTTCAAAAATTAAATCAATGTCAAAGCAATAAACTGATTTTTAAAAGAAAATGTAATTTATAAACTTTACTCTTATAAAGCATCAACCAGGATAACAGTATTGATCAAAGGTACCTTTTTAAAAAGATTTTCCACATTAACTACACCAAGGAAGAGGATGGAACCAGCCCTGAGATATGGAATTGACTTTAACTATTATGCACTTCACACTCACCTCTGGTGGTACATTTTCCAGACTAGTCTTGGTGGATTCATACAAAGAGATGATTTGAAAGTGGATTGCCTTTCAGCCTGGAATTACCTCCCATCCCAGTTTACTTTATTTTGGAAAAGGAAATTGATGAGGAGGGAAGTCAGGGTGTGTGTTTATCCAGCTCAGTCCCAGTCCCAGAATTCTCACTATCTCCCACAAACACAAACATGCCAGGATTCCTTTCACAGACTTTCTCCCATTTACTCACACAATCTCAATTCCAGCACTCACTCACATACTAATTCGTACATATTTGTTCAGTCAGATAGACTCTCTAACTCTCATACACTCAATCATCCTGAGCATAAGAGGTTTGACATTTTACGGCTGAGGAGGAATTTGAGCTCACTGCAAAAATGTCAGTCTCATAAACCTCTTTTACATTCTCTCTCACGTCCTAGAATCCCTGTGGTGTGGAAGCAGGCCATTCAACCAACAACAACCCAATGAACAGCCTCCAACTCAAACCCAGCCCCCACCTGTAACCCTGCGTTTCCCATGGCTAAGCCACCTGACCTACACATCCTTGGACACTATGGGCAATCCTCCCAACTGTCATATCTTTGAACTGTGGCAGGAAACCAGAGCACCTGGCAGAAACCAGGAAGAATGTGCATACTCCATATAGATCATCGTCCAAGCCTGGAATCGAACCTGGGTCCCTGGCACTGTGAGGCAGCAGGGCTAACCACTGAGCCACTGTGTCGCCCCTTCACATCCTTCCTAGCAAAAAAAACTTTGGGAAAAAACTTTTCACTCAGCAGCTGGTGAAAATCTGGGATGCACTGCTTGGGAAAATAGTGGAGGCCAGAAACCTTATGACTTTTAGAAAATATTTGGATGAACAGTTGAAATATCACAACATTCAAGGTGATGGGACAAGTACAAGAAATTGGGATTCTTGCATCTTTAATGGGAGTTATGCTGGTGCAGACTTGATCGCCTAAAGGACCTTTTCTGCAATGTATAAATCTATGAATCTAGTATGTGAGACCCAGAATTGTAAGTAATAGTCCAGCTAATGCAGAAGAGAGGAACCTTATCATGTACATCCTAGATTCCTACGATAGGTGGACAGGTAGTTAAGGTCAGGGGACCAATTTTCCCATTATTACAGGATCATTCTATACTTTCACTGATTTTCAGGGACTAGTTTAGTTTGGGATTACGTTTGGCATGGACTGGTTGGACCAAAGGGTCTCTTTCAGTGCTGTATGACTCTATATTTCAGCTTGCGTTCCTGAAGTAATTTATGTGATTGCATTTCAGTTATTAGTCACAAGATGGCAGTGGATTGGAGCTGTCTTCCGAGAAGCTTGTTCAGGGCAGCTTTTGATGTTGCATGTGTTATTATCTCAAGAGAAGTACTGCCTCAAGAACTTGTTAATTGTCAGAAATGCCTGTACCAACTGAACCCATTCGCACTGCTCTTGTAGTCATCAGCAAACCCCCTCTAAGCAACTTTGGATAGAATGGTTAAGCAAACTACAGCTTTATTTCCTTTATTGGCCATTGTCTAGTGTTTAAGAGGTGAGAGTTATGCATATGCCACGTAAAACCACTCCAGAATCTAGTCAATTTTGGAAAATCTTAGCCAAAGCATTGATGATGTATTTCAAGAATCGAACAGTATAGGGAATCAAGTTCAGAGGATTTGTTGGATGTTGGTCCCTTAAGTTTCTTGAATCCATTTTGCTTGCTGATATTAATTTATACAGTCATAGAGTTATACAGCACAGAAACAGAAACTGACCCTTTGGTCCAACTCGTCAGTACTGTCCTGATATTCCAATCTGAACTAGTCCCATTTGCCAATATTTCACCCATATCCCTCTAAACCTTTTTGATTCATGTACCCATCCTTTTAAATGTGGTAATTGTACTAGTCTCCAGCACTTCCTCTGGCAGCTCATTCCACACATGCACTACTCTCTGTGTGAAAATGTTCTCCCTCAGGTACTTTTTAAATCTTTTCCCTTTCACCTGAAACCTATGCCTTCTAATTTTGGTCTCTCACCCATCCTACGAAAAGGATCACCCTATCTATGCCTGTCATGGTTTTATAAACCTCTATATGGTCATCTCTCAGCCTCTGACACTCTAGGGAAAATAGCTCCAGCCCTTACAGTCTCTCCCGATAACTCAAACTCTCCAGTCCCAGCAACATCTTTGTAAATTTTTTTCTGCACCCTCTCAAGTTTAACAACATGGAAGGGCAAGCAGAATACACTGTATTCTAAAAGTGGCCTCATCAATTTCCTGTACAGTCGCAACATGATGTCCCAACTCCTGTACTTAATGTTCTGACCAATAAAGGAAAGCACGCAAATGCCTTCTTCACTGCCCTGTCTACCTGTGACTTCACTTTCAAAGAGCTATGCATCTGTTCCGCCAGGTCCCTTTGTTAAGCAACATTCCCCAGGCCCTACCAAAAACTATGGAAGTCTTGTCTTACCAAAATACATCACCTATCATTTATCTAAATTAAACTCCATCTGCCACTCCTTGGCCCATTGGCCCATCTGATCAAAGTCCTGTTGTACTGTGAGATAACCTTCTTCACTGTCCACTACACTACCTATTTTGGTGTCATATGCAAACTTACTAACCATACTTTCCATATTCACATCCAAATGATTTATAGAAATGATGAAAAGCAGTGGACCCAGCACTGATACTTGTATCGTATGACTGATCACCTGTTCTGTAACAGAATCTTGGAGATGGTACACACTGCAGCCTTGTTGAGACTCTGGTGGAGGATGTGAATGCTGAAGGTTTTAGATGGGTTGCCAATCAATGGGCTAATTACCCCAGATGCTGTCAAACCTCAAATGCTGTTGTAGGTGCACTTGTCCAGGCACAAATGAAATATTACATCACATGCCTGACACGTCCTTTATAGATATTGTACAGGTTCTGGGGAGTCAGGAGACAAGTTACTCATTGCAGAAATCTCAGCTTCTGTCCTGCTCTTATAGCTACAGACTGTATTAAGTTAAAGAATGGCAGGGGGGGGTGAGGGATCAAGCTTGAGTAGATGTAGCAAATCAAGGTATAGAGTTAGGGCAGGACAGCAAAGTAGGAATATGAGAAATAAATGTCAGGGAATTGTATGAAGGGACAAAAAGAATAAACCTAAGAATATATCAATACTCTGAAATAGACATTACAAACATAACAAAAAAACACCAAAATTTAAGGCACTGTATCCAAATGTGCAAAGCATTCACAAGAAAGTAAATGAATCGATGCACATATTGAAATAAGTAAAGATGCCCTGATTACCATTATGGAAAAATAGTGATTTGCTGACAAGGACTGGGTACTGAATGTTAAGTAGCATATGACAGTCAAGAAGAATAAGAAGCTAGATAAAGGTGGAGGAGTAGCACTGTTAATCAAGGATGGAATCGGTACAATAGCCAGGAACGACTTTGAGTCCGGAGATCAGGTGGTAGAATTGGTTTGGGTGAAGATGAGGAATAGTAGGAGTGGTCTACAGTCTTCTCACCAGTATCTATAATCAACACTCCCTGAAATTTTCCTTTCTTGTGGGCATACCTCTGAGGTCCGTATGTGATAGCGATTTCCGGAACCAGACATTAATATTGTGATTCGCATTGGAACAAAGATCACCATGCGCAGAATGTCAGACCGGCTACACATGCTCACAACTTTCAGAGATAATGGACCACAATGCAGCATGAAGTATACAAGAAGAAGTATTGAGTGTCTGTAGCAAAGATTCAACAATAATCAGTGTGATTTTAATCTACACATGAACTGAAAAATCAGGTTGTCAATGGTAACCTGGAGAGTTCATTGAATATTTTTCAGATATTTTCTTACAGAGCACATTCTGTTCCATAATTATGTCACTCTTGTTCAACCCACGATTATCATACATTTCTGTGTTGCAACTTGTGTGTTCTCCTGTGAAAACAGACACAACTTAGAATCAAATGGAACAACATGGAAATAGACCTATTGTTCCAACACATTCACGCCAACCAGATATCCTAAACTAATCTAATCCCATCTGCCAGCACTTGGCCCATATCCTTTTAAACCCTTCCTATTCATATACCCATCCAGATGATTTTTAAATGCTGTAATTTTATCAGCCTCCACGACTTCCTCTGGCAACTCATTCCATACACGCACCACCCTCTGCATGAAAAGGTGACCCTTCAGTCCCTTTTAAATTTTTCTCCTTTCATCCTAAACCTATGCCTTCTAGTTCTGGATTCCTTCACCCAAAGGAAGAGATCTTGCTTACTTACCTATCCATGCCACTCATGATTTTATAAATGTCTTTAAGGTCACCCCTCAGCCTCTGATGCTTCAGGGAAAATGGCCCCCAGTCTCTGAGCTCAAACCTCCCCCACCCATCCCCGACCCAGGCAACATCCTTATAAATCTTTTTTGAACCTTTCAAGTTTCACAATATCCTCCCTACAGAAGGGTAACAAGAATTTCACACAATATTCCAAAGCCTGTACAGCTGCAACATGATCTCCCAATTCTTATACTCAATACTCTGACCAATAAAGGAAAGCATACAAAATGCCTTCTTCACCATCCTATCTAACTGCAACTCCAATTTCAAGGAGCTATTAACCTGCACTCCATTTTGTTCACCAACACTGCCCAGAACCTTACCATCAAGTGTATAAGTCCTGCCCTGAATTGCCTTTCCACAATGTTGCACCTCACATTTATCTAAATTTGTCACTCCTCAACCCCTTGGTCCATTTGATCAGGATCCCATTGTACTCAGAGGTAACCTTCTTCATTGTCCACGATACCACAAATTCTGGGGTCATCTGCAAAGTTATTAACTATACCTCCGATGTTCACATCCAAATCATTTATATAAATAATGAAAAACAGTGGACCCAGCACTGATCCTTGTGGCACACCACTGGTCACAGTCTTTAAGTCTGAAAGGCAACCCTTCACCACCACCCTCTGTATTCTAACTTTAAGCCAATTCTGTATCCAAATGGCTAATTCTCCCTGTATTCCATGTGATTTAATCTTGGTAACCAGTCTACTTTGTTGAATGCCTTACTGTAGTCCATATAGATTACGTCCACCACTCTGCCTCATCAATCCTCTTCGTTACTTCTTCAAACAACTCAATCTCACTTTGGCTATCCTACTCAGTCCTTTCCTTTCCAAATATATGTAAATCCTGTTCCTCTGGATTCCCTCAAACAACTTCCCCAACCACGATGTCAGGCTCACTGGTCTGTATTTCCTTGGCTTTTCCTTAAATAGTGGCACCACGTTAGCCAACCTCCAGTCTTCCAGCACATTTGTTCAATGTTTCTACCATCTCTTCCCTTTCCATGATAATTAACTTGTCACTGCCATTGAAAGGCCAATGATAACTTCAGGTACTGTGCTTTTTATATATTTCTATTTATATTTTTGATTGATTACTCTCATATTCAAATGTGAAAATTCTGAAAGCGGGACAAATCCAATCTGGCCAATTACAGGTAAATCATCCCCTTTCCCTCATCTACAGTGATGTAAAGAGTGAATGACAGTGGCATTGAATGCCACTTGCAAAGGATTAACCTGCTCACTGATGCTCAGTTTGGTTTTTATCTGGGCCATTGCGTTCCTGACTTCATTTCAGTCTTAGTTCAAGCATGGACAAAAGAATTGAACTCTACAGGTTGATTAGAGTGACTGCCCTTGATATCAAGGAAGGATTTGACTGAGCATGGAATCAATGAGCCTAATCAAAACTAGGGTAACTGGCAGAGGGATAGCTCCACGGGCTGGAGTCATATCTAGAACAAAGAATGATAGTTGCAGTTGTTAGAAGTCAATCATCTGAGCCCCAATACAGCACTACAGGCAATCTTAATGGTCATCTCCTAGATCCAACCATCTTTAGCTACTTCATCAGTGACCTCCTCTCCATAATAAATGCCAGAAGTGGTATTATCACTAACGATTGTACAATGTTAAGCACCATTATGAATAGATTGGACAGCAGATCTTGGAAAGATGCAGATGAAACAGAGTTGTTGTTATGGGTGACTTCAACTACCCCAATATTGATTGGAGCCTCCGTAGTGCAGATAATCTGGATGGAGTGGATTTTGTCAAGTGTGTCCACGAAGGATTCCTGACTCAATATGTAGAGAGGCCGACTGGGGGGAGACCATATTGGATTTGGTGGCTTGGCAACGGGCCAGGCCAGGTATCAGATGTCTCAGTGGGAAGGCATTTTGGTGACAGTGACCACAACTGCCTCACCTTTACTATAGTCATGGAGACAGATAGGAACAGATAGTATGGGAAGGTATTTAACTGGGGGAGGGGAAATTATACTGCTATTAGACAGGAGCTGTAGAATATAAATTGAAAACAATTATACTACGGGAAATGCACAACAGAAATGTGGAGGCTGTATAAGGAGCATTTGTTGTGAGTGTTGGATAACTTTGTCCCACTGAGACAGGCAAGGAATGGTAAAGTGAAGGAACCTTGGATGACAAGAGAAGAGGAGCTTCTCGTCAAAAGGAAGAAGGAACTTAAAGTTGAGGTAGCAAGGATCTGACACAGCTTTAGAGGATTACAGGGTAGCTAGGAAAGAACTCAAAAATGGATAAAGGAAATCTAGGAGGGATCACGGAAAAGCCTTGGAGGGAAGAATTAGGGAAAACCCAAAGGTGTTTTACACTTACATGAAGACTAAGAGAATGATCAGAGAGAGGGTACGGCTGATCAGGAATAGTGGGGAGAACTTGTGCGTGAAGACTAAATAAGTTTTTTGCCTCAGTATTCACTAGAGAGGGGGATCTTGTTAATAGTGAGAACAACGTGGACAAGGTTAATAGGCTTGAACAGATTGATATTAAGAAAGTGGATGTGCTGGAAATTCTGGGAAGCATCAAGATAGATAAGTCCCCTGGGCCAGGCCAGCTATATCCAAGGTTACTATGGGAAGCAAGGAATAAGATTGCTGCGTCTTTGGCGATGATCTTTGCATCCTCACTCTCCACGGGAGTAGTACCAGATGTTTGGAGGGAGGCGAAAGGTGTTCTTCTGTTCAAGAAAGGGGAGAGGGAAATCCCTGGGAATTACAGACTAGTCAGTCTTACGTCTGTGGTAAGCAAGGTACTGGAAAGGATTCTGAGACATAGGATATACGACTATGTGGAAAAACATAGCTTGATTAAAGATAGCCTGCATAGTTTTGTGAGGGGCAGGTCATGCCTCACAAAACTTATTGAGTTCTTTGAGGATGTGACAAAACAAGTTGACAAAGGTTGGGCAGTGGATGTGGTATATATGGATTTCAGTAAGGCATTTGATAAGGTTCCCCACGGTGGGCTCATTCAGAAAGTTAAGAGGTATGGGATACAGGAACATTTGGCTGTCTGGATATAGAATCTTATTCCTGGCCGAAGGAAGATAGCAAGTGGTGGTGGATGGAAAGTATTCCGCCTGGAGGTCGGTGAATAGTGGTGTCCCAATGGGATCTGTTCTTGGACCTCTGCTCTTTGTAGTTCTTATAAGTGATTTGGATGAAGAAGTGGAAGGATGGGTTAGTGAGTTTGCCGATGACACGAAGGTTGGTGGTGTTGTAGATATTGTTGAGGGCTGTTGCAGGCTACAACAACACATTGACAGGATGCAGAGTTGGGCTGAGAAGCGGCAAATGGAATTCAACCTAAATAAATGTGAAATGATTCATTTAGGAAGGTCAAATTTGAATGCTGATTACAGGGTTAAAGACAGGATTCTTGGCAGTGTGGAAGAACAGAAGGATCTTGATGTCCATGTCCATAGATCCCTCAAAGTTGTTACCTAAGTTGATATGGTTGTTAAGATGGTGTTTGGTGTTTTAGCTTTCATTAACAGGGGAAATCGAGTTTAAGAGCCACAAGGTTTTGCTGCAGCTCTACAAAATCCTGATTAGACCACACATGGAATATTGTGTCCAGTTCTGGTCACCTCATTATAGGAAAGATGTAAATGCTTTAGAGAGATTGCCGAGGATATTTATCAGAATGCTGCCTAGATTGGAGGGCATGTCTTATGAAGACAGGTTGAGTGAGCTAGAGCTTTATACACTGGCGAGAAGAAGGAAGAGAGGTGACATGATAGAGGTGTACAAGGTAAAGAGAGGAATAGATTGAGTAGACAGCCATAGACTTTTCTCCAGGGCAGAAATGGTTGTCACGAGGGGGTCATAATTTTAAAGTGATTGGAGGAAGGTTTAGGGGAGATGTCAGAGGTAGGTTCTTTACACAGAGAGTGGTGGGTGCACTGCCAGCAGTGGTAGTAGAGTCAGAGACATTAGGGACATTTAAGCGTCTGCTGGACAAGCACGTGGATGGCAGTAAATTGAGTGGTGCATCGGTTAGATTGACCTTAGATTAAAATAATGTTTGGCACAAATTTGTGGGCCGAAGGGCCTGTACTGCACTGTACTGTTCTATGTTCTATTCACAATACCTTGAATAGTGAAGCAGTCCACATCCAAAGAAAAAGGCAGCAGATTCATGGGAACTCTACCATTTGCAAGTTCCCCTTCATGTCACTCAGGGTTCAGACTTGGAAATATATTGCTGTTCTTTCACTGTCACTGGGTCAAAATCCTGTAACTTGCTTCCTGACAGCATGGTGGGTGTCTCTACACTCCAAGGACAACAGCAAATCAGGATAGCCGCTCACCATTGCCTACTTACAGGCAATAAGGGATAGGCAATAAATGCTGTCCCAGCCTTTGATGCCCACATCTCATGAACAAATTGAAAAAAAATCCTATCAGTATACGACTATATTTAAGACTGAGATAGATAGGTTTGTGATTATTAAGGAGATCAAGGGTTATGGGGAAAAAGTGGGAGATCGGGTTGAGAAACTTATCAGCCATGATTGAATGGTGGAACAGACTCAATGGCCTACTTTCTGCTCCTATGTCTTATGGTCTGTTATGAAGATGGAGGAGTACTGTACCTTTAAGAGAATGGAAAAGCTAGCAAGGATTTAAAGAAGCACACAGAGCACTGGAAAATTTAAGATGTAACATTTGGTCGAACAGCTAGATTAGCTGGGTTGCCTGGATATAAAAACAAATTTCAATTTGGCCAATCAATTTAAATTATGCCCAAAGATATCAAACTCTAATCAAGTTTGAATTTAGTATTTTACCAATATTAAAAGCAATGAAATGATCCGATGCTTTGGGCTATAAATATCAAACATTTTTTTGGAACAGTTAGCCAGAGCGACAAAGAGAACTGCCAAGCCACGAACATATACAGACTGCTTGCAGAACAGCTTTCTGAAAGAGAATCCCTAAGAAAAACAGAAGACAGAGGAAAATACAGACAACACTCGGCAAGCTGACTGGTTTTGAAACATGATTTTATTTTTGGTAAATCGTAATCGGGATTTATCGGACCAGTACTGTAGAAGGCAAATTCAAAAGATAGGTTAGAGAAAGGAGTTGTAAGTAGTTGTTAGTTAATATTCTCTGTTAGACTTAAAAAAAATTAAAGGTGTTAATTTTTACTTTAAATATTGACTTTTGGGACAGTTCTTTGCCTCAAATTTTAACAGATGACAGCACGGGTTAAATCTTTTCTGTGTTGCTGGTTTAAATTAGCGGGAGGGTGGGGGGGTTTACCCCGTGTCGTAAAAGGTCCTATCAATTTCTGGTGGCCCTTTGCTCATTTCTATAGTTTCAATTCTCAGACTTTGCTGAGCATTTTGTTAATGGACTGTCATTGCACTACGAGACCCAAACTAAAGGGGTCTTGGATTCAAAACCTAACACAGCAGATGGTGAAATCTTAATTAAATTCATAAATCTGGAATATAAAGCTAGTCTGATGGTGACCATGAAATTGTAATTGTCGTGAAAACCCATCTTGTTCAGTAATGTCCTTTGCTGATTACCTGTTCCTTTTGGCTGATGAATCAGTGTGCTTTTGTGTTGAACACTACTTGGAGGATGCACTGAAGGTGGCAAAGGTGCAGAATGCACTCTGGGTGTATGACTTCAATGTCTACCACCAACAGTGGCTCAGGAGTGCTACTGACCATGCTAAAGAGTGCTAGAAGACATACATGCCAGACATATGTCTGCAGCAGGTAGTAAGGATACCAACAAGAGGGAAAAACATACTTGACCTCATTCTCACCAATCTACTTGTGAAAGACACATCTGTCTAAGACACTATCAGTATGAGTGATCATTCACTGCCCTTGTGGAGATAATGTTCCAATTTCACATTGAGAATACTCCTCATTGTGTTGCTAGGCAATACTGCCATGGTAAATAAAATAGATTTAAATCAGATCTAACAACTTAAATTCGGGCCTTCCCAAAGTACTATGGACCATCAACAGCATCAGAATTGTAATGAACCACAATTTGCAACCTCAGATTTCCCCATCTAACTATTATCATCAAACAGGAACAGCAACACTGGTTCAGTAAAGACTGCTGGAGGTCAGCACCAGGTATACCTAAAACTAATGTATCAATCTAGTGAAAATACAACAGGACTCTTGCATGTCAAACAGCATAAGCAGTAAATGACAGACAGAGTTAACTGCTCAACTAACCAAGGGATCATATCTAGACTACAACGAATTGTGAATGGTACTGGACAATTAAATGACAAACGGGAAAAGCAGGGTTCATAAAATATCTCCATCAACAGTGACAAAGGAACCCAACATTGGGAAAAGATAAGGTCAAATCATCTGTATCCATTTTCAACTATGATCTTACAGCAAGTGGAGAAAACTTGAAGTTCAAAAGGCTTACCTCTACTCATAGAATCAGCATGGAGACAGGCCATTTGGCCCAAACTGTCCATGCCGACTGAAATGTCCATCCGCATCAACCCCATTTCCCTACACTTGGCCCATATACTTTCAAACCTTTCCTACCCATGTATTTGTCCAAATGTCTTTTAAATGCTGTTAATATACCCACTTCAACCACTTCCGTTGGTAGCTTATTCCATATGAATACCACCCTCTGCGTAAAAAAGGCTGCCCCACAAGTTCCCTTTTATTCATTCTCCTCTTACCTTAAACTGATGCCCTCTCATCCTCTATTCCCCAACCTTGGGAAAAAGACTGAGTGTATTCACCCTATCCATGCCTCTCATTATCTTATGCACTTCTGTAGGATCCCACTCTGTCTCCTACACTCTAAAGAAAAAAGTCCTAGCTTATCCAATCTCTCCCTATAACTCAGGCCATTGAATTCAGGCAACATCCTTGTAAATTTCTTTACACTCTTTCCAGTTTAATAACATCCTTCCTACAGCAAGGTGACCAAAACTGAACACAATACTCCAAGTGCAGCCTCACCAACATCCTGTACAAGTGCAACATAACTTCCCAACTTCTATACTCAATGACCTGACTAATGAAAGGCAGTATGCCAAAAGCCTTCTTCACTGCCCTGTCTGCCTGGGACCCCACTTTCACAGAATTGTGCACCTAAACTCCAAGGTCTCTCTGTTCCACTGCGCTCCTTAAGGCCCTACTATTCACCATAAAACTCCTAACTTGATTTGACTTTCCAAAATACAAGACCTCACACTTATCCATATTAAACGCCATTTGCCATTTCTCGGCCTACTTCCCCAGCTGATCATGGTCCTGCTGTAAGTTCTGATAACCTTCCTCACTGTCCATGATACCATCTATTTTAGTGTCATTACTCCTAATTTGTAAATTCATAAGCCCCTGGCAGAATGACCCCTGTCAGCCTCCTCCAGAAAATCTCAGCATCACAGTTGCCAGTTCTTGTCAATTTGAATCCTGGGACTTTGATGTAGTGGCCATTTCGGAGACATTGATAGAGCAGGCTCAGGAGTGGATGTTGCAGGTTCCAGGGTTTAGATTTGCATTAAGATTAGGGAAGGCGGTAAAAGAGGGGACGTGTGGCTTTGTTAATCAAGGATAGTATAACAGTGGCTGAAAGAACTTTTGACGAGGACTCGGCTATTGAGGTGGTATTGGCTCAGGTTAGAAACAGGAGAGGAGAGGTCACACTGCTGGGAGTTTCTTTATAGGCAAAGTTCCAGGGATGTGGAGGAGAGGATCGGCAAAATGATTCTGGGCAGGAGTGAAAGGAACAGGGTGGTCATTATGGGGGCCTTTAACTTCCCCATCATTGACTGGCAATGCTATAACTCTACTATGTCGGATAGATCAGTTTTTGTCCAATGTGTACAGGAGGGTTTCCTGACACAGTATGTCGAAGGGCTGACAAGAGGGGAGGCCACACTGGATCTGTTGCTTGGTAATGAACTAAGCCAGGTGTTTGATTTAGTGGTAAGTGAGCACTTTGGAGAGATTGACCATAATTTGGTTACGTTTTGTTAGGCAATGGAAAGGGATAGGTACATGCCACAGGGCAAGAGTTATAGATGGGGGAAGGGCAATTACAATGCGATTAGGCAAGACTTAAGAGTCAAAGAATGGGATAGCAAAATGCAGGGGATAGGGACAATTGTAATGTGGAGCTGGTTTAAGGAACAGATATTACGTGTCCTTGATAGGTATGTCCGTGTCAGGCTGGGAGGAAATGATAAGGTAAGGCAACTATGGTTTACTAAAGAAATTGTTTCGATTGTTAAGCGGAACGGCAAGGCTTATGTGACGATGAGATGAGATGGTTCAGATGAGGCGATGGAGAGCTACAGATTAGCTAGGAAGGATTTAAAGACAGAGTTAAGAAGAGCAAAGAGAGGCCATGAGCAGTCTTTAGCAGGCAGAATAAAGGAGAACCTTAAAGCTTTCTATAGGTATGTGAGGAATAAAAGGATGACTAGGATAGGAATAGGGCCAGTCAAAGACAGAAGTGGAAAGTTGTGGTGTGAACCCTGTGGAGATTGCAGAATATTTCTCATCTGTTTTCACTCAAGAAAAGGAGAATATTAGAGAGGAGAAGACTGAGATATGGGCTATTAGACTAGAAACGTCGATTTTGCCCGAAACGGCTTTTGCCCGAAACGTCGATTTTGCCTGTCCTCGGATGCTGCCTGAATTGCTGTGCTCTTCCAGCACCACTGATCTAGAAAGGATCAAGGTTAGTTACGAACAGGTGTTATCAATTCTAGAAGGAGTGAAAGTAGATAAGCCCCCTGGGCTGGATGGGATTTATCCGAGGATTTTCTGGGAAGCTAGGGAGGAGATGGCAGAGCCTTTGGCTTTGATATTTGAGTAATCATTGTCTACAGGTTTAATACCTGAAGACTGGAAGATTACAAATGCTGTGCTCTTGTTCAAGAAGGTCAGCAGAAATGACACAGGTAATTATAGACCAGAGAGCCTTATGTCTGTCGTAGGAAAGGTTTTGGAAAGGATTATGAGAGATAGGATTTATAATCATCTAGCAAGCAACAATTTGATTTTAGATAGTCAACAAGGTTTCGTCAAGGGCAGGTCGTGTCTCACAAACCTTATTGAGTTTTTTGAGAAGGTGACCAAGCATGTGGATGAGGGTAGAGCAGTTGACGTGGTGTACATGGACTTCAGTAAAGCCTTTGATAAGGTTCCACATGGTAGGCTATTCCAGAAAACGTGGAGGCATGGGATTGAGGGTGATTTAGCTGTTTGGATTAGAAACTGGCTTTCTGTAAGAAGGCAGCGAGTGGTGGTTGATGGAAAATATTCAGCCTGGAGTCTGGTTACTAGTGCTATGCCACAAGGATCTGTTTTGGGACCACTGCTGTTTGTCATTTGTATAAATGCCTTGGATGCAGGCAAAGATGGATGGGTTAGTAAGTTTGCAGATGACACTAAAGTTGGTGGAGTGGTGGACAGTTTGGAAGAATGTTGCAGGTTGCAGGGAGACTTTGATAAACTGCAGAATTGGGCTTGGAGATGGCAAATGGACATCAATGCAGGTAAATGTGAGGTGATGCACTTTGGGAAGAATAACAGGAAGGCAGAATACTGGGTCAATGGAAACATTCTTGGTAGTGTGGATGTGCAGAGGGATCTTGGTGTCCATGTACATAGATCCCTGAAAGTTGCTACCCAGGTGGATAGAGCTGTTAAGAAGGCATATGGTGCGTTCAGTTTTATTGGTAGAGGGATTGAGTTCTGGAGCCGTGATGTCCTGCAACTGTAAAAAACACTCATGTGGCCACACTTGGAATATTGTGTACAGTTCTGGTTGCCCCATTACAGGAGGAATGTGGAAGCATTGGAAAAGGTGCACAGGAGATTTACCAGTATGTTGCCTGGTCTGGAGGGAAGGTCTTATGAGGAAAGGCTGAGGGACTTGGGTCTATTCTCATTGGAGAGAAGAAGGCTGAGAGGGGATTTGATAGAGACATACAAGATGATCAGAGGATTAGATAGGATGGACAGTGAGAGTCTTTGTCCTAGGATGACGTTGGCTTGAACCGGGGTGGGGGGTGGGGGGGCATAGCTGTAAATTGAGGGGTGATAGATTTAAGACAGATGTCAGAGGCAGGTTCTTTACTCAGAGAGTGGTAAGGGTGTGGAATGCCCTACCTGCCAATGTAGTTAATTCAGCTACATTAGGGGCATTTAAACAGTCCTTGGATAAGCCCGTGGATGATGATGGGATGGTGTTGGGGGATGGGCTTAGATGAGTTCACAGGTCAGCGCAACATCAAAGGCCAAAGGGCCTGTTCTGCGCTGTATTGTTCTATGTTCTATGAAGCAATACACAGGACATCAACAAATGTGTAAAGGCACTGGATAGTGCCTCTGACAATATTTCAGGAATATCACTGATGACACATACTCCAAAATCAGCTCCCTTGTAGTGAAACTGTTCCAGTATCACTTTAATACTGGCATCCAACCAATAGCATAGAAGTTTTCCCAGCTATGTCCTGCACACACAAAGCAAGGCAAATCCATCATAGTAAATTAATGTCCGATCAATCTACTGTTGATCATCACGAAATGGCCACTGATAGTGCGATTCAGTGGCACTTGTTTAGCAACAGCCTCCTTGCGCATATTGAGTTTAGGTTCCACCAGGGTCATTTAGTTCATGACCTCATTGCAGCTTTAGTCTGAACGTGTATAAAACAGCTCAACTTCACAGTGATTTAAACAGTCCTTGGATAAGCCCGTGGATGATGATGGGATGGTGTTGGGGGATGGGCTTAGATTAGTTCACAGGTCAGCGCAACATCAAAGGCCAAAGGGCCTGTTCTGCGCTGTATTGTTCTATGTTCTATGAAGCAATACACAGGACATCAACAAATGTACTACCTTGACTGTCCTTGACATCAAGGTAGTACATGACAGAGTGTGGCATGAAGGAGGCCTAGCAAAAGTCAATAGGAATTAGGGTGAGACTCTCCTCTGGTGGGTATCATAACTAGCATAAAGGAAGATGGTTATGGTTGTTGGAGGACAATCATCTTAGTTGCAGTGTCCTAAGTCCAATAATCTTCAGCTGCTTCATCAGTGACCTTCCCTCCATCATAAGGTGAGAAGTGGGAATGTTTGCTGAAGACTGCACAATTTTCAGCACCATTCACAACTTATCAGATACTGAAGCAGTCCATATCCAAATGTAGCATGATGTGGACAATACCCAGGCTTGAGATAATGAGAAGCAATTGTGCCACAAACTACTCGTCAATAACCATTTTCAACAAGTGGGAGAACCTCTTGAAGTGATATTACCATTACTGAATCCCCGACTATCAACATCCTATGGGTTACATTAGCCAGAAACCGAACTGGACAAGCCATCAATACTGTGGCTACAAGAGCAAATCACATGCTGGGAATTCTGCATTGAGCGTCTCCCCTTCTATCCTGTCCCAGTGTCTTTTCATCTTCTAAAAAGTACAAGTCAGGAATGTGATGGAATACTTTTCACTTGCTTGGATGGATGCAGCTTCAATAAAAGTCAAGAAGCTTACCACTATCCATGGGACAAAGCAGTCTACATTCACAAATATTCACTCTCTCCTCCACTGATACTCAATAGCAGCAGAGTGCACCATTCGCAAGATACAATGCAAACTTCACCAAGACTCCTCAGACAGCACCTTCCAATTCCATGAACACCACCATCTAGAAAAATAAGGGTCGCAAATACATGAGAACATCACCATCTACATGCTCCCCTCCAAGCCACACTCCATCCTATGGAAATATATCACTATTCCTTCAGTATCACTGGGTAAAAAGCCCTGGAACTCATTCCTTACAGTACTGTGGGTGTCCCTATATTTCAAGGACTGTAGCAGTTAAGCAGTTCACCATCATCTTGTCCAGTGCAATTAGGAACAGGCAATAAATGCTGGCCCAGCCAGTGATAACTACACCCATGAGTGGGTATTAAAAAAAGGACATTTCTGTATGGCTGTCATGAACAATTCCATTCTATTCCCATTCGAAAAGTGTGGTGCTGGAAAAGCACAGCTGGTCAGGCAGCATCTGAAGAGCAGGAAAGTTGATGTTTCGAGCATGAGCTCTTCATCAGGAATGCGGGAGTGGCCCAAGGGGGCAGAGAAATAAATAGGGGTTGGGAATTGCTGGGGAGAAGGTAGCTGGGAATGCGGATGAAGGTGGGGGTGATGGTGATAGAACTTCCCTTCCCTTCCTTGACCTCTCCATCTCCATTTCCGGCAACTGACTCAACATGGACATCTACTCAAACCCACCAACTCTCACAGCTACCTGGACTACAACTCCTCCCACTCTGCTTCCTGTAAAACCTCCTTTGTTAGGTCCATGCCCTCCCCCACGAACCCACCCTCTCCTCCCAGCACCTTCCCCTGCCACCACAAGAAATGCAAAACCTGCACCCATACCTCCCGTCTCACCCCTGTCCAAGGCCCCAAAGGATCCTTCCAAATCCAACAAAGATTTACCTGTACTTCTACACACTTCATCTACTGTATCCATTGCTCTTCTTGTGGTCTCCTCTACATTGGGGAGACAGGAAGCCAACTTGCGGAACGTTTCAGAGAACATCTCTGGGACATATGCACTAAACAACCCCATCGCTCGGTGGCTAAAACTTTAACTCCTCCTCCACTCTGCCAAGGATATGCAAATCCTGGGCCTCCTGAACTACCAAATTCTAGCCACCTGATGCCTGGAGGAAGAACGCTTCATCTTCTGCCTTGGGACACTCCAACCAACTTGGGATCAATGTTGATTTCACCAGTTTCCTCATTTCCCTTCCCCCCCAACTTATCTCAGATCCAACCTTCCAACTCAGCATCACCCTCTTGAATTGTCCCACCTTTCCACCTTCCTTCCCACCTATCCGCTCCACCCTCTTCTCCGACCTATCACCATCATACCCCACCTTCATCTACCTATCGCATTCCCAGCTACCTTCCCCCAGCCCCACCCCCCCACTTTATCTCTCAGTCCCCTTGGACCACTACCTCATTCTTAATGAAGAGCTCATGCTCTTGGGCGGCATGGTGGCACAGTGGTTAGCACTGCTGCCTCACAGCGCCAGAGACCCGGGTTCAATTCCCGCCTCAGGCGACTGACTGTGTGGAGTTTGCACGTTCTCCCCGTGTCTGCGTGGATTTCCTCCGGGTGCTCCGGTTTCCTCCCACAGTCCAAAGATGTGCAGGTCAGGTGAATTGGCCATGCTAAATTGCCCGTAGTGTTAGGTAAGGGGTAAATGTAGGGGTATGGGTGGGTTGCGCTTCGGCGGTGGGGTGTGGACTTGTTGGGCCAAAGGGCCTGTTTCCACACTGTAAAAGAAAAAAAAAAGAATCGTCAACTCTCCTGCTACTCAGATGCTACCTGATAAGCTCTGCTTTTCCAGCACTATGCTTTTCCACTCTGATCTCCAGGATCTGCAGTTCTCACTTTCTCCATTCTATTCCCATACTTATCAAAAGTCATCTTGCAAGAAAAATATGAGTATTTCACTGACTGTCTCTCAACCAAGATGTAGCCAATACATTTGAAGGTTTATTGTTCATAATTAGAAGCTCTGAAACAGTAGAAAACGTCTCCTTGACCAGCATAGCTCCCACGGGCATTGTGCTCCCACTATTGTGCTAGCTTTGAAATTCTGAGGTGGCTAAAGTAATGGTAAATATGATGCTAAATTTGATCATGTATGGTTCTACCTAGAAAGGGAAATCATAGAAACCTGACCCACTCTTCCACATATGTACCATCTCATCAGTGATCTGATGAAACAAAAGCATTTTTGAGGTTAACACCTGTAAATTTTAATCATTATTCACAAATACAAAGAAGCAGAGAAAAAGAAATGTGTCAAATTCCAATGTCTAATTAGTCACAGGATTTCTTAACGTGGTTACTTGAGATTAGCTTCAATCAGCCAATGGTCAACTTTGAGAGTTCTGTTCCATTATTCAATGTTTGGATTGTGCTCGAGGTACCATCTTACTTTCCTTCTCAAGTAGATTTAGTCAGCAAATATTTCTTCTTCTTTCAATTTAAATTTAAATAAACGATGTAGTAAATGACTGTTTAAACTTGATTCTCCTTTATTATTATTTATTTCTGTTGGATTTATTTATTTCGCTGGTTCATTTCTGGCTCCTGACTCCACACCTTGGGTTCCAAACAAGAGCACCCAAATTTTTAAAGGGTCAGGCCAATTAATGGCAGGGCGAGGTTTGGTCTCTTACCTCTGTCCCAAAACTAGGATGGTGTTGATGAAGTTCCAAGGCTGAAGGGCCAACAGTAGACACATCAGCAGTTCCACAAGGCAAATAGAGAGCATAGAGAGAATGAGAAAGAGATTCTCAAAGGGGCGGAGGGGGCATGTGCTGAGCACTGTTGCCTCACAGTGCCAAGGACCCAGGTTCAATTCCGGCCTCAGGCGACTGTGTGGAGTTGGCACATTCTCCCCGTGTCTGCGTGGGTTTCCTCTGGGCGCTCCGGTTTCTTCCCACAATCCAAATATGTGCAGGTTAGGTGAATTGGCCATGCTAAATTGCCCAGGGTCTTCAGGGAAGTGAAAGTTAGGTACGTTAATCTGCTAAATGTCAAGTAATAGGGTAGGGGAATGAGTCTGGGTGGGTTATTCTTTGGAGGTTTGGTGTGAACTTGTTGGGCCGAAGGGCCTGTTTCCACACTGTAGAGATTCTACAACATAATTGGAATTTGAAATGGTCACAGCTACTTGGCCATCAATGGGGAAGGGCAACTGTCTTGATTTATTGCCAGCCACGGGCTCCCACCTCCCACATGGAGTCCACCAGACTGACATGGAGTGGGAATGGAGGTTGGAAACTAGTACTAAAGACAGCAATGCAAAATTGTGCAGCTGCCCATTTTCAATTTCAGCCCCAAACCACCTGAATGTCCAGTTCATAAAGGACAGAAGTAAACAAAAAAATGATATATACACTCTGGTTAGGCTCCAGCTGGAGCATTCTGATTTGTTCTGGGCACGACAATGGACACCACAAGATTCCAGAGGCAGCAGGCAAGTTGTTATGATCATGAATGTATGCTTAAACTGGTGATAGAATCTTTCAAGAAGAAACTGAATAAATATGAGAGGAAAAAGATTTGCAGAGTGACGATGAAAGGCAGAGAAGTGCACTTAATTGTTAGATTTTTGAAGAGCCAACACAACTATAGTAGGTCAAATGATGTGCTTTGATACTGCAACATTCTATTATCTATTCTGTGAGATATTAGAGGATATCATGCAGAAACACATTGGACTTGGACTATAACTGCAATTAATATATTATATTTAACAGAATTAAACATTTCACAGGTGCATTATCAAATCAAAAAAGACAACATAAGGAGTTATCTATATGTCCCCAAACAGTAGTTCTGCAGTTGGGCACACTATATACCAGGAAATATTAGAGACTTGCAAGAAAGTTATGGCAATAATCATGGGTGATTTTAACATGCATATAGATTGGAAGAATCAAACTGACAAGGGTAGCCTGGAGGCAGAGTTTATTGAATGGATGAGAGATTGTTTCTTGGAGCAGTATGTTGTGGAATGAACCAGGGAGTAGGCTACTCTGGATTTGGTATTGTGTAATGAGGAGAGAATAATTGATAACATCCTTTAAGGATCCTTTAGGGAGTAGTGACCATAGTATGATAGAATTCAAAATTCAATTTGGGGGTGAGAATGTGGAGTCCCACACTATTGTTTGAGAACTAAACAAAGGAAATTATATAGGCCCAAGGACAGATTTGGCCCAAGTAGATTGGGCAGGAAGGCTAAAAGGTAAGACAGTGATGAGCAATGGCAGTTGTTTAAGGAGCTATTCAATTCCTCACAACTATAAAAAAATCCCAATGAGGAAGAAAGATGGTAACGTGGATAAAAAAAAATACATGGCTAAACAAGGAGGTCAAGGAAATAAAGTCAAATACTAAGGTATACCATACTTCAAAGGCCAGTGGCAGGCTGGAAGATTGGGAAACTTTCAAATATAAACCAAGGAATACTAAAAAATTAATAAAAAGAGCTCTGGTAAATTATGAAAGAAAACCTGCACAAAATATCAAAAAGGATAGCAAAAGCTTCTCTAGGTATACAAAAGGGAAAATAGTTGCTAAGGTAAATGTTGGTCCCTTGGAAGGTGAAACCGGAGAGTTAATAGTGGGGAACACTGAAATGGCAGAGATGCTAAATCAATTCTTTACCTCAGTTTTCACGGTGGAGGACAATAGTACATTCCTATTGGAACGGGCAAGTCTGAGGCAATAGAAAAGGGTAGAACTTAGAACAATCAACATTAATAGGGAAAAAGTACTCAGCAAACTACTAGGATTGAGGGCACTCAAGTCCACTGGGCCTGATGGCCTACATCCTAGGGTATTAAAGGAAGTGGCAGCGGAGACTGTGGATCTGTTGGTTACAATATTCCAAAATTCCTTGGACATAGGAAAAGTTCCAGTTGATTGGAAAAATGCTGATGCAATGCCCTGATTCAAAAAGGGAGGGAGGCAATACGGGAAATTACAGACCAGTTAGTTTAACATCTGTTGTTGGAAAAGTGTTAAAATCAATTATTAAGGAAGCAATCCTTGGAAAGTCAAAATGCTATCCATTAGAGTCAGCATGGTTTTATGAAGGGCAAATTATGTTTGATAATTTGCTAAATTTCTTCAAAGATGTAACCAGTAAAATGGACAATGGGGATCTTGTAAATGTAATATATCTGGACTTCCAGAAGTTGTTTGATAAGGTGCCGCACAAAAGATTAATTCACAAGGTTGGATTATATGGGATTAGGGGTAATTTATTAGATGACTGGTTGATGGACAGAAGACAGAGTTGGGATAAATGTGTTTTTTTTCTGGATGGCAAGAAGTAACTAGTGGGGTGCCACAGGTTTTGGTCCTTGGACCCCAGCTATTTACAATTTACATTAATGACTTGGATCAGGGAAAGAAGATTCATGGTCAAAATTGTAGATGACACAAAAATAGGCAGGACGGTAAATTGCAATGAGGAAATAAGAAGCTTACAAATGGATATAGATAGGTAGGCAGAGTGGGCGAAAATGTGGCAGATGGAATTTAACATGGATAAGTGTTAGGTCATGCATTTTGGTCAGAAAAATGTGAAGGTGACCTATTGTCTAAATAGGGAGAGACTTCAGGGTGCTGTGTTACAGAGGGATCTGGGTGTCTTCGTTCATGAGTCACAGAAAACTAGCATGGAGGTACAGCAGATAATAAAGAAAGTGAATGGAATTTTGGCTTTTATAAGAATAATAGGGTGATATTGGTAGGGGATTTTAACTTTCCAAACATAGACTGGGACTGCCATAGTGTCATGGGTTTATATTGAGAGGAATTTGTTAAGTGTGTACAAGAAAATTTTCTGATTCAGTATGTAGATTTCCCCACTAGAGAAGGTGCAAAACTTAACCTATTCTTGGGAATTAAGGCAGGGCAGGTGACTGAAGTGTCAGTGGGGGAGCACTTTGGGGACAGCGACCGTAATTCTATTAGATTTAAAATAGTGATGGAAAAGGATAGACCAGATCTAAAAGTTGAAGTTCTAAATTGGAGAAAGGCTAATTTTGACGGTATTAGGCAAGAACTTTCAAAAGCTTATTAGGGGCAGATGTTCGCAGGTAAAGGGACAGCTGGAAAACAGGAAGCCTTCAGAAATGAGACAATGAGAATCCAGAGAAAGTATATTCCTGTCAGGGTGAAAGGGAAGGCTGGTAGGTATAGGGAGTGCTGGATGACTTAAGAAATTGAGGGTTTGCTAAAGAAAAAGAAGGAAGCATATGTCAGTTGTAGACAGGATAGATCGAGTGAATCTTTAGAAGAGTATAAAGGCAGTAGGAATATACTTCAGAGGGAAATCAGGAGGGCAAAAAGGGGACATGAGATAGCTTTGGCAAATAGAATTAAGGAGAATCCAAAGGGTTTTTACAAATATATTAAGGACAAAAGGGCAACTAGGGAGAGAATAGGGCCCCTCAAAGATCCTGAAGAAGGGCTAATGCCCGAAACGTCGATTCTCCTGTTGCCTAGATGCTGCCTGACCTGCTGCGCTTCTCCAGCAACACATTTCCATCCCTCAAAGATCAGCAAGGCGGCCTTTGTGTGGAGCCACAGAAAATGGGGGAGATACTAAACAAGTATTTTGCATCAGTATTTACTGTGGAAAAGGCCATGGAAGATATAGAATGTAGGGAAATAGATGGTGACATCTTGAAAAATGTCCATATTACAGAGGAGGAAGTGCTGGATGTCTTAAAACGCTCAAAGGTGGATAAATCCCCAGGACCTGATCAGGTGTACCCTAGAACTCTGTGGGAAGCTAAGGAAGTGATTGCTGGGCCTCTTGCTAAGATATTTGTATCATCGATAGTCACAGGTGAGGTGCTGGAAGACTGGAGGTTGGTTAACATGGAGCCACTGTTTAAGAAGGATGATAAGGACAAGCTAGGGGACTATAGACCAGCGAGCCTGAGGTCGGTGGTGAACAAGTTGTTGGAGGGAATCCTGAGGGACAGGGTATACATATATTTGGAAAGGCAAGGACTGATTAGGGATAGTCAACATGGCTTTGTGCATGGGAAATCATGTCTCACAAACTAGATTGAGTTTTTTGAAGAAGTAACAAAGAGGATTGATGAGGGCAGAGCAGTAGATGTGATCTATATGGACTTCAGTAAGGCGTTTGACAAGGTTCCCTATGGGAGACTGATTAGCAAGGTTCTATCTCATGGAATACAGGGAGAATTAGCCATTTGGATACAGAACTAGCTCAAAGGTAGAAGACAGAAGGTGGTGGTTGAGGGTTGTTTTTCAGACTGGAGGCCTGTGACCAGTGGAGTGCCACAAGGATCGGTGCTGGGTCCTCTACTTTTCATCATTTATATAAATGATTTGGGTGTGAGCATAAGAGGTACAGTTCGTAAGTTTGCAGATGATACCAAAAGTGGAGGTGTAGTGGACAACGAAGAAGGTTACCTCAGATTACAACAGGATCTGGATCAGATGGGCCAATGGGCTGAGAAGTGGCAGAAGGAGTTTAATTCAGATAAATGCGAGGTACTGCATTCTGGGAAAGCAAATCTTAGCAGGACTTATACACTTAATGGTAAGGTCCTAGGGAGTGTTGCTGAACAAAGAGACCTTGGAGTGCAGGTTCATAGCTCCTTGAAAGTGGAGTCACAGGTAGATAGGATAGTGAAGAAGGCGTTTGGTATGCTTTCCTTTATTGGACAGAGTATTGAGTACAGGAGTTGGGAGGTCATGTCATGGCTGTACAGGACATTGGTTAGGCCACTGTTGGAATATTGCATGCAATTCTAGTCTCCTTCCTATCGGAAAGATATTGTGAAAGTTGAAAGGGTTCAGCAAAGATTTACAAGGATGTTGCCAGAGTTGGAGGATTTGAGCTATGGGGAGAGGCTGAATAGGCTGAGGCTGTTTTCCCTGGAGTGTCAGAGGCTGAGGGGTGACCTTATAGAGGTTTACAAAGTTATGAGGGGCATGGATAGGATAAATAGACAACGTCTTTTCCCTGGGTTGGGGAAGTCCAGAACTAGAGGGCATAGGTTTAGGGTGAGAAGGGAAAAATATAAAAGGGACCTAAGGGGCAACTCTTTCACGCAAAGGTGGTACATGTATGGAATGAGCTGCCAGAGGAAGTGGTGGAGGCTGGTACAATTGTAGCATTTAAAAGGCATTTGGATGGGTATATGAATAGGAAGGATTTGGAGGGATATGGGCAGGTGGGACTAGATTGGGTTGGGATAACTGGTTGGCATGGACAGGTTGGATCGAAGGGTCTGTTTCCCTGCTGTACATCTTTGTGACTCTATTGTTGCAACTATACAAGGCATTGGTCCACAGTTTTCGCCTCCTTATTTGAGGAAAGATGTAGTGGAATTGGAGACAATTCAGAGGAGGTTCACTAGATTGAAGGTGAAGGTTGAACTTTAACTCCCCCTCCCACTCCGCCAAGGGCATACAGGTCCTGGGCTTCCTCCACCGACAAACCCTAACCAGCCGAGGTGGGGGAAGAATGCCTCATCTTCCGTCTTGGGACTCTCCAACCACATGAGATCAATGTGGATTTCACCAGTTTCCTCATTTCCCCTCCCTCCACCTTATGCCAGTTCCAACCTTCCAAGTTGGCACCACCCTCTTGAACACTGCCTTCCTACCTGTCCATTTTCCTTCCCACCTATCTGCTCCACCCACCTCTGCTCCACCGAACTATCACCTCATCTTCATCTACCTATCGCACTCTCAGCTACCTTCCCCCAGCCCCACCTCCCTCCCATTTATCTCACAGCCCCCTTGGGCCACAAGCCTCATTCCTGATAAAGGGTTTATGCTCGAAATGTCGATTCTCCTGCTCCTCAGATGCTGCTGACCTGCTGTGTTTTTCCAGCACTACACTCTCGACTCTGATCTCCAGCATCTGCAGTCATCACTTTCTTCTAATGGATTGAAGGCTTATGGGGAGAAGGCAGGAAATGGGGGTGAGGAGCATATCAGCCACGATTGAATGGCGGATCAGAGTCGTTGGGCTGAATAGCCTAATTCTGCTCCTACATCTTATACCTTATGAACTATCCTCTGTTAAAAAAAAATCTGCCTCTCACAGCTCCTTCAAACTTATCCCTTTTACTCTAAACCCATGTCCCCAAGTAACTGATATTTCTACCCTCGGAACAAAACTCTGATGATCCATTATATCCATGCCTCTCATAATTGTGTAAACTTCTATCAGATGCTCTTTCATCCTTTGGTGTTCAAGTGAAAACAAACCAAGTTTTTTTCAATCTTTCCTCATAGCTAATACTCTCCAAACAAGGCAATGGTAAACCATTTCTGCATCCTCTCTAAAACCTCAGCGTCCTTAGATTAGATTAGATTACTTTACAGTGTGGAAACAGGCCCTTCGGCCCAACAAGTCCACACCGACCCGCCGAAGCGAAACCCACCCATACCCCTACATTACCCCTTACCTAACACTACGGGCAATTTTAGTATGGCCAATTCACCTAACCTGCACATCTTTGGACTGTGGGAGGAAACCGGAGCACCCGGAGGAAACCCACGCAGACACGGGGAGAACGTGCAAACTCCACACAGTCAGTCGCCTGAGTCGGGAATTGAACCCGGGTCTCTGGCGCTGCGAGGCAGCAGTGCTAACCACCGTGCCGCCCACTAGAAGTTCTCCTTCTGTAGTTTGGCGATCAGAACTGTACACAATATTCCAAATTGGGCTGAATGAAAATTCTATACAGCTGCAACATAGCTTCCCAATTATATACTCTATGCCCCAACCGATGAAGGCAAGCATGTCATAAGCCTTCTTTTGTTTAGATCAGAGTGGTGCTGGAAAAGCAGAGCAGGTCAGGCAGCATCTGAGGAGCAGGAAAATCGACATTTTGTGCAAAAGCCCTTCATCAGGAATAGAGGCAGGAAGCCTACAGGGTGGAGAAATAAATGGGAGGAGGTGGGGCTGGGGAGAAGGTAGATGACCTGGGGGTTGCAGTGAGAGAGAGACTCACTGAGATTCCTGTGGAGAGAGGAGGAGAACTTCTTCAAGGTAGGCATCCTTGCAAGAGGATTCGCAGTAAGGTTAAAATCAACTAGGCAAACGTGAGGACTGCAGATGCTGGAAACCAGAGTTTAGATCAGAGTGGTGCTGGAAAAGCACAGCAGGTCAGGCAGCATCCAAGGAGCAGGAAAATCGACATTTCGGGCAAAAGCCCTGCCTCAGGAATAGAGGCAGGAAGCCTCCAGGGTGGAGAGATAAATGGGGGGGGTGGGGAGTGGGACTAGGGAGAAGGTGGAGACTCACTGAGATTCTTGTGGAGAGAGGAGGAGAACTTCTTCAAGGTAGGCATAAGCGTTCTTGACCAGCTTATACACTTGTGATGCCACTTTCAGGGAATTGTGGACCTCTACATCTAGATCTCTCAGTATGTTCATGCTATTAAGAGTTATGCCATTTACAGTATACCTTCCTGCTTCATTGGATCTTCCAAAATGCACCATCTCCTATTGACCGGATTAAATTCCTCTGCCATTTCTCTGCACTAGTCTCTAGCCTATCCCACTGTATTCTCTGACAACCCTCCTTAGTTTTTACAGATCTCCCAATCTTTCTACTACCCGTAAACTTATTAATCAGTCCACCTACATTCTCATAAAAATCATTTATATATAGTACAAACAATAGGGAACTGAGTACTGATCTCTGCAACCCACCACTAGTCACAGATCTCCCATCTGAAAATCACCCTTCAACTACTATTCTCTGGTTTCTATGACAAAGCCAGTTCTGTATCCATCTTACCAGGTCATTGCAGATCCCATGTAACTTTATGCCATGAGGGACCTTGTCAATGGCCTTGCTAAAGTCCGTACAGACAACATCTACTACCCTGCCCTCATCAATCATCGTCACTTCTTCAAAAAACTCAATCAAAGAGTTTGCAAGCCACAACCTTCCCCATACATAGCCATGCTGCCTCTCTCTTATAAGTCCATGTTTCCAAATGTCAGTAATTCCTATCCATTAGAATATTTTCTGATAATTTCCCTACTGCTGATGTATGGCTCTCTAGCCTGTAATTTCTGAATTATCCCTGTTTCCCTTCTTAAACTAAGGAACAAGATTGGCTATTCTCCAGTCTTCTGGGATCTCTCCTGGGACTAAAGAGAACACAAAGATTTTGTACAAGACCCCAGTAATTTCCTAATGTCTCCTCAGCATTCTGTGATAAATCCCATCAGGTCCTGGAGACCTGATTACCTTAATACTTTTCAAAACATCCAACACGTCCTCGTTTATATTATTGACATGCCCTTGGATATTAACACACCCCTCCTGAAACTCACCATCCATTGTGTCCTTCTCCTTTGTGAATACTGATGGAAAGTACTTGTTAAGGACCTCACCTACCTCAGAGGTAGTTTCTTTACTCAGAGAGTAGTAAGGGTATGGAATGCTTTGCTTGCAACGGTAGTAGATTCGCCAAGTTTAAGTGCATTTACGTCGTCATTGGACAGGCATATGGGCGTACATGGAATAGTGTAGGTGGGATGGGCTTCAGATTGGTATGACAGGGTGGTGCAACATTGAGGGCCGAAGGGCCTGTACTGCGCTGTAATGTTCTATGTACATGCTCTGGCTTCACAAATAAATTAGACAATAGACAATAGGTGCAGGAGTAGGCCATTCTGCCCTTCGAGCCTGCACTACCATTCAATATGATCATGGCCGATCATCCTTAATCAGTATACTGTTCCTGCCTTATCTCCATAACCACTATCCTTGAGAGCTCTATCCAACTCTTTCTTAAATAAATCCAGAGACTGGGTCTCCACTGCCCTCTGGGGCAGAGCATTCCACACAGCCACCACTCTCTGGGTGAAGACGTTTCTCCTCATCTCTGTCCTAAATGGTCTACCCCGTATTTTTAAGCTGTGTCCTCTGGTTCGGGACTCACCCATCAGCGGAAACATGTTTCCTGCCTCCAGAGTGTCCAATCCTTTAATAATCTTATATGTCTCAATCAGATCCCCTCTCAGTCTTCTAAACTCAAGGGTATACAAACCCAGTTGCTCCAGTCTTTCAGTGTAAGGTAATCCCGCCATTCCAGGAATTGACCTTGTGAACCTACGCTGCACTCCCTCAATAGCCAGAATGTCTTTCCTCAAATTTGGAGACCAGAACTGCACACAGTACTCCAGGTATGGTCTCACCAGGGCCCTGTACAGCTGCAGAAGAACCTCTTTGCTTCTATACTCAATTCCTCTTGTTATGAAGGCCAGCATGCTATTAGCCTTCTTCACTACCTGCTGTACCTGCAAGCTTACCTTCATTGACTGGTGTACAAGAACACCCAGATCTCTCTGTAACACCCAGATCTCTCTGTAAATTGTCTTTGAGTGGACTACCACTTGCCTAGCTACCCTCTTGCTCCTTATATATATAAAAAATACCTAGGGATTTTTCTTAATCCTGTTTGCCAAACACATTTCATGTCCCCTTTTAGCTGTCCTAATTCCTTGTTTGAGTTGTTTGCTGTGATCTTTGTATTCTCAGTGGTGTCTCTGTCTGCAGTTTCCTAAACTTTACATACACCTCCTTTTTGTTTTCAACTAATCTCCCATTTTTTCATTCTCATCAAAGGTTCCTGAATCTTACCATCTTTATCATTCACTTTCACCAGAACATGCTGATCCTGAACTCTGATCAACTGGCCTTTAAAGGATTCTCACATTTACCCCCAAACAGCCGCCTCCAATCTACATTCCCCACTATCATCTTCATTGTTTTCAACAGGTTCCAACCAGGGCTTAACAGTATTAGCTATAGAGCCGAAAATGTGTTGCTGGAAAAGCGCAGCAGGTCAGGCAGCATCCAAGGAGCAGGAGAATCGACGTTTCAGGCATGAGCCCTTCTTCAGGAATCCTCTGATCTCCAGCATCTGCAGTCCTCACTTTCTCCCAGTATTAGCTATAACCTGTCCTTATAGCTAATGCACTCCAATCAATGGTGACATCCTGGTAAACGTCTTCTGCACCCTCTCCAAAGTTTCCACACTCTTTGTATTGTGCATTGACCAGTACAGTGCACAATACTCCAAATCCATCTTAACTAAAGTTTTATACATTGCAACATAATTTGCCAACTTTTATACAAAATACCCTGATTGATGGTGTCGTATGCCTTATTTACCACCTTATCCACCTGTGTTACCACTTTCAGGCACCTATGGTCTTGCACCCAAGATTCCTCTCTATACCAATAGGTCTTAAGTGTCATGTCAGTTACTGTATATTTACCTCTTGCACTTAACTTTTCAAAATAAATCACCTCAAACTTCCTAGGATTAAACTCCATCTGTCATTTCTCTGCCCAACTTCCCAATTGATCTATATCCTGCTATACCCTTTGACAATCTTTCTTACTGTCCACAATTTTTGTGTCATCTGCAAACTTACTAATTGGACCACTGACAACTTATCCAAATCATTTGTGTACATTACAAACAATACAGACTTTGATACTGATCTTTGCAGAACACCACTGGTCAGAGACCTCCAGTCAGAGAAACACCCCTCTACAACTACCCTCTGTCACTCATGACCAAGCCAATTTCATATCTAACTAACTAACTCACTGTGATCCCATGTGACTTTATCTTCTGGACCACCCTGCCGTGAGAGAGCATGCCAAATGCTTCAGTAACATTTATGTAGGCAATATCCACGGCCCCACCCTCACCAATTATCTTTGTGGCTTCTGCAAAAAAACTCAATCGAAAATGCAAGACAAGACCTCCCCCACCAATGCTGGCTATCTTTAATAACAGGTTGAAGAGTGTGGTGCTGGAAAAGCACAGCCGGTCAGGCAGCATCCGAGGAGCAGGAGAATCAACATTGCAGGCATAAGCTCTTCATCAGGAATGAGGTTTGTGGGTCAAGGGGGCTCAGAGATAAATGGGAGGGGGTGGGGTTGGGGGGAAGGTAGCTGGGAATTTGACAGGTAAACGAAGGTGGGGGTGAAAGTGATAGGTCGGAGAGGAGGTGGGAAGGAACATGGACAGGTAGGACTGTACAAGAGAGCTGTGCTGAGTTGGAAGGTTGGGACTGGGATAAGTTGGGGTGAGGGGAAATGGGGAAACTGTAAAATTCACATTGATCCTGTGTGGTTGAAGTGTCCCAAGACGGAAGATGAGGCGTTCTTCCTCCAGACATCGGGTGGTTAGGATTTGATAATAGAGGAGGCCCAGGACGTGCATGTCCCTGGCGGAGTGGGAGGGGAAGTTCAAGTGTTCAGCTACAGGGCAGTGGGATTGGTTAGTGTGGGTGTCCCAGAGATGTTCTATGAAATGATCCACAAATTGGCGTCATGTCTCCCCAACATAGAGGAGACCACATCAGGTGCAACGGGTGCAGTAGATGACGTGTGAAAGTACACGTAAATTTCTGTCAGATGAGGAAGGATCCTTTGGGGCCTGGGATGGAGGTGAGGGGAAGGTGTGGGTGCAGGTTTTGCACTTTTTGTGATGGTAGGGGAGGATGCCGGGAGGGGAGGGTGGGTTGGTAGGGGGCATGGATTTAAGACCATAAGACATAGGAGTGGAAACAAGGCTAATCGGCCCATCGAGTCCACTCCATCATTCAATCATGGTTCAAGGGCATTTAAATACCACTTACCCAAATTCTCCCTGTAGCTCTTAATTCCTTGCGAGATCAAGAATTTATCAATCTCTGCTTTGAAGACATTTAACCTCCTGGCCTCCACTGCGCTCCGTGGCAATGAATTCCATGACCTGACAAGGGAGTCATGGAGGGAATCCTTAATAATGATGTGGAAGTGCTGGTGTTGGTCTGGAGTGGACAAAGTTAAAAATCACAGTTATAGACCAACAGGTTTATTTGGAAGTTCTAGCTTTTACAGCACTGCTCCTTCATCATGTAGCTATGGAACAGGATCCTAAGACACAGAATTTATAGCAAAAGATCAATGTGTCATGCAACTGATACGATATACGGTACTGAACAAATCTAGGTTGCTGTTAAGTCTTTCATTTTTTAGAACGTTGCAGGTTTCAGTTCATTAATATGTAAATCCCAGAACTTCTTTCAAGTCACACTCTCGAGATAACTTAAAGTTTTATGGAAAAAAAGACATCTCAGCTCAGACAATGCATTAATGGTGTGAGGTTAGAGTCTGTCTGTATCACAAACTTGAGTCAGACTGGTTCTATTTCCAAAGTAGGAATTTATAAAATGTTACATGAATTGACTGCCTGCAAATTGGGTGCTTTTTTAACACAATTCATTTTAAAAGACAAAAGACTTAACAGCAATCTAGGTTTGTTCAATACATCATATCAGTTGTATGACACTATGATCTTTTGCTATAAATTCTGTGTTTTATGATTCTGCTCCACAGCTACCTGATGAAGGAGCAGCCCTCTGAAAGCTAGTATATAGAACATTACAATGCAGTACAGGCCCTTCAGCCCTCGACGTTACGACGACTTGTGAAACCATCTAACCTACACTATTCCATTCTCGTCCATATGCCTATCCAATGACCACTTAAATGCCCTTAAAGTTGGCGAGTCTACTACTGTTGCAGGCAGTGGATTCCACACCCACTCTACTGAGTTAAGAAACTACCTCTGACATCTGTCCCTCAGCCTTTCCTCATAAGACCTTCCCTTCATACCAGTCAACATCCTAGTAAATCTCTGAACCCTTTCCAAAGCTTCCACATCCTTCCTATAATGCGGTGACCAGAACTGAATGCAATACTTCAGGTCCGGCTGCACCAGAGTTTTGTACAGCTGCAGCATGACCTCATGGTTCTGAAACTCGATCCCTCTACTAATAAAAGCTAACACACTGTATGCCTTCTTAACAAACTTATCAACCTGGGTGGCAATTTTCAAGGATCTGTGTACCTGGACACCGAAATCTCTCTGCTCACCTACACAACAAAGAATCTTACCATTAGCCCAGTACTCTGCATTCCTGTTACTCCTTCCAAAGTGAATCACCTCACACATTTTCGCATTAAACTCCATTTGCCACCTCTCAGCCCAGCTCTGCAGCTTATCTACGTCCCTCTGTAACCTACAACATCCTTCGTCACTATCTAAAACTCTACCGACCTTAGTATCATCTGCAAATTTACTAACCCATACTTCAATGCCCTCATCCAGGTCATTTATAAAAATTGACAAACATCAGTGGACCCAAAACAGATCCTTGCAGTACACCAGTAGTAACTGAACTCCAGGATGAACATTTCCCATCAATCACCAACCTCTGTCTTCTTTCAGCCAGCACATTTCTGATCCAAACCGCTAAATCACCCTCAATCCTATGCCTCCGTATTTTGTGCAATAGCCGACCAAGGGGAACCTTATCAAATGCCTTACTGAAATCCGCATACACAACGTCAACCGCTTTACCGTCATCCACCTGTTTGGTCACCTTCTCAAAGAACCCAATAAGGTTTGTGAGGCATGACCTACCCTTCACAAAACTGTGTTGACTATCCCTAATCAACTTATTCCTTTCTAGATGATTATAAATCCTCTCTCTTTTAACCCTTTCCAACGCTTTACCTATAACCGAAGTAAGACTCACTGGTCTATATTACCAGGATGGTCTCTCCTCCCCTTCTTGAACAAGGGAACAACATTTGCTATCCTCATCTTCTGGCACTATTCCTGTAGACAATGACAACATAAAGATCAAAGCCAAAGGCTCGACAATCTCCTCCCTGCCTTCCCAGAAAATCCCAGGATAAATCCCATCTGGCCCAGTGGACTTATCTATTTTCACACTTTCTAGAATTGCTAACACTCCTCCTTGTGACCCTCAATCCTATCTAGTCTAGTAGCCCGTATCTCAGTATTCTCCTCGATAACATTGTCTTTTTCTGGTGTGAATACTGACAAAAAAAAATTCATTTAGCGCTTTTCCTGTCTCCTCTGACTCCATGCACAACTTCCCACTGCTATTCTTGATTGGTCCTAATCTTACTCTCATCATTCTTTTAGTCCTGATATACTTATAGAAAGCCTTATGATTTTCCTTCATCATATCCACCAAAGACTTTTCATGTTTCCTCCTGGCTCTTCTTAGCTCTCTCTTTAGGTCTTTGCTGGCTAACCTGTAATTCTCAAGCCCCCTAACTAAGCCATCACACCTCATCCTAATGTAAGCCTTCTTCCTTTTGACAAGAGATTCAAATTCCTTAGTAAACCACGCTCAACAACTTCCTTCCTGCCTTACTGGTACACACTTATCAAGGATCCGCAGTAGCTGTCCCTTGAATAAGCTCCACATTTCAATTGCGTCAATCCCCTGCAGTTTCCTTCCCCATCTTATGCATCCTAAATCCTGCCTAAGTGCATTATAATTGCCTTTCCCCCAGCTATAAATCTTGCCTTGCAGTATGCTCCTATCCCTTTCCATTACTAAAGTAAGCATTACCAAATTGTAGTCACTATCACTAAAGTATTTGTGGGCGGCACGGTGGCACAGTGGTTAGCACTGCTGCCTCACAGCGCCAGAGACCCGGGTTCAATTCCCGACTCAGGCGACTGACTGTGTGGAGTTTGCACATTCTCCCTGTGTCTGCGTGGGTTTCCTCCAGGTGCTCTGGTTTCCTCCCACAATCCAAAAATGTGCAGGTTAGGTGAATTGACCATGCTAAATTGTCCGTAGTATTAGGTGAAGGGGTAAATGTAGGAGTATGGGTCTGGGTGGTATATGCTTCGGCAGGTCGGTGTGGACTTGTTGGGCTGAAGGGCCTGTTTCCACACTGTAAGTAATCTAATCTAATCTAATCTAATCTATTCACCTACCTCCAAACATAACACCTGGCCGGGTTCATTACCAGTACCAAATCCAATGTGGCCTCACCCCTTGTTGATCTGTTTACGTACTGTGTCAGGAAACCCCGCACACATTGGACAAAAAGTGACCCATCTAAAGTACTTGAACTATAGTTTTCCCAGTCAATATTTGGAAAGTTAAAGACCCCCATAATAACTATCCTGTCACTCTCACTCCTATCGAGGATCACCTTTGCTATCCTTTCCTCTACATCTCTGGGGCTATTCGGAGGCTGATAGAAAACTCCCAATAGGGTGACCTTCCCTTTCCTGTTTCTAACCTCAGCCCATACTACCTAAGTAGACGAATCCGCAAACGTCCTTTCTGCAACTGTAATTTTTTTTTACAGATATTTTTATTGAAGAAAGAGGAAATTTTTTTTAACATTTTTTACAAACTTACAAAATAACACAAATAAATATAAACACTAATATACCCTTAAATATTAAATAAATAATAACCAAAACACAACAAACACAAAAAAAGAAAAAAAACCACTCAACTAAGAACTAATCGATCCTACAAATAACCAAAGCACATAACAGAATATCTTACATTACTCAATAAAAGATAACATAGTAATTAAATAATAAAGTACATGCTCAGAATGAATTAACATCAAGTCATAATAAAACCCGTATTCATACGGGATTCCTCCCCCTGGGGGCCCCCGGACCAGCCAGAACCACTACCACAACTAGTAACAGTAATACTATCCTTGACTAACAATGCCGTCACCACCCCCCGCTCCCTTTCTTACCATTTTCTCTGTTCTTACTGAAACATCTAAATCCCAGAACTGGCAATAACCATTGCTGTTCCTGCCCTACCCATGTATCTGAAATGGCCGCAACATTGAAATCCCAGATACCAAAACCTTATTCTGGATGCTCCTGGCACACTTAAAGTAGACATACTTCAACTTCTTGCTTGCCAGTGCCTTCTTGCGACCTTGAAACCTTAGTTCTGACCTCACTACTCTCAATCTCCTGTATACTCAAACTACAATTTAGGTTCCCATCTTCCAAATAAACCTGTTGGAATATAATATGGTGTTGTATGATTTTTAATTTTATCTTTAATAAGTCCATTCCTTTCCAAATGTGAGTAGATCCTGACTCTAGTATGTTCTCCAATAATTTCCCTACTACTGATGTAAAGCTCACTGCGTATCATTTCCGGTATTATTCCTGTTGTCCTTCTTAAACAAAGGAACAGCATTAGCTATTCTCCAATCTTCTGGAACATCGCCAGTGGCTAAAGAGGATATAAAGGTCTCTGTCAAGGCTCTAGAAATCCCCTCCTTTGCCCTCCCTCAGTATCCTGGGCTAGATCCCATTCGGTCCTAGAGACATAACAACCTTAATGTTTTTCAAGATACTTGACACCTCCTGCTTCGTAACATTGACGTGTCCTAGAATTTAAACATGCCCCTCCCTAACCCCATTAACATCCTGTCCTTTTCCTTGGCTAATACAGATGTGAAGTACTCAACGAGTACCTAATGCACTTCCTCTGGCTCTGTGCAAAATTATGCCTGTAGTCCTTAAGTGATCTACCTTTTCTCTAGATACCCTCTTGCTCCGAATATATGTACAAAATGTCTTGGGATTCTTCTTAAACCTACTTGCCAAGGACATTTTATGGCTGCTTTTAGCTCTCCTAGTTCCTCACTTAAGTTCTTTCCTGCTTCCTTTATGTTCCTCAAGAGCCTTGTTTGATTTCACTTTTGTAAACCTGACATATGTTTTCTTTCTGTTTTTACTTTCAGTGTCTCTTGTCATACAGTAAGACAGCATGGCTATCGATAACAAATAGTAATGGGCCCAACACCGACCCATAAGGCACTCTACTAATCACAGGCATCCAGTCTGACAAGTATCCTTTCACTATTACCCTCTGCTTCCTATCATCAAGCTAATTTTGTATCCAATTCGCCAGCTCGCCTGGATTCCATGCAATGTTACCTTCCAGAGCAGCCTACCATGTGGAACCTTTTCAAAGGCCTTATTGAAATACATGTAGACTTTGTCCATTGCCCTGTCCTTGTCAACCTTCCTGGTTGCTTCATTAAAAAACACAGTCGGAGAAAACAGTGAAAGTGAAAATTAATGTCCATTTAGAAAGGCAATGTTGACCAGCATGCCTGTGTCAGAGAGAATTAGAATTATTGTCATGTACAATACAAGTACCGATGTACAAGAGTACAGGGAAAAGGTTACACTCACCTCTCATGATGCCATCTTAGGTGCAAAGTACCTAGGCACAAATCTTAGATACAAAATACAGAAATAAAGAAGAAAAAAGTTACAGTACCATACAGTGATTCATACTATAAGTTAGAAAATAAGACAAAGTTAAAAGGATAAACATCACAGTCAGATAAACAGATTACACACAAACATTACATTGCAGTACATCAGCACAGGGGCTTCCACATGTGGTCTGAGTGGCATCACAAGCTGCTGACCACTTGCACTGGCTCCAGTGCCTAACAAATCTGGTAGAGTTTTTCAAGAATGAGGGTAGGGCAGTTGATATAGTTTGTATGGATTTCAGCAAGACCTTTGACAGGGTCCTGTATGGAAAACTGATAAAGAGGTGGTAAGCAAGAAGAATCCAAATATTGACTTAGAGGTGGGAAGCAGAGGGTGGTGGTAGAAAGCTGCTTGTGGGACTGAAGCTCAATGTGCAGTGGCACTTCATAGGGATCAGTGCTGGTCCATCATTGTTTGTTATATTTACAAATGATGTGGTTAAGAATGTGAGAGGGATGTTAACTAAGTTTGCAGATGACATAAAGATTGGCTGGGTGTTGACAACGAGGAGGAAGCTGTTAGTTAGAGGAAGATAAGGCAAAAGACAGAAAATTTCAGACCATTTAGCCTACCCTTGGTCATGGGTAAGATCCTGGAATCCATTGCGAAGGATGTGATTTTGGAATATTTGCAAGTGTATGGTAAAATAGGGCAAAGTCAGCACGATTTCAAAGGGGAGGTCATGCCTGAGAAATCTGCTAGAATTCTTTGAGGAAGTAACAAGCAGGTTAGACCAAGGACAGCCAATGGATATTACCTAACTGGACCTTGAGAAGGCCTTGAACAAGGTGGGACACAGGATGCTACTGAGTAAGATAAGAGCTCGTGGTATTAGGGTAAGGTGATAGAATGGGTAGAAGCTTGGCAGTCTGTCAGAAAGCAGAGACTGGGGATAAAAGGGTCCTTCTCAGAGTGGCAGCCGGTGACAAGCAGCGTTTGGTAAGGCTCTGTGTTGGACCACATCTGTTCACTTTGTATGTGAATGATCTAGATGAAGGAACCCTGAGAGCATTCTGGTGAGGTTTGCAAGATGATACAAAGACAGGTAGAGGGACAGATAGCATTGAGGAGATGGGGAGGCTGCAAGAGGATTTGGACAGTTTCAGAGAGTGGGTAAGGAAGAGGCAGATGGAGTACAATGTGGGAAAGTGTGAGGTCAGGAACTTTAGTGGGAAGAATAGCGGCATGGACTATTTTCTAAATGGGGAGAAAATTCAGAATTCTGACGTGCAAAGAAACTTGGGAGTTCTAGATCGGGATTCTCTCAAGGTAAACTTGCAGGTTCAGTCAGTAGTTAGGAAGGCAAATGCAATGATGGCATTTATTTTCAGAGGACTTTAATATAAAAGCAGGGATGTACTTCTGAGGCTTGATAAGGCTCTGGTCAGACCACATTCGGAGTATTGTGCACAGTTTTGGGTCCCATATCTCAGGAACGATGTACTGTCCCTGGAATGTGTTCAGAGGAGGTTCGTAAGAATGGTCCTAGGAATGAAAAGCTTAACATATGAGGAACGTTTGAGGAAGCTGGATCTATACGATGGAGTTTAGAAAGATGAGGGGGGATCTAATTAAAACATGAAGATTACTGAATGGCCTAGACAGAGTGGATGTTGGGAAGATGATTCCATTGGTAGGAGAGATAAGGACCCGAGGGCATAGCCTTAAAGTAATGGGAAGAACGTTTAGAATGGAGAGAAGGAGAAACTTCTTCAGCCAGAGAGTCATGAATCTATGGAATTCATTGCCACGGAAGGCTGTGGAGGCCAGGTCATTTAGTATATTTAAGACTTGATAAGTTCTTGATTGTCAAGGGGATCAAGGGTGACAGGGAGAAAGCAGAAGAATGGGGTTGAGAAACTTATCAGCCATGATTGAATGGCGGAGCAGACTCAATGGGCTGAATGGCCTAATTTCTGCTCCTATATCTTATGGTCTTATAGAACTGAATTGGACAGATGGGCAATTCAGTGATATATGGAATTTAACTCTGATAAATGTGAGATGATGCATTTAAAACAAGGGAATACTCAACAAATCACAAAACATTAGGAAGTTCAGAGGAATAACAAGATCTTGGGGTGCTGGTCCATCCTTCTCATGTAAGGTTACTTGCATGAGAAGCTTGCCTTTATCAGTCACGCCTTAAATTATAAGAGCAGGGAGATTATGCTGGAACTGTATAGAACTTTGATTAAGCCACAACTGGAATATCGTGTGCACTTCTGGCCACCACACTATAGGATGCAAGTGATCACATTGGAGGGGCTGCAAAAGAGATTCACCAGAATCGGATGGAGTATTTTAGCTGTGGAGAGTGGCTGGATAAGTTTGTGTTGTTTTCTTTGGAGCAGAGAAAATTGAAGGGGGAGTTGGTAGAGGTGGATAAGATTATGAGAGGCATGGACAGGGTGAACAGAAAACAGTTGTTGTTCTTAGTTAGAGGGTTAATAATAATAAAGTAAAAGGTAGAGGTTTAGATGGATAAACATTTTAACTCGGTAGTGGTGGGGGTTTGGAATGCACTGCCTGGGAGGGTATGAGGCAGGAAACCTCACAAACTTTAAAATGTATTTGGATGAGCACTTGAAGTGTCATAACATTCGAAGCTATGGGTCTAATGCAGGAATGTGGGACGAGTGTAGGCAGTTGTATAATTTTGGTGGTACAGGCTTGATGGGCTAAAGGGCCTCTTCTTTGATTGTGTGATCATAAGGTCAGAAATGGAGATGTTCATTGATGACTGAACACTGTTCAGTACCATTCACCCAACACTATCTTCAGTGTACAGATAGGACTTTGTCTGTTCAATAATTATACTTTGGACATTCCTACGAACACGAAGTTGGATGCATCTATGATAGGTAAATCAACGAGTACCCGTTCTAGTAGGTTTATCCCTGATGTTGGCTCTCTCACAAACAAACATACAAATTCGGAGAGGAGTAGGGTAAATGATGTCTCAAGCCTGCTCTGCCATTTGATAATATGATTGAATCATAAAATCATAGAGAACAGAGGCAGCCCTTCAGCCCATTGAATCTGTACCACCAATAATATCCTACTACCTAAACTGGTCCCACTTTTTCACACTAGACCAATAGCCTTTATTGTCATGACACTTCAAGTGCTCATTCAAGTACTTGAGAGATTTCACAGCTCAACTGCCTTCCCAGAAGGGTCAATCCAAACCCCCACAAGACATGATTGTGGCCACTACTTTCCTCTCTACTCCCCACTCTTTGACCCCTTGTTAGTCAATAATCAATCTAACTTGACCTTAAAAGTTTTTAATGATCCTTCCCTCCACTGTAGTCTGGGGAAGAGAATTCCACAGAGAAATCTTGAGAGAAAAAAATTCTCCTGATCTCAGTCTTAAAGGCAAGACCTCTTATTTAGAAACAGTGTTACTAGTCCTAATCTCCCACTCAAGAGCAATCTTCCTTCCAGTATCCACCCTGTCAAGTCCCATCAGGATCTTCTATGTCGACTAGGATTACTTCTAATTCTTCCAATGAATAAAGACCAAATCTGTCTAACTTTTCCTCATAAGAAAAGCCTTCATCCCAGGAATTAGTTGATAAACATTTCTGCACTGCTTCTAACACATTTATAACCATTCTTAAATCAGGAGACCAAACTCCTGATCACACTAGATTCTAATTGTGGTCTCACCAACATCCTGTATAATTCTAGCAAAACTTTCATGTTTTTACATTCCAAAGCCCTTGCAATAAATGACAACATCCCATCAACATACTAAAGATAAGCTAATGGTTCCGATGCAGCTACTGCCATTCGTTGCAAAAACCAATTTGGTTGACTTTAGGTAAAGAAATACATCCTAACCTGTCTGGTCTACATTGAATTCCAGAGCCACAACAATATGGTTGACCCTTAACTGCCATTTCAGTGATTAGAAATGGGTAAAAAACACTGGCCCATCCAGTGTCACTGATATCCTTGAAAGTACAACACAAATTGCTTTCCTGATCACTTGCTATACCAGCACACTACATATTTCATATTCATATGCCAGGACTCCCAGATCCAGGGTTCTCATAAACTCATTCATGTTTACAACACAGGAGGCCATTCAGCCACTTCCTCCAAGCTGGCCTAAAAAAGGTTTGACCATATATAAAGTAGGAGCAGGAGTAAACCTATGGAGCCTTCAATCTGCTCATCCTTTCAACATAACCAGGAGGATCCACTATCTCAATGCTACAATGAACTCCTTGATGCCTTTAATATTTAAAAATGTAACAATGTCTTTCATGACTATATTCAGTGACCCAACCTCCATACCTTCTATGGGAGGAAATTCCACAGGTTGACCATCCTGAGTGAAGCACAGCCGGTCAGGCAGCATCCAAGGAGCAGGAGAATCGATGTTTTGGGCAAAACCCTTTCGATTAGATTAGATTAGATTACAGTGTGGAAACAGGCCCTTCGGCCCAACAAGTCCACACCGACCCGCCGAAGCGCAACCCACCCATACCCCTACATTTACCCCTTACCTAACACTACGGGCAATTTAGTATGGCCAATTCACCTGGCCTGCACATCTTTGGATGGTGGGACGAAACCGGAGCACCCGGAGGAAATCCACGCAGACACAGGGAGAATGTGCAAACTCCACACAGTCAGTCGCCTGAGGAGGAACTGAACTCGGGTCTCAGGCGCTGTGAGGCAGCCGTGCTAACCACTGTGCCACCGTGCCGCCCTTTCATCCCTTTCATCAGGAATCAAGCCGGAAACATCGATTCTCCTGCTCCTCGGATGCTGCCTGACCTGCAGTGCTTTTCCGCACCACACTCTCAACTATAATCTCTAGCATCTGCAGTCCTCACTTTCTTCATCCTTTTCCTCATCTCAGTCCTAAATGGCCCCAAATGGTTGTGATTCCAGTTCTAGACTCAACAGGGGAAATACCTTCCCTGCATCTAGTCTGCCTTAGAGTCCATAGGCATGTGCAGCACTGAAACAGATCCCTCACTTGACCAGATATCCCAAATTAATCTAGTCCCATTTGCCAGCTCTTGGCCCTTATCCATCTAAATCCTTCCTATTCATGTATCCATCCAGATGTCTTTTAAATGTTGTAATTGTACCAGCCTCCAGCAGCTCCTCTGGCAGCTCGTTCCATACACGCACCACCCTCTGTGTGAAAAGGTTGCCCTGTAGGTCCCTTTTAAATCCTGCCCCCTCTCCTTAAACTTATGCCCTCTCATTTTGGACTACCCTATCCTAGGAAAACGACCTTGGCCATTCACCCTATCCATGCCCCTCATGATTTTATAAACTTGTATAAGGTCACCCCTCAACCTGCAATACTCCAGGGAAAATAGCCCCAGCCTATTCAGCCTCTCTCAAGATCTCAAACCCTCCAACCCTGGCAAATCTTTTCTGAACCCTCTCAAGTTTCACAACATCTTTCCTATAGCAGACCAGAATTGAATGCAATATTCCAAAAATGGCTTAATCAGCTCTGTTAGAATTCTATCCATATCAATCAGATCTTCTGAACTCTGGTTCAACTAGGCCTATACTCACTAATCTCATGCAACAGTCCTGTCATCCCTAGTCATAATCCAGTGAACCTTCTCTTGACGACCTCTATGGCAAATGTATCCTCTCTAAGGTATGGAGTCCAAAACCACACACAATATTCCAGGTGTAATCTGCCATTAGAGATCCCTACTTCTGAACTAAAATCCTCTTGCAATGAAGGCCAATGTACCATTTGTCTTCCAAACTGAGTGCTGTGCCTGTCTGTCCCCCCTTTTTGAATGGTGTACAAGGACACCTAGAAAACTTTGTACATTCACATTGCCCAGTATAATACCATTTAAATAGTCATCTTCCTTTTTGTTTTTCACACTGAAGTGCATAACTTCACATTAATTCACAATCAATTATCGCCTTATAGTGTCCGTCCAAGAACCCAAACAATGGTCGTGAATGCCTATCCGCTAACCACTGATGCCATGGATGAATCCAAAAAAGGTTTCTATTCCATCCTGGACACCAAACTCACCAACAATTTGAAGGAAGGTAAAATGATCATCCCTGGCAATATCCCTGTAAAGGACACCCACCTCTGGAATGGAGTGGCAAGGAAAGAGCTGGGAATTGAACTCCAATATGATCTTGCTGCTCACTAAATGTGCAGAACAACAACCAATCATCACAAACACACTGATTGACCAAAACGACCAGTTCAAGACTTCTTGGAGGCATCCATGATTAAAGCACTGACACATGAACATCTACACCATTATTCAATCCCAAAACTAAAAGGATGTCATTACCAAAGTGATAACCAATGTACATGACTGCTGGACAGACCACCACCTCATCTGCTCCTCAGTATCCATCAAACACCAGTAGAAGCAGCTGAAAACGAAAAGACAATTCTGAGAAACACTTAACGTTCAGCAGTTTCAAGAGCCAAGCTGACCAATGAACTTTCAACAATCTCAAGAGAGTTAATTTTAATGGAGTGGAAGAAATCTGGAATCAGTTGAAGACAGCCATCATCTCATGCTGTGAAAAAGAATCTTTGGCTACAAGTCCAGTAACATCAAGACTGGTTCAACAAGAATGACCATTCATCCAAACCCTCATTGACAAGAAGAAGAAAGCTTTCCATGCCTGGCAAAAGAACACCATCATCAAGGTGAAGAGAAGAATTTGTCAAACAGCAAAGGCGGAGTTATAAAGGAGAATGAGGGAAGTCAAGAAATAATGGCGGACTGAGAAAGCTAAAGAGCTGCAACACCTTGCTGACACGAATGACATTCAGGGCTTCGTCAATGCCACCAAAGCAATATACTGACACCATGCCTGTGGACTCAAATCGGTTCAGAGTAAGGATTGAACCCTTTTGAGAGACAGAGAAACATCAGTTTCCAATGCAGAGAATACTTCAAACAACCAATCACCACAGCACAGAAACAGACCCTTGTTCCAACTCGTGCATGCCTAACAAGTTTCCCAAAGTAAACTAGTCCCACTTGCCTGCTTGTGGCCTATATTCCTCTAAACCTTCCCTATTTATGTTCTTATCCAAATATCTTTTAAATGTTGTAACTATACCTGCATCTACTGCTTTTTCTGGCAGTCCCTATTACTCATTAAATGTGGATGCTATCCTTTTGCAATTCATGTATGAGTTTTGTAGTTCTCCTGCCTTCCCACCTATTTTGTGTCACCTGCAAACTTGACTATGATACATTCACTTTCCCCATCCAAGCCATTAATATAATTGTAAATAGTTGTGGCCCCAGAACTGATCCCTGTGGCACAGCATAAATTACCAGTTGCAATCCTGAAAATGCCCACTTTATCCCAACTCTCTGACTTCTATTAGTTAGTCGAAAAGTGTGGGTGCTGGAAAAACACAGCAGGTCAGGCAGCATCCAAGGAGCAGGACACCATAACCCCTTTATCTTCTATTAGTTAGCCAATCCTCTACCCATGCTAATATATTACCTCAACACCAGAGGAAATTCCTTACTCCCCTATCAAAAATAATTTTAGATTTCCACCTAGTCTGGCAGAAGTTGAAGCCACCATTAGAAACATGAAGAATGGAAAAGCCACAAGAATATATGGGATTCCAGTGGACATTTTCAAACTTGGAGGAGTAAAGCTTACCCATCATCTTCCTGAAAATCTGGGACAAAAAATAAATGTCTGCCAATCTGAGGGATGCTGCCATTGCTACCTAGTTCAAGAAAGGAGACAAAGTGGATTGAAGAATCTACCTAGTCTTTATTGCTGAGAAGAACATTGCCTGACTCCTTGTTAGGTGCCTTCTCCCAGTCCCTGAGGAAATCCTTCCTGAAACCGGTGTGGCTTCTGACCAAACCTTAGAACTATGGACATGACTTACACTGCTCAGCAACTTCAACAGAAATGTCAGGAACAACACCAACCACTCTACATGGCCTTCACTGATCTAACCAAAGCTTCTGATTCTGTCAATTGAGAAGTGCTATGGAAAACCCTGTCAAAGGCTGGCTGTCTAGTAAAATGATACCATAAGATATAGTAGCAGAATTAAACCATTTGGCTCATTGAATCTGCTCCATCATTTGACCATGGCTGAAATGTTTGTCAACCCCATTCTCCTACCTTCTCCCATCACCCACCTTCTCCCATCACCCACCTTCTCCCATCACCCTTGATCTCCATACTAATCAAGAACCTAACTATATCTGTCTTAAATACATTCAATGACTTGACCTCCACAGCCTTTTGCAGCAGCGAGTTCCACAGATTCACCACCCTCTGGCTGAAGAAGTTGTTCCTAAACTCGGTTCTAAAGTGTCAGTCGTTCACATTGAGGCTGTGTTCTCAGGTCCTAGTCTCTCTGACTAGGGGAAACATCTTCTCCACATGCACTCTATCTAGGCCTCTGGGAATTCACTGAGATGCTCCTTCGTCCTTCTAAACTCCACTGAGTACAGACCAAGAGTCCTCAAACACTCCTCATATGACAAGCCCTTCAAGTCTGGGATCATTCTTGTAAACCTCCTCTGGACTCCTTTCAATGCTAGCACAAACGTCCATAGATATGGGGCCCAAAACTGCTCACAATATTCCAAATGCAGTCTGATCTGAGCCTTATACAGTCTCAGAGGACATCCCTGCTCTTGTATTCTAGCCCTCTTGAAATGAATGCTTACTTGCATTTGCCTAACTGCCAAATGAACATGCATGTTAACCTTGAGGGAATTCTGAACTAGGACCCCTAAGTACCTTTATGTTTCAAATTTCCCATTTAGAAAAGTCTACACAACTATTCTTCTTCCCAATGTGCATAATCTCACACTTTCCAAAACTATATTCCATCTGTCACTTCTTTACTCACTTTCATAGCCTGTTCAAGTCCTTCTGTAGTCCTTCCTCAACATTAACTGTCCCTCCATCTATCTTTGTGTCATCTGCAAACTTAGCAACAATGCCTTCAGGACCTTTGTCCAGATCGTTAACGTATAATGTGAATAGTTGTGGTCGCAACGCTGACCACCACAGAAGTTCTCTAGTTACCAGTTGCCATCCTGAAAAGACATATTTATCCCCACTCTCTGCTTTCTGCAAGTCAAAGATGTGCAGATCAGGTGAATTGGCCATGATAAATTGCTCATAGTTGTAGGTGTGTTCGTCAGGGGTAAATATAAGGTAGGGGAATGGGTATGGATGGGTTACTCTTTGGTAGGTTGGTGTGGACTTGTTGGGCCGAAGGGCCTGTTTCCATATTGTAGGGAATCTAATCTAATCTAATCTATAGTCAAGGACAGTTCATGTGTGAATAAAGTGTGACTTGGTGACAGGATACCAGCTTCCATGGAGTTACTTCAGTGGTGATGACAGCAAAACATGATTTTGAAGAAATACAGTTGCAACAGTCGTCTTTGAGTTGGGGTAAGTGAGAAAGGACATGATGGGAAAGCATCGAATTAAAGAAACTAAATAATGTCAGAAATAAAGCATCAAATTTACAAATGTAAAAAGTATCAGGTAAACTAGCTTAAATAAAGGTTTCAAGCTTTGCTGGGAAAAGCAGCAAGAGTGTGTTGCTGGAAAAGCACAGCAGGTCAGGCAGTAACTGAGGAGCAGGAGAATCGACGTTTTGACTGATGAAGGGCTCCGACCCGAAACGTCGACTCTAATCTCCAGCGTCTGCAGACCTCACGTTCTCCTGGGAAAAGCAGCAAGTCCAGCTCTGTGCAAAAACAAGTTTAGGCAGCTGCAAAACTTAAAATTAGGTATTAAGGAGGGACAGAAACTGCAGTGAAAAGGAACCTATTGACAAACTTCAAACTTAAAATACATATGAGAAGAGACAACAGGGATTTGGATAAAGAGTTTACTGACTAAGCAGGTGAGGTGGAAAATGATGAGGAATGGGTTTAAGGCCTGAAAGACAGTCAGTAATCAGGTTTAGATAAGAAAATGAGTGATGGGTACGTGACCAAACTTTAGGGGATAGCAGCAATTAATGTCATCATCTGAGTCAAAAGAACAGTCACAAGGACAGTTTTTCATTATTACTACTGTAGATCACAAAATCAGTGATGTGATTAAACGATCCCAGTCAGCAAAAGACTAACATAAGTTTATCATAATCACAGTAGGAATGTGGGGAGGACAACATATTCATCAGCAGATGTTTGATTGGGTAAAAGCTATATAAATACTGAAGATTGTGAGTGCCACTTTGGAGTTGTCTGAGGGAGCACTAGGTTGGTAAGTGTTACTCTGTTGAGGTTTTAGAACCTCTACTTAGACTAGAGCTTGGTGTCTTGTTAATCTGTAACTGCAATACTGTATTAAATAGTGAATGTTTAAATAAATGTACTAAACCTTTAATGGATTGCTTGTAAGAATTTTATTCCAGGCAATTGAACAATCTCAGGGAAAGAACCAGGGAAGGTTGAGTAGAGTCTGGTAGGGAGTTCTCCCTTACCCACAGAAGCTCTCGGAGGCTTCAACGTAAGCAATTGCACAGCATGGATCAGAACACATCCTGATAAGAGTGATCTAGGTTGGCCCACAACAAAACCCTAAAACAAAGCCAAGTGGTTACATTTTTCTTCAGAATCTTGGCTGGCAAGCTATTTTAGTTGTTGCCAGCATGCGAACTTGAGACAACAAAAGAGGCAACACTATCTTACACCTGAATTGTGTAAGATAAGTCACAGGCCAGTATCCAGGAGAGCTCATACCTTGGCAAGCCAATCCACATTTTGTTTAGAACAGTTAAATTGGTTAGCAACATGAAAATCAGAAAAAAACAAGAAAAAAGTCTGGTTAAATAGTCATTCAGTTCTAATGGAGGTTGATACCAGTGCAGCAAATCAGTGATTGCAGAACGGGTATTTCATAAAATTCACTCTAGATTTCAGCCCTTAACTTTCTGCAAGACCTCAGCTGGCTGAGACCCTATACTGGGGAACTTTTACACATTAATGGTACAACTTTAATCAAAAGCAGCTGGTTTAGTTCTAAGTGATTGTAATAAAAAACTCTAGCCCAAGCTGAACAGGACAAAATTAGGTGCGAGAGATTCACCTAGATTAGTTCAACATTTGTCTTTGAGAAAATGGCTGCCTGAAAATAAGTCATAATCAAATATCTGGAAGACTCCCAGGAAAGTCTACGGACTATCAGAGGAGTCAAGGCCACCTTGCATGTTGACCAGGAAGAAATTCAGTGATTCTGCAAGGTCCACCCAATGCCATTTGCCTTGTGCAAATGTAGAGGCAGAAATCAGAAGGCTGGAAAGTGAACGTATCATCAAATCAGCCCAAGTCGTGGAATGGGCAGCACCCCTCATATTAATTTTGAAGTCTGATGGGTCAATTCACCTTTGTGGGGATTTTAAATAAATGGTAAACTATTTCTCGCAGCTGGGTAAATACCAAATGCCTTGGATGGAGGATTTATATGCAAAGGTGGCAGGGGAGCTGTCCTTCCTGAAGTTGGACATGAGTCATACTTGCTTACAATTGTGTTTAGATAGGATTTCCATGAGTATGCTACAATTAATACCTGTAAAGGCTTGTACCAATGTACAAGACTGCCATTTGGGGTATTGTCCAACTGTTCTATCTTTCAGCAGACGATGGAGAACACTTTTGCAAGGTCTACCCCAAATTGGCATTTACCTAGATGACATCCTGACAATGGGGGAAATGATTAAGAAGCACTTAGAGAACTTGGATGTAGTCCTAAGGTGATTTTCCAAGGCAGGCATATACCAAAGGTGGCAAAAATGTGTGTTCTAGGCCTCCAAGTGACCTTCTTGGGCTACAGAGTCAACAAGAATGGGTTACACCCGTTGGAAGATAAAGTGAGAGCAATGAAAGGTGTCATGACTTCCACATTTGTCTAGAAGTTTAGGTCATTTCTTGGGCTAGTAAATTATTATGGAAAGTTCATAGATAACCCGGCACCTTTGCATCAACTCCCAAACAAGAGTTAGCCTTGGAAATGGTCTCATAGACAAGCCCTAGTTTTCAATGAAGTAAAAAAAAGCTACCACTCTCTAAGGTGTTGCACACTATCATCCGAAGAAAGATCTGGTATTGGCGTGTGATGCCTCTCTGTATGGCATTTGGGGTGGTATCAGTTCATAGGTGGCCCAACAGAGGAATGCCCAATAGCTTTTGTGCCCAGGACTTTGGCTAATGCAGAGGATAAATACACCCAGACTGGAGTCAGGAAGTTCCATCAATACTTTCATGGTTAAAAAATCGTGATAATCACGGACCACAAATCCTTACTTGGTCAACTGAAAGAGGACAATGTAGTGCTGCCCATAGCTTCGGGTTACATTCAGTGATGCGCTCTAATACTAAGTGCTTGTAATTTATAACTCCATCTTGGAGATTGAGTATTGAATGTGTACGCAATTAACCATCTCCCATTAGCAGATATACCACCGGCTGAAGAGCCTCTACTGACAGTAAATTATCTGGACACCTTCCAGTCGCAGCTAATGATATCAGACTTTGGACACAAAGATCTAGTTCTTTCCAAACTGAAACAACTTGTATTGATGGAGGAAACCAAAGAGCTGTCATAACTAGAATTAAAACCATTCTGGACCTGGGGAGATCAGTTCACAGTAGAAGACAGCATATAATGGGGAGCTACAGCAATTATCTTGAACAAAGGTTGCCACCAAATACGGGCTGAATTCTGGCGAGAAGTTATGTCTAGTGGCCAGGTTTGGACGCAGACATAAGCCACATTGATGGGGCTATGCCCAGAGTGTGAACAAGGACAAATATTACTGCCAACAGCTCCCCTATGTCCGTGGGAATGGCTGGGTAAATCCTGGACTCTTGCATGTCATCTGTGCAGGTTCTTTCATGGGTTCAACATTTTTGATCATTGTAGACGCTCATTCAAATTGGTTGGACATGCATAGGATTCTTTCATAAAACATTAGGACGACGATTTTTAAAAAAACTAGGCACATCTTTTGCAACACAGTATCCTGGAAGTGTTGGTCGCAGATAATGGGCCATTGTTTACCAGCTGTGAATATGGATATTTCTTAAAGTTGAAAGGGATTTGACATATAAACACAGCTCCATACCATCTGTCATCCAATGGTCTGGCAAAAATAGTACAAACTTTGAAAACTGGATTGAAGAAACAGTCTACCCTCTCACTAGATTTAGATTTGGTTTTATTGTCACGTGTACCCAAGTACAGGGGGACAGGAGTACAGTGAAAAGTGTACAATGTCACTATTTCCAATGCCATTTTAGGTACAAAATCTTATGTATAAAAATAGAAAAATAAAGAAATTAAAAAGGTCAACACTTCTTCTTAGTATAAAGTAGAAAAACAAATAAATAGTTAAAAGTTAAACATTACAGTCCTTTCTTAAGCCATGGACTTGTAGACGCTCCACACTGGGTTTCCCAATGAAGTCTCATTCTCCCCTGTGCTGGGGTAAGTCCTGCCCATACTTAGTATCTGCTTTGCCACCGATTATAATCTGGATTCACATTGGGCCCCAGTCACCACCACGCTCTGTTGCTGTCCCACTTCCTCCACAACCAAGCTCTCTCCAGAAGTTAATTAAAATAAAATACTAAAAATCTAAAAAATGAAAAATATGAGAAAACCAAAACAAAAGCTAAAGGAAAGGATAAGACCCAGGCTCTAGAGCCCGGATGCACACTACTCTAACACCACCATTTTGAAAAAGCTGGATACCAAGCTGCCACGCTGTTTGATTTTAGGACCATTGCACATACAACTTTAGGGATATCAATGGCAGAATTGCTTATGGGCAGAAGACTCTGCACCAGGTTAGGTCTGATCTTCCCAGACCCAGAGCGGGTAAGATGATTTGGCATCAGGAATCCTAATGCCAGGCCCAAGACTCCGAGTGAGACAGTTTGATTCAGGGGATGAAATTCAAACCAAAAATTGTTGAACTCAATATTGAGGCTCGAAGGCTGCAGAGTTCTCAAATGGAAAATGAGGTGTTGTTCTTCCAGCTTACACTGAGCTTCACTACAGCACTGTAGCAAACCCAAATCCCATGTTGGCCGGGGTGGTGTGTTGAAGTGGCAGGCAACTGGAAGTTGAGGATAATTTTTGTTGACAGAATCTAGGTGTTCAGCAAGGCAGGTACCCAGTCTGCGCTTCATTTCCCCAATGTGGAGCAAACCACATTGTGAGCAGCAAATACAGTGAAGTGCAGGTAAATCACTGCTTCACCTGGATGTTGTGTTTGGGGCCTTAGATAGTGAGGAGGGAGGAAATAAACAGGCAGGTATGGCACATACAATTGTAGGGGAAAGAGTTATAGGGCTGTGGGAAGTGGAGCAGGATTGAACTAGGCTGTCCCAGAAGGAACAGTCCCATGTGGAAGGCTGACAAGGGAGGGGAAGGGAATATGTGTCTGGTGTTGGCATTCTGCTGAAGGTGGCGGAAATGGCAGCTAATGATTCTATGTGTGCGGATACTGATAGAATGTGGTACGTGATGACAAGGGGGAACCGGTCGCCTTTGTGGGAGGGGAGAGAGGTTGAGGGCCGAAATGTGGGAGATGGATCAGATGCAGCTGAGAGCCCTGTGAACCAAGGTGCTGGGGCCTCCTTAGTTGAGGAAGGAGGTAGACATTTTGAAGGCCCTCTTGTTGAAGTTGGCATTGTCAGAACGGATGTATCAGAGATGGAGGAACAGGAAGAATGGAATAGAATTTTTACAAGAAGCAGGGCAAAGGCTTCCTGGAATGTTTGAGCACCAGATCAGGTTCCTCCGATTTGGCATCTGACACAGGCAACATGTAACGCAGAGGAGCTTGCTTCTTACTCTAGGAGTTTCTTGGTAGAATTTCATAATCTTCTTCCTCTGTGCAAAGGTATCACGATGGCTCCTTTGATCTCTGATTCAGAGGACTTGACAACATTTGACGGAGAGGATGAATCCACATGTTCCAGCAGCATTTCATATGATTCAGAGGGACAGAGCACATTTTGCTTCTGCATCATTTGAGAATTTGTTGCATTCTTATGGTCCAGATGCTTACTCAGGACCATCGCACCAGTTGAACTTTATATGTCACTTATCCTGATCTTGCGTCGACCATGCCTCTTACTCACATTGGGCCACTTCAGGGGACATCAAGGCCTTTATCCCAACTGCCGAACAACAGGCCTTGACATCACCTGGGCTACTACCACACATGATCCATTGTCTGCTACTTACAGTTACCAATAGCAGCTATTCATGCTCCAGGCTGACTTTTATCCCGTCCTTTGTATGTCCAACTGATTTTCTCTCTCTTTGGGGGTCTATCTCCATCTATTGGTTTACTCCTTCCCCTCCCTATCCTCTGCATAAATAGCAGCCATTTCCTAGCTACTATCAGTTCTGAAGAAGGATCACTGTACCCAAATCATTAACTTTCCTTTCTTTCCACAGATACTGCCAGACTGGCTGAGTTTTACCAGCAATTTTTGATTTTGTTTCTGATTTCTACATTTGCAGTTCTTTCCATCTTTTTTGGACCTCATAGAATGTGTTCCCTGATTTGACCACATTAACAGCCCCAATCGGGGAGCCTTGGCTGATATAAAAATGTTGCGTTTCAGAGATACTGACACTCTGCCCGATTCTGTATGAGGCAGTACTATAATCAAGGACTGTTCATGTATAAATAAAGCGTGACTTGGTGATGGGATACCAGCCTCTTTGGAGGTATATCACTTTCCACAGATGTTGCCAGATCTGTTGAGCTTCCCTGTCATTTTCTGTTTTTGAACCAGATTATTAATTCCGCTCTGCTGAAATAACAGGACTGATAATATTTTCTTTTTTTTAATAGATATTTTTATTAGAAATTAAACATTTTTACAAGTTTACAAAAATAAACAAAACTCTCAAGTACAAACATTGATATACAATTAAATCTTAAATATACAATAACCACAATTTAACAAAAGAAAAATACCGAGAAAAAAAAACCAAAACTCAACTAACTACTAATCTAACCTACAACTAACCTGAGTGTATATTTAAGTCTCTTCCATTATTCAAATAAGAGAAAGAGAAAAAAACCCCAAAAAACCAACAGATAACATAGAAATTGGGTAGTGAGATACATGCTCAGAATGTGTTAACAACAAATGTAGCAAAACCCGTATTCATGCGGGATTCCTCTCCCAAGGGGCTCCGGATCAGCCAGGTTCATAATCTCAATTAAATAAAAGCCCTTGTTAGGATAGCCGAAATATCTGTATTCATATAATTCAAGGGCTGCCATATTTTATAAAATAATTCGGTTTTTCGGTGCACCATATTTGTAAGGATGTCAAGGGAAATACATTCCATAATTAATCTGTGCCAATTTGAAAGTCCAGGGGGGCCCTCAGCCACCCAGTTTACCAAAATATTTTTCCTTGCACAGAAAGAGAGAATAGAAAATAGTCTCTTCCCGTGCATATCTAGGGAGGGAAAGTTCGAAAAGCCCAAAAGGAGAGATACAGGGTCCACTTTAATTTCTGTTCCTAAAATTTCTGTCAGGGTACTTGCTACTTTAGTCCAGTATCTACGGATCTTGTGACAGGTCCATAGGCAATGTACAAGAGTGCCCATCTCTATTTTACATTTGGGACACAGTGGAGATGCTCCTGCCTTAAATTTTGCCAATCAATCCGGTGCTATATGGGCCCTATGAAGTATCTTCAGCTGGATAGCCTGAGTTCTGTTACAGATGGTGATTTTTCTGGCATTTTCCCAAATGTCAATCCACGTTTCTATAGTGATTTCTAGTCCCAATTCCTGATCCCATGTTTTAAGCAGATTGTCCATATCTCCCGATACTTTATCATATAGTAAATGATAAATAGTACTGATGGAGGATACCCCAATTGGTCATAGTACTCTACATTCTCTATCTGATTTATAAAGACTAACTAATAATGTAGTCTTCTTCTGTATATAATCTCGAATTTGCAAGTATCGATAGAGGTCTCCATAGGTAATCCGAATTTCTGACGCAGCTGTTCAAAAGACACCAGGACCCCATCTTTAAATAGGTCCCCTAGACATGAGATACCCCTGGATCTCCAGAGTTTAAAAGTGGCATCTGTAAGCCCCGGTTGGAATCCCCATGCTCCCACTATCGGCGCATAGTGGGATGTTTTATGTGAGTTGCCCTCATTTTGCCGCATTATATTCCAAGCTTTAATTGTGTTTAGTATTATAGGGTTTTTACAGTGATCCGTAATGATTTTCCTCTTGTCCAAAAATAAAAGGTTAATAAGTGGGTATTTTACTTGAGAAGCCTCGATGTCCAGCCAGATTGATTGTGGATCAGACAAGACCCAATCAGCTATGTAACTTAATAGGGAACTTAACTGATATTTCCTAAAATCTGGGAAGTCCAATCCTCCCCTTGCCTGTGGAAGCTTCTTCAGCTTAATGAGGGCTGTCTATGATTCCAGATAAAGGAACCCAACCAGCCATATCACTTACGTAGTGCCAGCCTCGGCAGCATCACCGTGAGCATTCTCATAGGGTATAGGAGACAGGGCAGGACATTAATTTTGATTAGTGCTATTCTACCCAGCCAGGAAATTGGAAGGTCTCCCCATTGCTGGAGGTCCTGCCTTATCCTCTCCAGTAAATGCACAAAGTTAGCCTTGTATAATTTACCAAATACTGGGGTGATAAAAATGCCTAAATATAAGAAACCCTCCAGGGACCACCGAAAGGGAAAGTGGGATCCGTCCACTAAGTGGGATATCATAGCAAGGCCACCCATTGGCATAGCCTCCGATTTTGAGGTATTAATTTTATAGCCAATATTTCTGTAAATTCTTTATAGAATTCAGCTTGAAAACCATCTGGGCCGGGTGCCTTACCGCTCTGAAGTTGCCTGATTGCATCAAGTATTTCTTGGACTGTTAGGGGTGCATTTAAGACCGATACCTGTTCTGGAGTTAGGCCCGTAAAGGTCAAATTTTTAAAAAATGATTGCATCCTCCTAGTCCTGTCTTCACAATCCTGCGATTTATATAAATCAGAATAAAGTTTTCTAAAGATTGCATTAATCCTTTTATGATCATGAGTCAAAATACCCGTACTTTCCTTGATAGACGTGATAGCTTGAGGGGCCTTTTTCTTCTTTGCAAGAAATGTGGGCGGCACGGTGGAACTTCACAGCGCCAGAGACCCGGGTTCAATTCCCGCCTCAGGTGACTAAGTGGAGTTTACATAAATTAATTTCTAAAAAAGATTTAAATTCTTGAGAGAAGTACTTTACAAATTTACTATCTTTCATTAGGAAGGGGTCCATACGCCAATGCCGAGGGAATGTCCCGTTGTTCCTCGCCTTGATTTCCATATATACAGCAGCGCGGTCGGAAATTGCTATACTACCTATTTTACAGAATGATATGGAATTTAAAAAAATCGAGGGGGCAAAAAACATATCAATTCTGGTATGACATTTATGTGGATTTGAGTAAAAAGAAAAATCTCTGCCCTGTGGATGAAGACATCTCCATAGATCTACTAATCCTAATTCTTTGTTCAGATCCACCAATTGTCTAGATCTGGGAGATACTCCTGCAGTACTCTTGGGAATCCTATCTATTTCCGGATCCATAATACAATTAAAGTCTCCCCCTATAATTGTATGACGGGCACCAAGAGCCATCAATTTTGAGAAAGCTTCCATTATAAATTTAAAGGGGTGTGCCGGGGGGCAGTACAAATTTAAAATTCCATATTCCTCTCCATTTATAAGGGCTTTAATCAGAATACATTGTCCAGATTCGTCTTTTATCTGATTTAGGATTTTAAAAGGGAAATTCTTCCGAATAAGAATAACAACTCCCCTACTTTTTGAGCTAAAAGAAGAAAAAAAGGCCTGATCAAATCCACCCTGTCGTAATTTCAAATGTTCTTTATCCAACAGGTGTGTCTCCTGTATGAGAGCTATATCAACTCTTTCTTTCTTGAGATTTGATAATATTTTCTTCCTTTTGACTGGCGAATTACTCTCCTTGACATTCCAGGTGCACCACTTAACCGACTGATCAACCATAATCGTCCGGGCAAATCCGAGACCCCTCGGGAGGGGAAACCCTATCCAGAACATCCCGAGCATAGAGCATATAAAATTCACAAAAATAAAGGCTCTCTAATAACACTCACAACAGTATAATAAAAAACTATTTCTAAATAATAAAAAAAATAAAGCGTATTTAAATGGAGATTTTCTCCCTTGTTCCCAGGGGGTGTCACTTCCTTTCCAAAGGTCCATCGCATCCTCTCCCAACCAATGCCCCACCCTTGACCCAGGCGCTCCTCAATAGGATAAGGAGAATTCAGATATAATACAAAGCTAGAGTTAACACCCTACCCCCCCTTCCCCAACACCTGGATAAATTTGGTAATGTTAATACCATGTATAAACATATATAACTATAAAATTACAACCTCAACAAATAATAATTAAATATAATAATACAAAATAACAAGGGAAAACAACCCCTTTCCTCGAGACAGAGGTGAAATAGAATAAGGTAACCCCCTCCCCCCACCAACATTAACACATTAACTAAACCCCCCAGCATATATACATACATATATATATAAATACACACATACATATATAGAATAATTTTAAAAAATCCAAGGGGGGGAAGAAAATCGTTAAATAGAGAACAAATAAATAAATCCCTCTCCCCACCCCCGAAGATAATATTAAACAGTAATGTAAGAAAAAAGAAAAAGGGGGGGGATATAAACTGGAGTGGGGGAAGGCAAACCAACATTCATTATCTCTTACAATTTATCTAAGAGAGTCCAAAAATTCCTTAGCCTTTTCCGGCAATCCGAAGTTATACACGGATCCTTCATGGTTAAAGCGTAGCGTCGCTGGGTAGCGTAAGGAATACTGAATATTTAAGTCCCTTAAACACTTCTTTGTCTCATAGAATGCCTTCCTCTTTTGGACCAGAGCTGGGGAAAAGTCCTGGAATAACATGATCTTGGATCCTTTATAGATCATGGCTTGGGAATCTTTTCCAAGATTTCTAGAGGCTTCTAGGAGTATCTGCCTCTCCTTGTAGCTCTGCAGCCGGAAAAAGACCCGGCGTGGGCGCTGGTTCGAGCCGGGCCTGCGTATTGCGACCCGGTAGGCCCATTCTACCCTTACCTGGCCTGATCCAGCTTCCAGATTTAAAAGCTGTGGCAGCCACTGCTCGAGAAACACTGTAAGCCGGCCTTCCTCTTCCCGTTCGGGAAGGCCCAGCAAATGAATATTTTTTCGACTATCTCGATTATCGAGGTCATCAATATGATTCTCTAAGGTCCGGACTCGATCCACGGCCGATTGTGCTGTAGTTTCGGAGGTCGCGGCCTTTAGCTCCGCCCCTCCGACTCGACGCTCGATTTCTTTAATGTCTCGGTCGTGCTTTTGCAGCGCGGCCGAGAGTGAATCCCATCGGCTACGGGATTCTTCAATAAAAGCGTCGATCTTCGCATCCAGTTTAGAGATGATTTCCACAAGGCTCGCCACTGTAAGTAAGTCCCCTGGGGCTGCTGTGGAAGCCTCTGCTGCAGCTGGAGAGGGTGGGGGAGGGGTTCCTACTTGCGGGCTCCCTTCCCCTTAGTCATTTTTACTAAAGATTAGATTGTTTAAATTTAATACTAAGCAACTAATTAAATTAAACAGCTATTTTAAATGATTTGGTGAGTGTGGTGGGGGTGGGTGGCCCACTTTGCCCAAGTCTTGGGAGGAGCACTATAGACTCAGACTTGCTGGGTCGCTGCCATCTTGGATCCCCAATAATATTTTCTTAAATTTCTGTTAAAGCTACAAAGTTGGTGTCTGATATCTGTAATTCATAAACAGACGAACCTTCATTATCCTGTATTCGATTATCCGATTATTGGATTATCCAGCAAGATTGCAAGGTCCTGATGCTTGGTTCCTCTGTAGTTTTGTTAGAAACAATTTTGAGGGTCATTAAATGTTTTAGCTTATAAACTGTTTTGATATCCAACGTTAGGGAGGCTGACTTAGCCTGGCTTGATATCCCTAATTTATAACATACTTGAAAGTCAAAGTATTTAATGAAGGAGTGGAGACCACATCAAATCCAGCTGCTGAGGAATGTGTTGTGATCCATCAGGTAGTAATTCCATCTGAAACAAAAACAGAAGGTGCTGGAGGGCTCATCAGGTCTGACAATATCTGTGAAGTGAAATCAGAGTTAATGTTTCATGTCCAGTGACATTTCCTCAGAACAGTTATGAGGAAGGATCAGCAGAAACAAAACATTAACTCTGATTTCACTTCATGGATGCTGCCAGACCTGCTGAGCTTTCCAGCAACTTCTATTTTTGTTTCTGATTTACAGTATCCACAATTCTTTCGGTTTTTGTATAGTAATTCCATCTGACACTAATGAAATTTTACAAGTAGCTTATGAAAGTCCAATGGCAAGTTAATTAGGTGCCAGGAAAACAGGCTAAATATTAAAACAATTTTATTGGCTAGGATTATGCAAAGGTTTGGTCAACTTTTCCCAGGCATGCCCTACATGCCAGGAAGTGGGGAAACACCGATTCTCATTTAACACTGCATCTTCAATTCTTCTACCAGCATTGAAGAACCATTTAGCAGGGTGTTAATAGATTATATAGGACTCCTACATAAATCCAGGAATGCTAATCACTATCTTTTAACAATTTTAGGTGTCTCCAAAAGACTTCTTAAAACAGTGCTTTGAAAAACAATTGCTGCAAAGTTGGTAGTAGAAAAGTTTGTTCAAATTTTTTTACAAGGTGTGGATAACAAAAAAAGAAACACAATCAAATCATGATTCAAATTTGATGTCACAAAGCTTCAAATCAGTAATGACTACTTTGGAAATAAAACGGTTTACATCTTCAGCTTGTCATCCAAATCTAAAGTGCATTGATAGGATGGCATCGAACTTTGAAGATTATGATTAGAGCCTAAAACCAACACTGTCCTAATGATTGGGATGAGAACAGAAGAAATTCAAAACTTAAGCCTCTCAAGCCAGCTACATCATACAATGGCTGATCTGCCTCAGGCCTCAATCCCTCTTTTGCACCAGTTCCTCATAGTCCTCAACTCTTTGTTATTTCAAAGGAGTATCTACCTCCTCTTTGAAAACTTCCAGTGATGTAACCTTGAATTTTTCTGGGGTACAGAACTGCACAGCTTCACAACTCTCTGAGAGAAGATATTCCTGTGCATCTCATTTTTAAATGAGTGTTCTTTTATTCTGTAACTATAATAGAAACATAGAAAATAGGAGCAGGAGTAAGCCATTTGGCTATCCAAGCTTGTTCCATCATTCATCATGATCATGGCTAATCACTCAATTCAATAGACTGTTCTCGCTTTTCCCCCATATTCTTTGATCCCTGTAGCCCCAAATGCTATATCTAATGTCTTGAAATCAAATAATATTTTGGGCGGAGCTGCTTTCTGTGGTAGTGATTTATATAGGCTCACAACTCTGTGTGAAGAAATTTCTCCTCATCTCAGTTCCACATGGTTTATCCCATATCCTTAGTTTGTTACCCTTAGTTCTGGACTACCTTGTCATCGAGAACATCCATCATGCATCTACGTATTAGAAATGTATAGGTTTCTATGAGATCCTCCCTCATTCTTCTGATTTCTGCCATCCGAGGAAATAGTGGGGTTCACCTTTGCTGCTCAGCCTCTAGACAATGAACGCCCTTCCTCGAATAAGGAGAACAAATCTGCCCTGATATCTTCAGCCTTGCCCATTTCAATAGCCTGGGATACATTTCATCAGGGCTTACAGGTTATCCACTTTCAAGGCTGCCAAACCCACTTGTATCACCTCTCTCTAGGTGTGCAAAGCAGCAGATTTCAGGGCAGGATTTGGTGTTGTTATCTGAGGAAGGATCAAATTTGGATCCAGAATTGTCTGAGTGGCAGAAAGCAGAGATTTTGTCAAGGGGTGTTCTGCAACTTTTGTCTAGTACTGCAGGATCGGTGTGGCTGGTAAATATTAATGATTTAGAATTGAATGCAGGAGAGCTGATCAGTAAGTTTGCAGATGATATGAAAATTGGATGGGGTGACAAATAGTGAGGAGGAGAGATGATAGGAGGATATGGATGGACTGAAATGAGATGGTGCATTTGGGCAGGACAAACAAGACAAGGAAATATGTGATCGAAGAGTTTGGTGCTGGAAAAGCACAGCCTGTCAGGCAGCATCCGAGGAGCAGGAAAATCAACGTTTCAGGCATGACCCCTTCATCAGGAAAATGCCTGAAATGTTGACTCTCCTGCTCCTTGTATGCTGCCTGACCAACTGTGTTTTTCCAGCATCACACTCTTTGACTTTGATCTCCAGGACTTGCAGTCCTCACATTCCCAGGTAGGATCCTGGGAAGCACTAAGGATCAGAGATCTTGTTGTGCATGTCCAGCAAGTAGTGTGACAGGTGGAATAAAATGGTTAAGAAAGCATATGGTATAAATATCTTTGTTTGCTGAGGTATAGAGTTTAAGATCAGGAAGGTTATGCTGGAACAGTACAAAAAGTTGATTAGGCTACAGCTAGAGTACTGTGTGCAGTTATTAAGCTCACAGACCCTTTCAGGCAGGTCAACTTTCCCAATCTTGATGACTTGGCTCCTGTTCTGAATTCATTAGCAGGTCATGAATATCCATTGTCACCCCAGTCAACATTGGCACCTCCACATTGTCCCATTTGGAACTTAAGCAAAGTTTTTGATAAGTCCAAGACTATATCAAAAGCACTGCCCTTATCTCCATACCTAGTCACTTCTTCGAAAAATTCAACCAAGTTGGTCAGACCATACAGACTGTTCTTATTAATCCTCTCCTCTCCGACTGCAGATTAATTCTGTCTGTCAGAATTGCTTCCAATAGTTTCCCTACCACTAAGGTTAGACTGACTGGCTTGTAGTTTCCTGGTTTTTATTTCTAGCTTTCTTTTGAATAACAGTAACACACTGACTATTTTCTAGTTTGGACCCGGTGTTGGACTGGGGTGGACAAAGTTAAAAATCACACAACACCAGATTATAGTCCAACAGGTTTAATCAGAAGGACTGGCTCTCTGAGCGCTGCTCCTTCATCTGGTGGTTGTCCTGATGAAGGAGCAGCGCTCCAAATGCTAGGCAAAAGTGAGGACTGTAGATGCTGGAAATCAGAATCGATGTTAGAGTGGTGCTGGAAAAGCACAGCCGGTCAGGCAGCATCTGAGAAGCAGGAAAATCGATGTTTCGGGCAAAAGCCCGTCATCAGGACTCCGAAAGCTCGTGCTTCCAATTAAACCTGTTGGACTATAGCCTAATGTTGTGTGATTTTTAACTTTATCCTCCAGTTGTTTTGCATCTCTCCTGTGGCCACATAGAAATTGAAAGTTATTGCCAGCAATCCCTGCCATTTTCCCCCTTGTCTCACTCAACGGCTGGGATAAATTTCATCTGGCCCTGGAGACTGTTTTACTTTTAAGACCGTCTGACCATTCAGAACCTCCTCTGTCTATACAAATTTCTTTAATTACATCAGCCCTTCTCCCTGATTTTTATACTCACATTGCCCCTCTCGCTTCTGAACATTGACACAAAGTGTTCATTTAGAACCCCATCTCCAAATTACCACAATGATCCTTATTGGGTCCCACTCTTTGCTTACTTAACCTTTTACCCTCAATATACTGGTAAAATAACTTAGGATTTTCCTGTATTTTACCTACCATTATCCTTTCATGGTCTCATTTTGTTCTCCTACTGTCCTTTTTAAATTGTCCATTGCACATTCGGTATTCCCCTAGAACCTCTGCTGTTATGAGCACTTGGTATCTGCCAAAAGCTTCCCTTGAGAGAGTCGACGTTTCGGGCAAAAACCCTTCATCAGGGACCTGCTCCTCGGATGCTGCCTGACCTGCTATGCTTCTTCCCCTTTTGTCTTGCCGACCAGAAAAAACTCAAGTTATTCAACCCGCTGTTTCCTATTAGATATTAGATCCTCTATCCACGTTAATTGCGCCAGAAACTCTTCTTTTCTGTTTTAACATTCAACGTTGTCAGCAGTCTCTTGGAACGTTTATCATTCACAAACTAAGAAGCTCCGTGTGGCTGATCATGGGCCCTGGGTCTTTGTGCGGCTGATCATGGGCCCTGGGTCCTTGTGCGGCTGATCATGGGCCCTGGGTCCTTGTGCGGCTGATCATGGGCCCTGGGTCCTTGTGCGGCTGATCATGGGCCCTGGGTCCGTGTGCGGCTGATCATGGGCCATGTCCTTGTGCGGCTGATCATGGGCCCTGGGTCCTTGTGTGGCTGATCATGGGCCCTGGGTCCTTGTGCGGCTGATCATGGGCCCTGGGTCCTTGTGCGGCTGATCATGGGCCCTGGGTCCTTGTGCGGCTGATCATGGGCCATGTCCTTGTGTGGCTGATCATGGGCCCTGGGTCCTTGTGCGGCTGATCATGGGCCATGTCCTTGTGCGGCTGATCATGGGCCCTGGGTCCTTGTGCGGCTGATCATGGGCCCTGGGTCCTTGTGTGGCTGATCATGGGCCCTGGGTCCTTGTGTGGCTGATCATGGGCCATGTCCTTGTGTGGCTGATCATGGGCCCTGGGTCCTTGTGTGGCTGATCATGGGCCCTGTGTCCTTGTGTGGCTGATCATGGGCCATGTCCTTGTGTGGCTGATCATGGGCCCTGGGTCCTTGTGCGGCTGATCATGGGCCCTGGGTCCTTGTGCGGCTGATCATGGGCCCTGGGTCCGTGTGCGGCTGATCATGGGCCATGTCCTTGTGCGGCTGATCATGGGCCCTGGGTCCTTGTGTGGCTGATCATGGGCCCTGGGTCCTTGTGCGGCTGATCATGGGCCCTGGGTCCTTGTGCGGCTGATCATGGGCCCTGGGTCCTTGTGCTGCTGATCATGGGCCATGTCCTTGTGCGGCTAATCATGGGCCCTGGGTCCTTGTGCGGCTGATCATGGGCCCTGGGTCCTTGTGCGGCTGATCATGGGCCATGTCCTTGTGCGGCTAATCATGGGCCCTGGGTCCTTGTGCGGCTGATCATGGGCCCTGGGTCCTTGTGCGGCTGATCATGGGCCATGTCCTTGTGCGGCTGATCATGGGCCCTGGGTCCTTGTGTGGCTGATCATGGGCCCTGGGTCCTTGTGCGGCTGATCATGGGCCCTGGGTCCTTGTGCGGCTGATCATGGGCCCTGGGTCCTTGTGCTGCTGATCATGGGCCATGTCCTTGTGCGGCTAATCATGGGCCCTGGGTCCTTGTGCGGCTGATCATGGGCCCTGGGTCCTTGTGCGGCTGATCATGGGCCATGTCCTTGTGTGGCTGATCATGGGCCCTGGGTCCTTGTGCGGCTGATCATGGGCCCTGGGTCCTTGTGCGGCTGATCAAGCAGATTCTAGAGCCACATCTCCGACCACACATTTGGCAGTTGGAACTGGTCCTTGGTTTTGAGATCGCTGGTATTCCCTTCTTAGGTTCATTTTTGTATTTCCTCTTGCCAACGGTGTTCTAAACAAAACTTTGATGTGGGACCTTATCAAATAGTTTGGTAAATCCAAGCCCACCACAACGCTTGTTACTTCGTCCAATATCGCATAATTCATATACTTTTGAGTTTTGCGTCATCCTCAACTTTGACCATGGCTTTTGATTCAAACCTCAGTGGCACATTCCAATTCTGGGTGTGATACAGACTCTAGTCCCTGACTTATTGAGGGGACCCAGCAGGTTGAAGATCACCTTGACACTCAGTTATACTCAGGAGAGGCCGGGGGACGCCGGACACTGGGGTCAGCCTGATGACCCGTCACAGACGGAGGACCTTATCTTTCGGCCGCCACGAAACGCGCCAAAAGCACGTGCAAACTGCCGGCCACAAAATAGCTGCGCCTGCGCGGCGAGCCGGTACGGAGGCGTGCACGCGTAGTTTGAGGGAGCGCGCATTGTATAGGGAGCGCGCTGCAGCCGGAAGTGATCGCGTTTGGCGCCTTCTTCCTCCCTCCGCTCGCGCTGGTTTCGTTCACTTCCGGTCGGCATTTTGTCTGCGAGAGAGGAATCGCCTTCGAGGCTGAACTGGAGTTTCCGCCGCTGTTCGCCACCTTTACCCAGGCTCACAGAGCCAGGCTGCTTCGCCGAGGCTGCTATCTAGGAAGCCAACGGCTCGCACGGTCGACAGGCTGAGGCGGGGGACGGACGGACGGGCGGGCGGGCGGGGGAGGGAGCGCGCCGCCACTTCACGTCCCTTCATGTCCGCTCGGTGTTTGTTGTTCTGCCCGCCACCCTCTTCACATTCCCGGAGCCAGCGACTCGCATCGACATCAGTATCGACAACGGCTTCTTCGTTGAGGTAAAATCCAAGGACAACATTATTAAAATTCGAGATCTATCTTGTGAGCTCCAAGTAGCGGGCAGGGCGAGCAGACGAGGCCGCGGATTGGGGCCTTCTCGGGCATTTTAGCAGCTCTTGGGCCTTCTCGGCTTTCCCGTTGGCGAGGTTGACTCTGTGGAATGTTGCTGTGTGTCCTGCCGCGCCAGGCCGAATGAGGCCCGGCCTTGGAGGGGTGGCGGGGGGGGGGGATGGGGTTTTGTCGGGCCCTGCCTCAGGCCTAAGGAAGAGCTGCGGATCTATGCGCGGGCTGCGGGCGCTTTTGGCCATCGGAGAGTAGCTGTGAGAGGGTGAGGGGTGGGTCTGATGAGAGATGATCTGAGCCGGCTTGGAGGCCGCCTCGACTGGCGGCGATCGAGTGAAGCCGGGGCACTCGCCTGAGTTAACAAAGGCGGGGGGTTGGGGGGGTGGGTGCGGTAGGTCTTGCCAGTGGCCCGGAGAGGCGTTACGGGAAGCTGTTGGAGCCTGATTCAGTCTCCTTTCCTTCCTCTTGCGCTTGGGGCCTAGCCCGGTATGTGGGGCTAGTTCCAAACGACAGCGGCTCTCAGCGTTTTTGAGAAGAGAGGCTGCTTGGGGAGTGTGATTTACTGAGGCCTGATTGTAAAGCCCAGCAGAACATCGCCTGAATGCCGATGTATCGAGTGTCCGGGTTACAAATTGAAGTTATGGTAGATTTCGGCACCAAAACCTGTTTTATTAGTTTAGAGGTAGAAACATAACAGCCGACTTTTTAATGCTGGTAAGCATGAGCTGTTTATAATCAGTTGTCAACATGAACTACCTGCTGGAGATATCTGTTAAGCAGATCCTCCAATGTAACTTTCTAGTGAAGATCGGACATGGTTCTTTCTGCCAACCGTAGGAATAGGAAGAAAGATATTGTTTATTTTGTTATAAACTTTGTGATACTGCTCACCTTGCAGCTGTTAACTTGGTTGATAATTGAAGTAAAAATCGCGTGTGTTTCATTATCTTGCATTTTTGTTACCGGTGTGTCTCCCATTCGATCCTCAGAATCGTGATGGTTGATGTAATGGATCTAAATAACTTCATGAAATCAGTTACGATGTTTCCTAAAAATGTTTGCATAAATATACTATCTTGAGATTTTATTGTTGCAAGTATTCACATCTGTTGATGGGTGTGTAGTTCGTGTTCAGTGGCCGGGCGCTGGTGCGTCATTGCTTTACTTGTGTGGGCGAAACTATTGTATCGACACTTGACAGATAGTATCCTTCAATGTATATGGATGCCGAGTCTCTGTTTGCAAACACTGAAGCTTTAATTTGTGCTGTATCTGTTCAGGATGGTAATGGCAACTTCAAATGTGTAGGACAGTCAATAGGTTTTATCAGAATCTTATGTTAGATCTTTCTCTGACACTGGTATGACCCCACGTCCTGGGATTAAACTATGTTTGGAAAGAGTGAGCAGTTGTTACATTTGACACATTTTATGTAACTTACGAACTAGTTATTGTTTTATTTTCTATTTAACATTAAAATGAAGTTTGTGAATTTGGAGGAAATGCTTAAAGCATGTATGTGCTTATTACTTGTGATTCAGTTTGTAAACAAAACATGTAACATTCAGCCAACAGGGCTGAATTTAAAAGTATCACAATTTGCTTTGCTGTTTTTCTGTAGAATTTTTTTATATTGAGATAAGTCAATAGTACTCCCTAAAATGGTAGCTGTTATTGGAAATGTTTTTAATGCTGCAGCATGTGTGAATAAACGCTTCAATATGAGATTGTAAAGAATTCATTCACGATATGTGGGTGTTGGTGGCTGCACCAGTATTTATTTTCTATCCCAGTAGATACACTACATTGCTTTGACTCTGGAGTCACATGCAAACCAGACCAGTTAAGGATGACAGTTTACTTCCCAAAAGGGTGTTAGTGAAACGTAGAACCCGTATAGTATGGAAACAGGCCATTGGTCCATCGAAGAAGGGCTAATGCCCGAAACGTCGATTCTCCTGTTCCTTGGATGCTGCCTGACCTGCTATGCTTTTCCAGCAACACATTTTCAGCTCTGATCTCCAGCATCTGCAGCCCTCACTTTCTCCTCATTGGTCCATCGAGTCCACACCAACTCTTCTGAGGTGCATCCTACCCCCCTACCCTGTCCCTGTAACCCTCCATTTACTGTGGTCATTCCACCTAACCTGCACATCTTTGGACTGGATGAAACTGGAGCACCTGGAAGAAACCCATACAGAGACCGGGAAAATGTGCAAACTCTACACAGTCAACTGAGGCTTGAATCAAACCTGAATCCCTGGTGCTGTGAGGTACGAGTGCTAATTATTGAACCACTGCACTGCAATCAAATAGGCTATTCCAGCGGTTGACAAGTATTTTTGTGTTGAATTAAATTCCACCATCTACTATGGTGGGAATCAAAGCTAAGTGCCCAGAACATTACCTGGGTCTCTGGATTAATCAAGCAGCAATAATATCACTATACCATTGTTTTCCCGTGAGGATTTTAGCAGCGTTACAAGGCAGTAATACAATAGTATACAGTAATACTAATTATGTCAGAGGGGAGGCAGCAGCGTAATGGTATTATTGTTAGATGATTAATCCAGAGACCCAGGTAATGTTCTTGGATCCTGGTTTGAAACCTTGCCATGGCAAATGGACTTTGAATTCAATGTTAAAATCTGGAACTAAGTTGTCTACTGATGACTGTGAAGCTGTTGTCTTTTGGCAGGGAAAAAGCAGCATCTGATTCATTAATGTCCTTTAGGGAAAGAAATCTGCTATCTTTACCTGGTCTGGCCAGTGTATGATTCCAGACCCACAGCAATGTGGCTGACTTTTAAGTCCCTCTGGGCAATTTAGAGTGGGTAATTAATGCAGTGACGCCCACACTCCATGAATGAATTTGTTTGAAAAATGATACCAGATCAAATGGCCATGAGTGTCTGTGGAACTCAAGTTTTAAATTGGCTATGTATTTGTTAACTTATTCATTATTTATTTTAAATTGATTAGCTGTGGGAAACAGTGAATGGTGTGTAATTGTATGTAGAGAAGGAAGAAATACAAAATCTTCCTAATGAAGAGCTTTTGCCTGAAACGTCGATTTTTTTATTTTATTTTTTTTTTGTTATTTTTTTTTTCCCTGCTCCTCGGATGCTGCCTGACCTGCTGTGCTTTTCCAGCACCACTCTGATCTAAACTGAATCTTAAGAGTTGAGGGAGTCTTGAGATTGCATTTTGGTAACGTAATTTGCATCACCAGTAGTGAATTGAATGTTGATTCATCTTAATTTTTAAGAATCCAGTGATGGTTTTAGTTAACTGATCTATTATAATTTCATGAAGCAACACAAAAGGCTGTCCTGATAAGTTTGCCAAGTATAGTCCCGAATATGAAAGAGCAGATTCACACTGTCAGCTTTGCTTTCATCAGTTGTGTGGAAACCTTGTACGAGATACTTCAGATTGTGTCTAAACTGGTGAAGCACCAGGGCAAGTTGCATTGTCAAGGTTACCATTCTTTCGGATGGCATTATCTAGTCCTGCAATGCTATTTGCCGGATTGCTGAGTATAGGTTTACTGTTTCTCTGCATTACAATAGTGACCACACTTCAAGTGATTGGTTACTAGATGCTTTGAGGTGCTTGAAATGTGAAGAGGGAAGAAATTCGTTTATATCTTAAATTCTGTCCCACTTACAGGTGCTGAGTAACTTCATCATGATTGGGCGTTTCTTAATGCTTACAGGCTAACAGAAATTAGCAGGTTTCTGTTTTTGATCATCCTCCATTGAATCTTATAACTTAATAGATGTAGGTATGATTTATATGCTACAGTTGATGAACCTGCTGTTACTTTTTTCATGTCTTGCAATAAAATTCAAGGCAGGGTCATTTGATGTAGCTAGTGTCATTTTAAGCAGGAACTATGAACAGCAGGTCTTGTTCATTAATCAATTGGACCACATTGTGGGTGGCTTGGCTTGTGTAATACGGATGTCTTCAAAGAGGAGACTGGGTGCAAATCAAGTAAAGGGGAACATTTTACAGGACAGAAACCCAACTGAGCTGTCCATATAAATAGTGGCCACTGTTGGTTTCCTTGTAAGCTGGTCCAAAAGATTGTCAAATTGGCTTGGTCATAGAAGACAGAGGGTAGTTATGAAAGGGTGTTTCCTGACTGGAGGTCTGAGTTCTGGGACTTCTTGTTTCTAATATAAAAAATTGGAGTTGTGGATATTGAGGAAGGTTGTCAAAGGTTATAGTTGGAAAGTTAGATCGAGAAATGGCAGATGGAGTTGAATCCAGAAAGTGTGAGGTGATACCAAATGGATGAGGAAAGGATACTGTAATGGCAGGAGCCCTGACAGCAACGATAAATAGATGTACCTTGGAGTGCAAATCCATTTGCTCCCTGAAAGTGGCGAGATAGGTGGAGGGAAAAGTACTTCTGAGGAAATGGGGAGATTGTGGAAGCACTTTGACAGACTGGGCAAAAAAGTAGCAAATGCAATGTGGGAAAGTGAGGTTATGCACTTTGCTTGGAAAAACGGAGGTGTAGACTATTTTCTAAATGGGAAAGGTTTTAGAAATCTGAAGCAGAAAGGGACTTGTCGTTGGTCAGGATTTTCTTAAGGTAACCATGCAGCTTCAGTTGAAGTTGAGAAGGCAAATATAGTGTTGGCATTTATTTCAGGAGTCTGGATGTACTGGTCAGGCATATTGTAAGCTATTTTGGGCCCCATATTTAAGGAAGGATGCGCTGGCATTGGAGGGTGTCCAGAGGAGGTTTGAAGACTAAACATGGATCACAGTTGGAGTGATGAGAACCCTGTGTCTGTATTCCAGTGGAGTTTAGAAAGATGAGGATAATGTCACTGAAACTTGCATAAAAAAACTGAGGCCTGGATAGAGTGGAGGTGGGATGTTTCATCAAGTAGGAGATACTAGGACCCGAGGAGAAGACCCTTTTACAACTGAGATGACAAAAGGCCAGAGGAGTGGGGAATCTATGGAACTCCTTGCTGCAGAAGGCCATGGAAGCTAAGTGGTTGTGTGTATTTAAGACAGAGATTCTTGATTAGTATTGAGTAAAGGGGAAATGGGGTCGAGATTAGAGTGGTGCTGGAAAAGAACAACAGGTCAGGCAGAGTCCAAGCAGTAGGAAAATCTAAGTTTTGGGTAGGAGCCTTTCATCAGGGCTTTCTGCTGTGCTTTTATAGCACCACTCTAATCTTGACTCTAATCTCTAGCATCTGCAGTCCGCACTTTTGCCTAAAGGAGAATGGGGTTCAGTTGTGTGTATTTGAGACAGATTCTTGATTAGTATGAGTAAAGGAGAATGGGGTTGACAAACATATCATCTTTGGGTTTGCTCCGTCATTTGGTCAATGGGCTGATTAATGTAATTATGTTCAAATTTCTTAACCACTTTTGGTAACACAAGTGGAAAAGATGGTAAAGAAAGTGCACGACATACTTGCATTATCAGTCAGCGCGTTGAGTATAAAAGTTGGCAAGTAGTGTTGCAACTGTGTAAAACTTTTAGGCCATGTTTAGAACACAGGTTGTTCTGCCATTGCATGTGTTTTGTTAATGTGAATTTACTGTAACACAATTGATCAATTGGGGTGCTGTTTCTAAAGTGTGAACTTTTAAAACATGTTAGTTGTAATGTGATTATATGACCAACACTTTAAACACTGTTTTTAAAATGCAATTTTTCTATAATGGGTTGCACAAGAACGTAACCATTGCATTATAGATGAACTAACTATACTGTATGCTTGATTTGGAGATGCCGGTGTTGGACTGAAGGAGCGTCGCTCCGAAAGCTAATGTGCTTCCAATTAAACCTGTTGGACTATAACCTGGTGTTGTGTGATTTTTAATACTGTATGCTGTTCTGGTCATTGTGCTGGAGAAAGGATGTGGAGGCTATGCAAAAGAGATTTGACAGGATATTGCATGGTTTGGATTTTATTAGCTGTAAGGAGAGGTTGGGCAAACTTGGATTGTTTCTGCAAGGCTGAAGAGGTGACCCAATAGAAGTATATAAAATTGAGGTGTGGATAGTTGGAATAATCTTTCTTGTGTAAATGTCAAATACAAGGGTCATTGGTTTAAGCTGAGATGAAGTCCAAAGTAGCTGTGAGGCAAGTTTTTTTGTGATTTGATGCCTGGAACGTGCTGCCAGTGAAAGAGATAGATGGTGCTATGGCATCTGCTTCTAAGAGGCATATAGACAGACACGTGAACAGGTGTATGGATCACCTTCAGGCAAATAAGATTTAGTTTGGAATGGCGTCATGGTGGACCAAAATGCTTGTTCCTGTGTTGTGCTGTTTTATGTTCTAATAGCATGTCAGAGGCTAGGAATGACCTGGTGAATAATTCACCAGGCTGACTCTCTCTTAAACCTGTCCATCTACAAGGCACAGGTCATATTTATGTTGGAGCAACCCCCTCCCGGCACGATTGGGTTCAGTTCTAACAGCACTCAAAGCTTAACATTATCTGGGGCAAAACAATTTGCTTGATTGGTACTGCGTCCACTTTCTCCATCACTAGTACTCAGTAGCAGCGTTATGTGCTATCTATAACATGTGGTACAGAAATTTACCAAAGATCATTTGACAGCACACAGGGGTAACCCCACAATTGCTTCCATCTAGAAGGATGAGGACAATAATACTTGGGAAGCACTACCACTTGGAAGTTCCAAACTTCTCTCAATTCTGATTTGGAGATGTATTGCCATTCTTTCACTGTCACTGAGTGGAAGTAGTGAAATACCCTCCTGAAGGCCAAGTGGGTTTATCTATGGCATATGGATTGCAGTGGTTCAAGAGTGCAGGTCACCTTTTTAAAAGGCAACTGGGGATCAGCAATAAATGATGGACAACCTGGGAGACTCGTCCCACAAGTGATGTTTGTAAAAGAAAGGAACTTAAATTTGGGTCCTCTGGCCTCTACCATTGTACTACAACAACCTAAACTGGTATATGTTGGCCTAAATTGACCAGTTTCTGTTGAATTTTTGCTTTTGCTAGCTGGGGCAGTCTTGCATTATTAAAAGAACGTAAGATATATAGATTAATCATACAATTTCCATTAAACTATGCAGTTTTTCAGGATTGTTTTGATAAAACATTTAAGTGAGAATTTTTCAAGCTTGCCTATTTCTTCTGGCTACTTAGATTCAGCAGCCAGCAATAAAACCTGCCATGCCAAATTTTAGTTCTGTTGAAAAATTCTACTTGATCTTCATTAACGTCTGTTTAAAATGATGGTCTCTAATTCGAAGATTTTCAGTGCATGGCTCTAGTATTCCTTTAATGTGTGTTTGAAACTGCACGCAGTATTCCAAATATGGTTTAACTACTACTACCTCATAACCTTTGCTACTTTTACTTTAGCCATTGCAATGTGTGCAGCTGCACTGTAGATCAGTTTCTCCACTTTTATGAATTCTGCCAATTACAGCAACTTCACATATTTCGTCTTAAATATATCCTTCCATACTTTCTTGCACTGAAATACATCTACCTGCCTTTAACCTATATTTTACCATATTGTCTCCTCTGTTCTGAACAAACCTAATTAAGTCTGTGGCAATAGGAAGGGAAAAGGGATGAGGTTCTGAAGGAAGAATGTAGAAAGTTAGGCAAGACTTTAAAAAGGAGATCCTCGAGGGTAGTAATATCTGGATTACTCACGTTGCTACGAGCTAGTGAGAGTAGGAATAGGAGGATAGAGCAGATGAATGCATGGCTGAGGAGCTGGTGCATGGGAGATGGGTTCACATTTTTGGATCATTGAAATCTCTTCTGGGGTAGAGGGGACCTGTACAAGAAGGATGGGTTGCACTTGAACTGGAAGGGGACTAATATTCTGGCGGGGAGACTTGCTGAAGCTGCTTGGGAGGATTTAAACAAGTAAGGGGTGGGATGGGGTGAGATCCAGGGAAATATGAGGAAATAAATCAGCCTGGGACTGGTACAGTTGGGAAAAGGAGTGAGTCAAACAATCCGGTCAGGAAGGAACAAAGCAGAAAACAAGGTGGGACTGACTTGGTAAAGGAGAAAGTGAGGACTGCATGTGCTGGAGATCAGAGCTGAAAATGTGTTGCTGGAAAAGCGCAGCAGGTCAGGCAGCATCCAAGGAGCAGGAGAGAGGGAGGAAGAGAGCTGCTTTAAGGAAGGCATCCTTGCAAGAGGATTCGCAGTAGGTTAAAATCTTCGAGGAGAAAGTGAGGACTGCAGATGCTGGAGATTGAAGGGCTCATGCACGAAATGTCGATTCTCCTGTGCCTTGGATGCTGCCTGACCTGCGCTTTTCCAGCAACACATTTTCAGCTCTGCATTTATTTCAATGCAAGAGGCCTAACAGGGGAGGCTGACTAACTCGGGGCATGGTTAGGAACGTGAGACTAGGATACCATAGCAATTACAGAAACGTGGCTCGGGGATGAACAAGACTGGCAACTTAATATTCTGGTATACAAATGCCATAGGAAGGATAGAAAGAACGGGCAAGAGAGGAGGGAAGAGTAGTATTTTTGATAAGGAATAGCATTATGGCTGTAATGAGGAGGATACTCCTGGGAATACATCCAGGGATGTTATTTAGGTGGAACTGAAATAAAATGAGATAACGAGAGTCCAGACACAGTATATTCCTGTTAGGGTGAAAGGAAAAGCAGGTAGGTGTAGGAAATGCTGGATGACTAGAGAGATTGAGTTCGGTTAAGGAAAAGAAGGAAGCATATGTCAAGTATAAACAGGATAGATCGAGTGATTCCTTAGTATAAAAGCTGTAGGGGTATACTTAAGGCGTAAATCAGGAAGCACAAAAAGGGGACAGAGTGCTTTGTTAAATAGGGTTAGGGAGAATCCAAAGGGTTTTACAAACACATTAAGGGCAAAAGGGTAACTAGGGAGAAATAGGATCCCTCAAAGATCAGCGAGGTGGCCTTTGTGTGGAGTTGGGGGCGATATTAAACTAGTATTTTGCATCAGTGTTTACTGTGGAGAAGGACATGGAAGATGTAGATTGTGGGGAGATAGATGGTGACATCTTGCATATTTCAGAGGAGGAAGTGCTGGATGTCGTGAAATGCATAAAGGTGGATAAAACCCCAGGACGTGATCGGGTGTACCCTAAACTCTGGAAGCTAAGGAAGTGATTGCTGAACCCTTTGCTGAGATATTTGTATCATTGATGGTCGCAGGTGAGGTGCCGGGAGACTGGAAGTTGGCTAACATAGTGCCACTGTTTAAGAAAGGTGGTAAGGAGAAGCCAGGGAATTATAAACCGGTGAGCCTGATGTCGGAGGTGGGTAAGTTGTTGGAGGGAATCCTGAGGGACAAGATGTACATATATTTGGAAAGGCAAGGACTGATTAGGGATAGTTAACAGGGCTTTGTGCGTGGGAAATCATGTCTTTTGAACTGGATTGAGTTTTTGAAGAAGTAAGAGGATTAATGAGGGCAGAGCGGTGGACATGATCTATATGGACTTCAGTAAGGCGTTTAACAAAATTCCCCATGGGAGACTGGTTAGCAAGGTTAGATCACATGGAATACAGGATGAACTAGCCCTTTGGATGCAGAACTGGCTCAAAGGTAGAAGACGTGGTGAAGGGTTGCTTTTCAGACTGGAGGTCTGTGACCAATGGTGTGCCACAAGGATTGGTGCTAGGTCCACTACTTTTCACCATTTATATAAATGACTTGGATGTGGACATAGGTATAGTTGCAGGTGACACCAAAATTGGAGGTGTAGTGGACAGTGAAAAAGGTTACCTCCGATTGCAACAGGATCTTAATCAGATGGGCAAATGGGCTGAGGAGTGGCTTAATTTAAATAAATGCGAGATGCTGCATTTTGGGAAAGCAGATCTTGCAGGACTTGTACACTTAATGGTAAGGTCCTGGGGAGTGTTGCTGAATAAAGAGACCTTGGAGTGCAGGTTCATAGCTCCTTGAAAGTGGAGTCACAGGTAGATAGGATCGTATAGAAGACATTTGGTATGCTTTTCTTTATTGGTCAGTGTATTTAGTATAGGAGTTAGGAGGTCATGCTGCGGCTGTACAGGACGTTGGTTAGGCCACTTTTGGAATACTGAATGCAGTTCTGGTCTCCTTCCTATTGGAAGGATGTTGTGAAACTTGAAAGGGTTCAGAAAAGATTCACAAGGATGTTGCCAGGGTTGGAGGATTTGAGCTATAGGGAGAAGCTGAAAAGGGCTGTTTTCCCTGGAGCATCGGAGGCTGAGGGGTGACCTTAAACAGGCTTATAAAAACTTATGGGGGGCGTGGATAGGAGAAATAGACAAGGTCGTTTCCCTGGATTAGGGAACTAGAACTAAAGGGTATAGGTTCATGGTGAGAGGGGAAAGATATAAAAGGGACCGAAGGTGGCACAGTGGTTAGCACTGCTGCCTCCCAGCGCCAGAGACCCGGGTTCAATTCCTGCCTCAGGCAACTGACTGTGTGGAGTTTGCACGTTCTCCCCGTGTCTGCGTGCGTTTCCTCCGGGTGCTCCGGTTTCCTCCCACAGTCCAAAGGATGTGCAGGTCAGGTGAATTGGCCATGCTAAATTGCCCGTAGTGTTAGGTAAGGGGTAAATGTAGGGTTATGGGTGGGTTACGCTTCGGCGGATCGGTGTGGACTTGTTGGGCTGAAGGGCCTGTTTCCACACTAAGTAATCTAATCTAATCAAGGGGCAATGTTTTCATGCAGATGATGTATTTATGGAATGAACTACCAGAGGAAGTGGTGGAGGCTGGTACAATTGTCAGCGTTTAAAAGGCATCTGGATGGGTATATGAATAGGAAGGTTTTAGAGGGTTATGGGCTGGGTGCTGGCAGGTGGGACTAGATAGGGATACCTGGTCGGTGTGGCCAAGATGGACTGAAGAGTCTGTTTCCATGCTGTATATCTCTGACTCTAAATGCTAAAGGCGATGTAGTCCAAAGATACGGGGATCATTAATGTAGAGTGAACATGTACAAAATAGACCAACATTTTGTTAGCCTTGTCATATCTAGAGAGCCAGGGATATGGACAGGGGAATGTATTGTAAAAACTATGCTGTACCTGTGCACAACCTGGTTAAGTCAAAAAGAAAAGATTTCAGATTTGGTCCATTTGTGGGCAAACGAGTGAAACTCCAGCATTGTGGTGAAGGTGACTGCCCTTGACATCCAGGAAACATTTGACTGTGTGACAAGTTTCATTCCAAGCCACACATCCTTCTGACTTAGCTATATTGTTGTTCTTGCATTGTTGCTGGGTCAAAATTCCTGAACTTCCTTCCTAATATCTTTCTTGGTGTTGCTACGTCCAACAACAGCAGCACTTCTAGAAGGCAGCTCATCACGTTTTTTAGAGCCATCAGAAATGGGCAGTAAATGCGGACCCAACAATCAAAGCCAAATCGCATGGAGTAATGTAAAAGCAAATATTAATTTTGGGAGTGCGGGATCGATTTCTGAGAATCACACCTGGACTTCCAAAGGTTGAATAACATGGAGAGAGAACACACAACTCTGCAGATGGAATTGCGAGGTGGTGCATTTTAGAGGTTACAAGAGAAGGGAGTACCAATAAATGGTAGGATACTGCAAAGCTCAGAGGAATCTTAGGGTGCTTGTCCAGAAATCCCTGAGGATTGTTATAAGGCATGCAGGCCACTTATATTTGCCGTGACTGAAGATAAGGGCAAAGAGGCCATGTTGGGGCTGTATAGGACTTGGGTTAGGCCATAGCTGGAGTTTTGTGTGCGGTTCTGGTCAACACATTATAGGAAGGATGTATTACTCTTCAGGTGCTGAAGAAGAGATTCTCCAGAATGGAACATCATAAGCTATAATGAGAAAGGATAAAATGCTTTCTTTGGAGCAGAGGAAGTTGAGGCGGGACCTGATTGATAGTCTGGATGAATAAAAGCTGCTCTTACCCTTAGTCCAAGGGATGCGGTTTTAAGGTAAAAGACGGGAGATGTAGATCGGCTTTGAGGGGGATAAAAAGTTCATCCGGTGTGGTGGGACTCTGGAATTCATCTGTGATAGGTGAGACATGGAACCTCCTTTTTTTTTTGAACAATACTTAGGTGAGCACGTAGCAACCAACGTTAGAGGCTTAGTGCTGGAAAGTGAGACCAGTAATTTTGGCACTATGGACTTAATGAGCTGAAAGACCTAGTGTTTGTGATTCTATGATAACTGAAATCCTGTATCCTGAAATATAGGTTAAGGGATGATTTGATCGTTGAAGAGATTCTAGAACTAATTCCACTGGTTGAGGAGTTTAGGTTGGGGGGCATAAAGAAACAGTCTTTAATTTGAGGAGAGATTTTTAATTAAAAATGCGTTAAAGGGTTATGGAGACCCGCACGAAAGGAGAGTTGAGTCCAAGATGAGAGCAGCCATGATCATAGTGGTGGAGGCTTGAGAGACTGAATTGCCTACTTCTGTTCCAATTCTCATACAAGGTGATGAGTCCAAGTCATAAATCATCTTAGTCAATATCTTCCAATGGCATGATGTGGAAGTGCTGGTGTTGTTTTGGGGTGGGCAAGGTCAAAAGTCACATGACACGAGATTGTAGTTCAACAGGTTTATTTGAAATCGCAAGCTTTCGGTGCGCTGCCTCTTGCTCGGGCGAAGTGAGCCTTTCTAAATCTGTCAGTTCCACGAACAGAAAGATCAGTAGCCAGCGTTTGCAGGGTTGAGGTAATTAGCAAAAGAGCCAGAGCCACAGATGAACTCAAGTTTTCTCCTGGTTTTTTGTTTTATCGAATGTGCTTCCAGAAAGAGTATAGTAATTCAATAATTTTCAAAAAAGAATTGTGAATAATTGAAAATGAAATATTGCCGGATGTGAGAGAAGCTGTGGAGTGGGGCTAGTTCTGTTAGTCTTTTACATCAAGATGAATAGTCAGCTTGTTGAGCATTTGTATAAATTTTACAATTTATTTTTCCGTTCAACTTATGGTAAACACTTGAGAATATGTATTAAAAAGTATATTTAATTATTGATTATTGTTATACTATTAGCTTGGACAGAAGGTGCTTTCTTTAATCATTAATGTAATGTCAGCATCGTAACTGGGCAGCATTTATTTTCCATACCTTTTTTTGTCTTCATAAGTGGTTGTAAGCTGCCTCTTGACCTGCTGCAATCTATTTGACATAACATCTTTTAGTGAGAATGTTCTTGGGTTTTGACCCAGCGATGCCAATGAAATGGTGATTTTTGCTCCCAAGACAGGACAGTGAGTGGATTAATGGAGAACATGAAAGTGTTGGTGTACCCATGATGATTTTGCTCTTGTTTGTAAGATTGCAAGTGAGGATGTAACTATGAACATTATAATCAGAATACCACAGTCTGTTTGTGCAGAAGAAAGTGATTTTGTCCTCAGCGAATTATTTGTTTTGGTCAAGGTAATGGGCTAAAAGTTAATGAGCAGAATGTACCAGAAACGCTGTGGTTTGACTAAATAAGGTGCCTGGTCCTATTGGTTAAATCGGGGTTGTTAAAGGAAATGGGGATGGTGGAAAGGCCTTCCACTATTTTCCAATCGCCTCTTTCGTTGGGGGAGGAAAGAGAGAATGATTGACATGGGTGACACCCTTGTGACTAAAATAACTTGTTGATGTTTGGAGGAATGTATGCAAGCATGTGCTATTGTATGAATTCTATAATTGGTACAACAGAGAAGTATGAAAGTAAATGGCTTGTTAGCATTTATTGCAACAGGAATGAAGTAGATGACCAGAATATCATCTATTGTTGTATGACTTTTGGTGGAACTGTTTTATTTTAGTCTCCATATTTAAGTAAGGAGATGTGTGCAATTCAGAGAAAGTTCACTGCATTGGTCCCTACAGATGAGCAGATTACCTTTTGATGAGAGGCTGAGTACATTGGGAAAATATTCTTTAGAATTTAATGAGGTGATCTAATTGAAACCGCTCAACACAGCGCACAGAGGTTTGTTCTATTGACTAAGGAATCAAGAAGATGGCTACAATTGCAAGATAAAGGATCGATAATCTTAGAATTGAGACAAGAGGTATTGTCACCGAGGGTTGTGAATCTTTCAAATTTTCAACCCAGAGGGTTGCAAATGCTTCATTGTCTATCCCAGCCTTAAATATATTCATATCTTAGTGTCTGAGGGAAATAAGAATATTTGATAGCAGTTTCAAAAGTAATGACTGGATAGAAAAAGCTTAAAGGAGCCGGGACAAGGGGGCATACATTTTAAAGTAATGTACAAAGGAAGCAAGAGTGATGTGAAGGGGGGGGGGGAGAAACTTTTGTCACTAAGTGAGAATGCACTGCCTGGAAATGTGGAATGGAGGCATTCAAGATTGCAAAGGATGATTATTTGGATATAAAGGGTACAATTGTAATGGGGGGGCGGAGCTGGAGATTGGCACAAGGTAATGTTCTTTCAAAGAGCTGGTGCAGGAATAAAGGGCCAATTAACTGTCTCCTTTACCATTAAAAACTCTGAATATGTGATTAAGAGTGGATATGATAGCAAAGCTGAAGACAAAGATCAGCTGCATTTGCATTGAATGGTGAAGCTATTTCCCCTATTTCTTTTGTTACAGCCCAATTAGCAAATGGGCAGTATGACTCTAGTCAGGGCAGTTCTCTGCGAAATAAGGTGGTGAATGGCTGTCACCTATTTTGTTGATTTAGTCAAACTTCCTGGTTTAAACTTTAACAAAGTCTGGCTGTTGACCATTAATCAGCATTAATGGTTGCATTTTTCATGCATTTTCTAGGCAATGCATTCCAGACACTAAACACTTACTGAATGAAGAAATATTTTTCTCGTATCATCCTTTCTTTGTTTGCGTGTCACTGTGAATCTACGCTTTCTTGTCTTTGATCCTTTTGTTAGCGAGGACAGTTTCTCCCCATCTACTCTATCCAGCCAAATCATGATTTTGGAAACTGCTCTGAAATATTCTTGTTTTCTTCAGACACAAAAATTGTCTATTCCTGCCTTAAATATATTCAATGAAGTATTTGCAATCCTTGGTAGAAAGTTCCAAAGATTCTCAGACCTACTTGAAAGCCTCGACCATTAAGAGTCCAGCTGCCAACCAATCAGTGCTGTACTCACATCTGTATAAATTTTGGTTTTCTCTTTTTGAATTTATATACTTGTGAAATATACTGATTGCATGACAAGTTGCAACAGGATTTTTCAGTAAAGATTTATTGCAGAAAGTAGGAGCTTATGGTGTGGGGTAGCATAAGAGCATGGAGACGAGATTGTTTCTTTGCTGGAAAGCAACAGTTTGCCAGGATGTGACAGGTGAAGTTGTGCAAGGTCCTGTCCTGGATCCTCAACACTTTACAATTTAGAGTCATAGTGATATACAGCACATAAACAGACACTTTGGTCCAACTTGTTCATGCTGACCAGATATCCTAAACAAACTTCTGTTAGCATTTCGCCCATATCCCTCTAAACCTTCCTATTCATATACCCATTCAGATGCTTTTTAAATGGTGTAATTGTACCAGCCTCCTCCACTACCTCTGGCAGCTCATTACATTTATGCACCACCATCTGCGCGCAAAAGTTGCTCCTTAGGTCCCTTTTAAAATTACCCTCTCACTGTACACCTATACCCTCTAGTTTTGGACTCCCTCACCAGGTATAGGACCTTGTCTGTCTAGCCTATCAATGCCCCTCATTATTTTTAAACCTCCATAAAGTCACCCCTCAGCCTCTGATATGCCAGGGAAATATCCCAGCCTGTTCAGCCTCTCCCCATAGCTCAAAACCTCCAACCCTGGCAACATCCTTCTAAATCTATTCTGAACCCTTTCAGGTTTTGCAGGGAGACCAGAATTGCACACAGTATTTCAAATGTGGCCTCACCAATGTACTGTATAGCTGCAACATGACCTCATATACTTGGTGTACTGACCAACAAAGACAAGCATATCAAACACCTTCACTATCCTATCTACCTATGACTCCTCTTTTAAAGAACTGTGAATGTGCACTCCAAGGTCTCTTTGTTCAGCAATACTCCCAGGACCTTGCCATGTAAGTGTATAAATCTTGCCCTGATTTGCCTTTCCAAAATGCAGCACCCCACATTTATCTAAGTTAAACTCCATCTGCTGCCACTTAGTCCGTTTGCCCATCTGGTCAAGATCCTAGTGTACTCAGCGATAAGCTGCTTTGCTGTCCACGATACCTCCTCATCTGTTGTCACCTGCAAAAATACTAACCATACCTCTTATGTTCACATCCAAATCATTTATTTAAATGACATTAAGCACTCGTCCTTGTGGCACACTGCTGGTCAGAGGCCTCCAGTCTGGAAAGCAACCCTAACCCTGACCTTCACCACCCTTGTCTTCTATCTTTGAGCTAGTTCTGTGTCCAAATGTGTTCTCCCTGTATTCCCTGTGATCTAACCTTGCTAACCAGTCTACCATGAAGAACTTGCTGAATACTTTACTGAAGTCCATATATATCATGTCCACAGCTCTGCCCTCATCAATCCTCTGTTTCTTCACAAACTTAATTTAGTGGTATATCAATGACATGGGTGAGGGAGCAAAGGCATGGCACTTAAATTTTCAGATTATGCAAAAGCTGTTACGAAGGGTGCAGTTTGGACTGTGAGTGTGTAAAAAGAGTCTGGAGGTGGAATATATTGTGGGAAAAGATTAAAAAATCTCAACACCAGGTTATAGTCCAACAGGTTTATTTGGAAACACTAGCTTTCGGAGTGCTGCTTCTTCATCAGGTCACAACCATCTAATGAAGGAGCCACGCTCTGAAAGGTAGTACTTCCAAATAAACCTGTTGGACTATAACCTAGTGTTGTGTGATTTTTAACTTTGCCCACCCCAGTCCTACACTGGCTCCTCCACGTCATTGTGGGAAAATGTAGAGTTCTTCACTTTGGATGACTAAGAGAGCAATATTATTTAAACAAAACATTTTGAGGTGTTGAAGGGATCTAGGTGCTGTCGTCCATGAATTTCGAAAAATTAGTATGCAGGTACAGCAAATAATTAACAAACCTAATTTATTGCAAGAGTAATTGCATTTGTGGGCGGCACGGTGGCACAGTGGTTAGCACTGCTGCCTCCCAGCGCCAGAGACACTGGTTCAATTCCTGCCTCAGGCAACTGACTGTGTGGAGTTTGCACGTTCTCCCCGTGTCTGCGTGGGTTTCCTCCAGGTGCTCCGGTTTCCTCCTACAGTCCAAAGATATGCAGGTCAGGTGAATTGGCCATGCTAAATTGCCCGTAGTGTTAGGTAAGGGGTAAATGTAGGGTTATGGGTGGGTTGCGCTTCGGCGGGTCGGTGTGGACTTGTTGGGCCGAAGGGCCTGTTTCCACACTGTAAGTAATCTAATCTAATCTAAAGCAAAGATGTTGTTTGAAATGAAACAAGGCCATGGTGACGTTTCATTTCAAATACTGTATACAGGTTTGTCTCCCTTATTTGCTTTAATTATCTCATACTCTGGGATTTGGTTATCTTGTTGGACTGGGTGGACAAAGTTATAAATCACACAATGCCAGGTTGTAGTCCAACAGGTTTATTTGGAAGCACTAGCTTTTTGAGCGCTGCTCCTTCAGGTGGTTGTGGCGTATAGGATCATAAGACAGAATTGTAGCAAAAGATTACAGTGTCACACAGTGATATGTTGAACAAACCTGGATTGTCAAGTCTTTCGTCCTTAGGAATGATTTGGAGGTGCTGGTGTTGGACTGGGATGTACAAAGTTTAAAAAAGTATGCAACATTACAACCTGGTTTTGTGTAACCTTTTTAGGATGCAGGTTTTGGTTCACTAATATGTAAATCCCAGAACTACTAAAGTCACTTTCTCGAGATAATTTAAGGTTTCAAAACAAAAGGTGACATTTCAGCTTAGACAATGCATTGAAGGCGTGAGGTCTCACAGTCTGTGTCCCAATTTAAGTCAGATTAGTTCTATTTCCAAAGGGGAATTTACAAAATACTACATGAAAGACTTAACAGGTTTGTTCAATATTAGATTAGATTAGATTTCCCACAGTGTGGGAGCAGGCCCTTCGGCCCAACAAGTCCACACCGACCCTCGGAAGAGTAACCCACCCAGACCCGTTTCCCTCTGACTAATGCACCTAACACTATGGACAATTTAGCATGGCCAATTCACCTGACTGGCACATCTTTGGACTGTGGGAGGAAACCAGAGAAAACCCACGCAGACACTGGGAGAATGTGCAAACTCCACACACAGTTGCCCGAGGCTGGAATCGAACCTGGTGCTATTAGGCAGCAGTGCTAATCACTGAGCCACCGTGCCACTGTATGACACTAATCATTTGCTCTAAATTGGGTCTTATACTCCACGACCACCTGATGAAGGAGCAGCACTCCAAAAGCTGGTGCTTTCAAATAAACCCGTTGGCCTATAACCTGTTGTGTGATTTTTAACTTTAAATGAGAATGTAGGTGCATTGGAAGCATTTTGGAAATGGTTTCCAAACTGATACCTGGATTGTGTGCCTCTGAGGAAAGATTGGAAAACTGGACTTTTTTTTTCTCTAGAGTTCAGAACCGTAAGGACTGATTTTGCTTGTTACGGCTCACTGGGTTAACATGCTGGAAATTGAGCCCCGCTGTTCTCAGTTGTCATAAAATTTAGCTTTTTAAAAAAGTGTGCAAAGTTTTTGAAGTGGTGAGGATGGGTGTCTTCAGAGGGATGGCAGAAATATGGCGGATGGAATATAATGTGGGAAAGTGAGGTTATGCACTTTAGTGAGAATAATAAAGGAGTTGAATATTATTTAAGTGGGGAAAGTCTGCAGACAACAGCGTAACAGGGATTTTGGAGTCCTCAAGTGTGATCCATGAAAAGTTAGCATCAAAGTTCAGTGGGTAATAAGGAGACTGTGATGACAGTTCAGAAGTCTTGGTTCTCAGTAACTGTTGAGATGATCGTTGACTTTTCTGCCGACCAGTACTGTGCTTGAGTCATCTTTCTTTGGTTGATTCCACTGTTTGTGGCCAAAGACAAGATGGAGTAGGAGAAAGTGAGGATTGCAGATGCTGGAGACCAGAATAGAAAAATGTGGTGCTGGAAAAACACAGGCCAGGCAGCATCCGAGGAGCAGTAGAATCGACGTTTCGGGCATAAGCCCTTCAGGAGGGCTGAAGCCCTGAAGAAGGGCTTATGCCCGAAACGTCGATTCTCCTGCTCCTCTGATGCTGCCTGGCCTGCTGTGTTTTTCAAGCACCACATTTTTCAGCCAAAGACCAGATGTCTGGTTACTTCAAGAAAAGTTTCTGATTAATCAATTTAAAAAATCAGTTTACAACAACTATTGCAGGAAAGAATAAACTGGTTTTCTTCGAGTTACTGATCAGTTTTGAATGCAGACTATTCTAAAGAAAAACTGAGCCACTGCAATACTGATCTGATTCTCAACTCTTATTCCCTGCCTTTCTTGCCCCCATAAACCCTTGATTCCCTTCATGATTTTAAAAAGCTGTCCATTAAGCTGAATATTTTTAATGGTCCAGTCTTGACAGCTCTCTCTGGTAATGAATTCACAGGTTCACAACACTCAGAAGAACTTCCTCCTCATCTCATTCTTAAATTTTGCGACCTCTCATTCTGTGCTTGCACTTTCTGGTTTTGCTGTATGAAGTTTTATAGGCTTCTGTTCTTGGGTATTCTGAAGCCAAAAGTGAATGAGATTGAAGAGAAATGAAAAACAAAATACAGCAAACTTTGTTTTAACTGGCACTCTTGGTAAACTGGCAAAAGGTTTATATTGCTCAAATATCACTATCTGCTACAATGTCTAACTATGTTGTAACTAAAGTATAAAAGTGACATGTATACCCCCACATTGTTTCTATTACTTATTTTGTGTTTTTACATTGATTTTAGGAGGTGGTTTGATGTTTTTGTATTGCTTAAGGAATGTTGATGTCTCAGAGCTTTGTTTGGTCAGGGTTTATTATGGTTATGCATATCTCTTGATTCATAAAGTCCTTCAGCATGGAGACAGGCTATTTTGGCCCAAACAGGCCACTGTGGCCCATGCTGACCCCACTTCCCTGCACTTGGCCCTTATCCTCTAATCTTTTCCCATCCATGTATTTGTCCAAATGCCTTTTAAATGCAGTTAATGTACACTCCTTAACCACTTCAGCTGGCAGCTAATTCCATATGCATACACCCACTCTGTTTTAAAAAAAAAATTGCCCCTCGGGTTCCCCTTTATTCTTTCCCCTCTAACCTTAAACTGATGCCCGCTACTTCTAGATTTCCCCATCCCCAAGAAAACAAACGGTGCATTCACCCTATCTATGCCTCTGACCTTATACACCTCTATAAGATTCCCCCTTAACCTCCACGCTGTAAAGAAAATATCCTAGCTTGTCCAACCTCTCCCTATAACTCAGATCACTGAGCCCAGGCAACATCCTTATAAATTTCTTCTTCACTCTTTCTGGTTTAATAATGTCCTTCCTATAGCAAGATGATCAAAACTGAACACAATACAGAGGAACCTCAATTATCCAAAGGACATGGGCAGGGAGTATTTCGCTCTGTTAATTGACATCCGGGTAATTGAATGTCGGATAGCATAGTTTAGCCAAGCATCGGGACATTGCGATCTTGCTGGATAATCGAGGTTCCTTTGTATTCTGAGTGTGGCCTCACCACTGACCTGTACAACTGGAGCGTTACTTCCCAACTTCTACACTCAATGCCCTGACTGAAGGCCAGTGAGCCAGAAGCTTTCTTCACTGCCCTATCCACCTGTGACTCTACTTCCAGAGAACTGTGCACCTGAACTCCAACAACCCACTGTTCCACTACACTCGTTAAAACCCTACCATTCACCATGAAACAGATGATACAAAGGTTGGAGGTGCCATCGATAGTATCGAGGGCTATTGCAGGCTGCAGCACGGCATAGACAGGATGCAGAGCCAGGCTAAAAAATAGCAGATGGAGTTCAACCTGAATAAATGCGAAGTGATGCATTTGGAAGGTCGAACTTGAATGCTGAATATAGGGTTAAAGACAGGAGTCTTGGCAGTGTGGAGGAACAGAGGGATCTGGGTGTGCAAGTACATAGATGCCACCCAAGTGGATAGGGTTATTAAGAAAGCATCTGGTGTTTTGGCTTTCATTAACGGGGGGATCGAGTTTAAGAGCCAGGAGGCTTTGTTACAGCTCTACAAGTCCCTGGTGAGACGACATTTGGAATATTGTGTCCATTTCTGGTCACCCTACTATAAGAAACAGATGTTTTGGAGAGGATGCAAAGAAGATTTACCAGGATGATGCCTGCACTGGAGGGCTTGCCTTATGAAGAGAGGTTGACTAAGCTTAGACGTTTCTCTCTGGTGGTGAAAGCAGAGTCATTTAGGGACATTTAAGCAACTGCTGGACATGCACATGGATAGCAGTGAGTTGAGGGGTGCGTAGGCTAAGTTATTTTACTTTACATTAGGATTAAACCTCGGCACAACATCGTGAGCCAAAGGGTCTGTTCTGTGCTGTACTTTTCTATGTTCTATGAAACTCCTACCTTGATTTGAATTTCCAAAATGCAATACCTCACACTTAGACATATTAAACTCCATTTGCCATTTCTCAGCTTTTAATGATTAATTATTAGAAATTTAACAACATTTCATAAGAGATTTATAAAATAATGGCAGGCATAGATAAGGTGAATAGCAAAGGTCTATGAATCTATAGCCTATTTTAAGGTCATAGTCATAGAGATGTACAGTATGGAAACAGACCCTTCGGTCCAACCTGTCCATATCGACCAGATATCCCAACCTAATCTAGTCCCACCTGCCAGCACCTGGTCCATATCCCTCCAAACCCTTCCTATTCATATACTCATCCAAATGCCTCTTGAATGTTGCAATAGTACCAGCCTCCACCACATCCTCTGGCAGCTGATTCCATACACGTCCCACCCTCTGCGTGAAAAAGTAAACCATTATAAGGTCACCCCTCAGCCTCCGCTCCATGGAAAACATCCCCAGCCTGTTCAGCCTCTCTCTATAGCTCAAATCCTCCAACCCTGGCAACATCCTTGTAAATCTTTTCTGAACCCTTTCAAGTTTCACAACATCTTTCCGATGGGAAGGAGACCAGAATTGCATGCAATATTCCAACAGTGGCCTAACCAATGTCCTGTACAGCCGCAACATGACCTCCCAACAAAATTTTGAGGGGTATCGATAGGGTAAATAGATGAAATCTTTTCCCTGGGGTCAGGGAGTCCAGAACTAGAGAGCATAGGTTTAGGGTGAGAGGTGAAAGGTATAAAAGAGACCTAAGGGGCAATTGTTTCACACACAGGATGGTATGTGTATGGAATGAGCTGCCAGAAAAGGTGGTAGAGGCTAGTACAATTGCAACGTTTAAAAGGCATCTGGATGGGTATTTGAATAGAAAGGGTTTAGAGGGACATGGGCCAAGTACTGGCAAATGGGACTAGATTAGGTTGGGATATCTGGTCAGCATGGACGAGTTGGACCGAAGGGTCTATTTCTGTGCTGTACATCTCTGACTCGATGACAGGATGACCAAAACTGCACACAATACACCAACTGTGGCCTCACCAACAACTTACACAACTTTAACATAACATCCCATACATTGTATACTCAATGTCTCGACTGATGAAGGCCAGTATGCTAAATGCCATCTTCACCACCCTGTCTACCTCTGTCGCTTTCAAAGAACTATGTACTTGTACTCCTAGGTCCCTCTCTTCCACAACACTCCTCCAGGACCTTACTGTTTACTGTACAAGTCCTACCTTGGTTTGACTTCCCAAAGTGCAATACCTCACTTATCTGTACTGAATTGCATTTTCTGGATCAGTGGTGCTGGAAGAGCATAGCAATTCAGGCAGCATCCGACGAGCAGCAAAATCGACGTTTCGGGCAAAAGCCCTTCATCAGGAATTTGCCAATCCTTAGCCCACTTCGCCATCTGATTAAGATGCCTTTGTGATTTTTGATAACCTTCCGCACCATCAACTATATGTCTTAATTTTCTATCATTTACAAACTTAATCATGCCTTGTGCATTCACATTCAGATCATTCAGATCCCAGCACCAAACTGTGGCACATCACTCGTCACAGGCCTCCAATCCGAGAAACCATCTTCATTATATGTCATTTTCTGAAAGAAGTTAGTGAATCTGATGTGCTTCTCTGATGATCAGTGATAGTTTCACAATCATTACTGAGCCAAGTTTTCACTTCAAAACATTTTATTAATCAATTGAACTCATATTCTAACCACTACTGCGGAAGGATCAAACCTGCATGCACACTATTAGCCTGAGTATATAATCCACAGGAAATAGAAACAGTAGCAGGCTTTTCAGCTCCTCAAGCCCATTCTCCCATTCAATGGGATCATGGATGATCTGACATTTCTTGCTTTCACTTTCCTACCCTTTCCCAGTAACCCCGAATTCCCAGACTGATCCAGAATCTACCTCCGCTTTAAATATACACAATGACTCTACCCCTAAAGCTCTGTGGCAAGGACTCAACCTTCAGAAGAAATTCCTCATCAGTCTTAAATTGGTACCCCTTTATTCTGAGACTACGCTGTCTGGTCCCATGAGGAGGAACAGCCTCTCAGCATTTCAAAATCTTTCAAAATCCTATACCTTGCTATGCAGTCACTTTTCATTCTTCTAAACTCCAGTGAGTAGAGTCCCAATCTTTTATTCTTTGTTCAGAAGACAATCCCTCCATACCAGGAATCATCCTAGTGTACCCTCTCTGAACCGCTTCCAATGAAGCAATATCTTTCCTTAAGAAAGGGAACCTAAACTGCTGTCAGTACGTCATTTGGTCTCACCAGCATCTTGTACAGTTCAATCCCAATGACAATACCACAACGCCACTATCTCAAAACATTAAATAGAGGAATTATTTAAATCTGAGGGAATTATTTTTCTCGCATACAATTACATGCTCACGCCAAAATCTGTCGCCCTACATGCAACTCCAGACTCACATCACTATGGGTGGCTCTCAACTTGACCTCAGTGTAATAAATGCTGGTCTAACCAGCGGTGTCCGTATCTTGTGAAAAATAAAAACAAAAGGATATAGACCACATGCAGGCAGATGGGATTAGTTCAGAATGGCATCATGGTCAGCACAGATTTGGTGGGCCAAAGGCCTGTTCCTGTGCTTTAACATTCATCAGGACACAGCTGAAATTTGTCATGAGGAAGCATTTAGAAAATCATCAGATGATTAAACAATCAAATGGTATAATGAAAGGGAAATTATGGGTTGACATAGTTTGAGAGATTTTTACAAGGTGACAACTAGTAGAGTTAATAAAGTAAAGCAGTAGTCATGGTATGCTTAGACTTCCAAACAGCCTTTGATAAGGCACACACAAAAGGTTACTTTATAAAATAAGAGCTCAAGTAATTGAAAACAAACTGCCAGAGAAACTCAGCAGGTCTGGCAATAATTGTGGAGAGAAAAAGTGTTGATCTTGAGTTCTGAAGTCATAATAGATTTGAAATATTAACACTTTCACACTCCATTGATGCTGCCAGACCTGGAGTTCCTCCAGCATTTTCTGTACTTTTTTCATAAATTTCCAGCATTTTTCCTTTTTTTATGGTTCATGTGTTAGGAATAGTATATTAACAATAGTTAACAGACAGGGAGCACAAAGCAGTGATTAAAGGGGTATTTTCAACTTGGAGGGTGTTGTAAGGTCAAATGTTGTAACCTCCGTCATTAACAAGCTATAGTAATGACCAATAGAAGAGTAATGGCATCTCCGTTTGTTGAAGATGCAAAGCTGGGAAACATGGATTATGGTTTTGGATGTAGGTTTGCTCGCTGCGCTGGAAAGTTCATTTCTAGATGTTTTGTTACCCTACTAGATAACATCTTCAGTGGGCCTCAGGCGAAGCAATGCTGAAACTTCCTGCTTTCTATTTATGTTTGGGTTTCTTTGGGTTGGTGATGTCATTTCCTGTGGTGAAGTCACTTCCTGCCCCTTTTCTCAGGGGGTGGTAGATGGGGTCTAACTCTGTGTTTGTGGAGAGAGTTCCGGTTGGAATGCCATGCTTCTAGGAAATCTCGTGCGTGTCTTTGTTTGGCTTGTCCTAGGACTTTGACCACTTTGACTGGGACAACACATCCATTCTAGGACAAACCAAATAGAGACACGCGTGAGAATTCTTAGAAGCATTGCATTCCAACTAGAACGGGGCAACACCGTGCACAGTAGTTAGCACTGCTGCCTCACAGCGCCAGAGACCCGGTTTCAATTCCCGCCTCGGGCAACTGTCTGTGTGGAGTTTGCACGTTCTCCCTGTGTCTGCGTGGATTTCCTCCGGGTGCTCCGGTTTCCCCCCATAGTCCAAAGATATACAGGTCAGGTGAATTGGACATGCTAAATTGCCCATGGTGTTAGGTGAAGGGGTAAATGTAGGGGAATGGGTCTGGATGGGTTGCTCTTTGGAGGGTCAGTGTGGACTTGTTGGGCCAAAGGGGTAAAAACAATGACTGCAGATGCTGGAAACTAGATTCTGGATTAGAGGTGCTGGAAGAACACAGCAGTTCAGGCAGCATCCAAGGAGCAGCGAAATCGACGTTTCGGGCAAAAGCCCTTCATCAGGAAGAAAGGCAATGAGCCTGAAGCGTGGAGAGATAAGCTAGAGGAGGGTGGGGATGGGGAGTAAGTAGCATAGAGTACAATGGGTGTGTGGGGGATGATATGAAGGTGATAGGTCAGGGAGGGGAGGGTGGAGTGGATAGGTGGAAAAGGAGATAGGTAGGACAAGTCATGGGGACAGTGCTGAGCTGGAGGTTTAGAACTAGGGTGAGGTGGGGGAAGGGGAAATGAGGAAACTGTTGAAGTCCACATTGATGCCCTGGGTTGAAGTGTTCCGAGGCGGAAGATGAGGGCCAAAGGGCCTGTTTCCACACTAAGTAATCTAAAAACTCTATCAACAAACACATCGAGTTCGACCCCATCTACCACCCCATGAGAAAAAGGGCAGGAAGTGACTTTACCACAGAACATGACGTCACCAACCCGAAGAAACCCAAACATATAAATAGAAAGTAGGAATTTCCGCATTGCTTAGCCTAAAGCCCACTGAAGATATTACCTAGTAGGGTAATGAAATGTCTGGAAATGAACTTTCCAGCTCAGCGAGCAAACCTCAACCTGAGCTACAAATCTTCTCAAAACTCGTTATGGGATTATGGTTAACAGAAATTCAGAAAATTGGATTGATAGTATAGCTTTATAGTTATGCCTCCATCCAGGTGCAGTCATACATGGCGCACACAATTAGGAAAGTAAATGGCATGCTCCACTTTGATTCTTTACATTCCACCTCAAGTTAAGTATGACATGATATTAAGCCCTGATTGTCTTTAGTTCAGTGACACTTGTTTAATTTTAGCTGCCCTTTATCCCAGATTTTCACTTCTGTTTTTCCTTGTATGCCCCTCCTCCCCACAACACCACCCTGGTACAATATCCATCACTTTCTACCTTCCTTCAGTTATGATGCAGAATCATTAATTTGAAATATTAACTAATCCTCTCTCTGAATGCAGCTAGACCTAATTTCAGCACTTTGTGTTTAAGATTGCCATAATTTCCAGTTTTGATAGATATAATTGGACATACACTGCTGACTAAATCAAGTCTAAGCATTCTTAAGTTAACAGGAATAAGAGTTGGTCTCATTGATACATACATGCTTTCTTGTAGTGTTCTACACAGAAGACCGTGCGCTTTCCCTAGAAGAATAGCAGGGAGAATTTCTTCATCTCGTCATTGAACACATTCAGGACTTGAAAGAACAGATTTTTGATCTCCCAGGCAATCGAGGGAAATGGGACTCTAGCAGGAAACTGAAGTTGAGACAGGAAATCACTTCATGCAGGAGATGTGGTGGTGCAGTGGCAATGACACTGGATTAGCAATCCAGAGGCCTGTCTAATACACCGGTGACAAAGGTTCAAAACCCACCACAGCAGCTATGAAATATACAGAGGAACCTTGATTATCCGAATGACACGGGCAGGAGTATTACGTTCGGATAAATCGCACGTTCAGATAAAATCCAACGCTCGGATGACAGGTTAGCCAAGCATCGGGGCCTTGCAGTCTTGTTCAGATAACCGAGATTCCTCTGTAAATTCAAGTGCTTGAAAAAAAGAAAATTCAAGATTACGCAGAACATACAAAACATTTGCAACAAAATAGGTTAACTACTGGCCAAACTGAAGTAATCAATTTACAGCTAAATCACTTTACAGAGACATCAGCACAAGGCAATGCAGGATAGGAAACAAATTTTCCGGGATATTCGCATTGCATTAGTGGTCACCTTTCAAAATTCTATAAACTTTAGAACAGTTCCTACAGATTGGAGGGAGGCAAATGTAACTCCACTATTTTAAAAGGAAGGGAGAAATAAAAAAAACAATACTACATACCATAGCCTAACATCAGTAGTGGGGAAAAAAATGCTACAATCTGTTATAAGCAATGTGATAACAGAACTTGTGGAAAAACTTAACAGGATTAGACAAAATTAGCATGGATTAATAAAAGGCAAATCATGCTTAACAAATCTACTGTATTTTTTTAAATACAAAGGGAGAACCAGCGGATAGACGTATTTGCATTTTCAGAAGATTCTTGACAAGTTCCCTCAGAAGAAGTTAGTGGGTAAAGTTGAAGCACAGACGATAATATATTGGCATGGATTGAGAATTGATTGACAGAGGAGTGGGAATAAATGGGTCTGAGTGGCAGGCAGAGTTGAGTGTTATACCGCAAGGATCAGTGCTTAGACCCAGCTATTCACTACATAATGACCTTAATGAGGGAGCCAAATGCAACACTTCTAAGTTTGCTAGTGACAAAACTGGCAGGATCAAAAAGATGGGAGGAGGATTCAAGGGGGCTTCAAAGAGATTTTGACAGGATGAGAGGGTGAGCGAATACATGGCTGATGCAGTACAATACAACTAAATTATGCACTTCCGTGTGAAAAAGAGAACAGTATGATTTGAATGGTGATATATTAAGAACTACGGATGGACAAAAGGATCTAGGCAACCTCATACACTAGTCAATGAAATAGACAGGTGCAGCAAGTAATTAAGGTGCAAAAGATGCATAGAAAGAAGATGCAAGTTCAGTATTAGGGACATAGGATCTTAACAAATAGAGTCATAGAGGTGTACAGCATGGAAACAGACCCTTTGGTCCAACCCGTCCATGCTGACCAGATATCCCAACCCAATCTAGTGCCACCTGCCAGCACCCAGCCCATATCCCTCCAAACCTTACCTATTCATATACCCATCCAAATGCCTCTTAAATGTTGCAATTGTACCTGCCTCCACCACTTCCTCTGGCAGCTCATTCCATACACGTACCACCCTCTGTGTGGAAAACGTCGCCCCTTAGGTCTCTTTTATACCTTTCCCCTCTCACCATAAACCTATGCCCTGTAGTTCTGGACTTGATAAGAAAATTGTGCCAAATATGTTCATTGAACATTTTACTGGAATTAAAACATTAACCAACAACTTCCTTGCTTGCCACTCCCCATCGGCTTTCATCTTTTTTGTATCTGTTGAATTAAGCTATGTTTTAGTGATGTCTATTTAATTACTTCCAAACTACATTCGAAATACATTTACCGTTGCATTAATTAAGTTTTCACTTACTTTCTTGGTTTTTTTGATTTGTATGCAATCTCGTGATTTTTTTTCTCTGATAAAACTATCATCAGAAAAACTCTGAAAATTCATGCAATTTAAATTTTTTTTCATTTTGTTTTTTGCTTGCTGGGGGTTAATTTAGCAAAAATGTTTAATTAGTAAAGTTGATGGCTTTTCATGTCAAACAGTTACTGAAAAAAATGTCAGTGGAGCTGACATACTTTGGCTGCACATGACACCTGCAGTGGAGTACTGAGAGCCACAGCGATAAGACCGTAAGCTTTGGAGACAAATTAGGTTATTTGACCCATTAAATCTGCTCCATTGTTTGATCATTATCTGATAGGCTTTTCAACCTCACTCTCCTGTGCACCCCACCCTGCAAAGTAATCCTTGATCCCCTTATCAAGAGCCTATCTGTCTTTGTCTTAAATGCGGTCTATGACTTGGCTTCAATGACTTGGCTGCCATTGAATTCCATGGATCGATCACCCTCTGACTGAAAAGTTTCCTCCTAATTTCTCTTCTAAAGAGTCATTCTTCACTCTGAGGCTGTTCCCATGTCCTGGTCCTCCTATTAGTGGAACATCGTCTGCATATCCACTGTCCAGGCCTCCGTATTCTGTAAGTTTCAGTGCAATCCATCACTCATCCTTTTAAACTCCATCTAGTCCTCAACTACTCATAAGTATTTTTGGTAGGCTCTATTTTCCTCACCTTTTGAGGGAAAATGGAACATTCCACATATGTCAGAGGAGGTATTATGCTGTGCTAACTGCCTCGATTCTGAGTGAAGTCTTGATGGTAGCAAAAGATTAATCCTATTCTAAAAGGTGGCAAGCACCACCTGTGATCTTTTTAAAACTAATTTCACAGTTTTAAAATTTCCGTTTGCACCTGTTTGCAGTTGTTACTAATGTTAAGGCTGTAAGACTCTTACGTCGTGGTAGTCCCTCATGTGGTGTCCAAACCTGAACTGAAGCTGTTTTCACTTTATATTGCACGGTTTTTGCTTCGGAATTGGCACTCTTTGAGCTTAATGCAACATGTGCTCTTTAACTGTAAAACTGTGCTCAGCTTTACTGATGTTGTATGTGAATTCAGAACTGCATTGAACGTTTTTGATGCCATTTAACTTGAAGTCAAAGGGAGCAATTTTAGATATTTATCAAGATGAGTCATTATTTTCAAATACAAGCAGAAAATGCTGGTTAAGTTCGCCGAGCTGGGAATTTGTGTTGCACACGTTTCGTCCCCTGTCTCGGTGACATCCTCAGTGCTTGGGAGCCTCCTGTGAAACACTTCTGTGATGTTTCCTCCGGTATTTATAATGGTTTGTCTCTGCCGCTTCTGGTTGTCAGTTCCAGCTGTTCGTTGCAGTGACCGGTATATTGGGTCCAGGTCGATTTGCTTATGGATTGAATCTGTGGATGAGTGCCATGCCTCTGAGAATTCCTTGGCTGTTCTCTGTTTGGCTTGTTCTATAATAGTAGTGTTGTCCCATAATAGTAGTGTTGTCCCAGTCAAACTCATGTTGCTTGTCCTCTGCATGTGTGGCTACTAAGGATAGCTGGTTGTGTCGTTTCGTGGCTAGTTGGTGGCTAGCAAGTTAACTAACAAACTTAAAAGACCCAGTACAACCCATGGACAAAACCAACGTCATCTACAAAATTCCATGCAAGGGCTGCCATAAACACTACGCAGAACAAACTGGAAGAAAGTTAGCCACCAGGTTACACGAACATCAGCTAGCTACAGAAAGACACGACCCTCTCTCCCTTGTAGCCCTACACACGGATGAAAAAAAACACCAATTCGACTGGGATAACATTTCTATCCTGGGACAGGCTAAGCCAGAGAATTACTAGAGGCCTGGCGCTCCAACCACAACACCATAAACAAACACGTAGATCTAGATACCATCTATCAAACCCTCAGAAAACGAACAGGAAATGACATCACCACAAACTCCAGGAACCCCATCCAGGACAAACACATAAATAGAAAGCAGGAGACAACAGCTTCACTTCGCTTGGAGGTCGCCACTGATGATACCTAGCCAGGTAATGAAACGCCTGGATATCAAACTTACAGCTCAGCGAGCAAACCTACACCCTAAACCTTTTCTGCACCCCCTCCATAGCACCCATGTCCTTCTGGTAGTGTGGTGATCAGAACTGCACACAATATTCCAAATATGGCCTAACTAAAGTTTTTGTATAGCTGTAACATAACTTGTCAACTGCTTTGTTTGCAGCTTTGTAGTGTGCTAGTGAGGCCACACCTGGAATACTGTGTACTGTCTTAGTCTCCTAGCTTGAGACAGGATGTACAGGCACTGCTGGGGTGCAGAGGAGGCTCACTAGGTTGATTTTGGAGTTGAGAGGGTTGATTTGAGGGGAGCTTGAGTAGACTGGGATAATACTCATTGGAGTTTACAAGAATGAAGGGGTATCTCCTAGAAGCATATAAAATTACAAAGGCAATAGATAGAAGCAGGGAGGTTGTTTGCACTGGCGGGTGAATCTAGATCTAAGGGGCATAGCCTCAAAATAAGGAGAAGCAGATTTAGGATTGAGTTGAGGAAGAACTTTTTCACCCAAATGGTTGTGAATCTGTGGAATTCCCTGCCTGGTGAAGCAGTTGAGGCTTCCTCATTGTTTTTAAAGAAAAGATAGATTTTTGAGCAGTAAAGAAATTAAGAGTACTGGTGAGCAGGAGGGTATATGGAGCTGAGACCACGAAAAGATCTACCATAATCTTATTGAATGTTGGAGCCGGCTCTACAAGCCAGATGACGTACTCCTGATCCTGTTTCTTATGTTACGCTCAGTGCCCTGGCTGTTGAAAGCAAATGTGCTGTGTGGTACCTTGTATATCTTATGCACCTTTGCCACTTCCGGGGATCTGTGGACCTGTATGTCCAGTTCCCTCTATGTCCATGCTCCTCTGCCATGTGAATTTGATCTTCCAAAATACATTATCTTGCATTTATAAGGATTTAACTCCAACTGCCATTTCTCTACTCACATCTGCAATCTATTTATCCATCTATCTACTGCTGTATCCTGTGACAATTCTCCTCACTATCTGCAACTCCACTAATTTTGGTGTCATCTCCAAACTTACTAATCAGACCACCTAAAATTTCCTCCTGGTCATTTATATATTACAAACAATAAAGGACCCAGCCTGATCCTTGTGGAACACCACTAGTTACTGTGCTCCATTCTGGAAAGCACCCTTCCGCTGCTACTGTCTTCTACGACCAAGCCAGTTTTGTATCCATCGAACCAGCTAACCACATATCCCATGAGACTCTACCTTCTATACCAACATGCCATGAGGGACCTTGTCTCTTTGGTGAATGCAGACTCATTAAGGATCTCATTCATTTCCTCTGGCTCGACACACAACCTCCCTCCTTTTATCCCTGAGTGGGCCTAGTCTTTTTTCATTTACCCTCTTGTTCCTAATATGTATAAAATGCTTTGGGATTCTCCTTAGCTCTGCTGGGCAAGGACATTTCATTACCACTTTTAGCCCTCCCAGTTTCCTGTTTGAGCTCCTCCTCTTGATTTTTTTCTTCAAGGATTTCATCATTTTTAGTTGCCAAGACCTTAGGTATGCTTTTTCAGTGACTAAGCTGCTAATTTCCCCACTCGTTCAAGTTTCCCAAGGTCATTCATTTTCACAGGAACATGCTTGTCCTGCACTCTAATCAACTGGACATTAAAAGACTCCCATATGTCAGCCATCGCTAAATATTTCCTGCATACTATACTGAGTTTTATGAAAGAGTGGAAATTCAAAAGGTTCACTGTTTCAAACTCTTATGCCAACACTGTCTGTCTTAGATATGGGGCCCAAAACTGCTTGCAATAGTCCAAATGCACTCTGACCAGAACCTTCAACAGCCTCAGCAGTGCATATCTGTTCTTGTAGTTTAGAAATGAATGCTAACTTTGCATTTCCTTTCCTTTCCTAACTGCCAACTGGATCTGCACGTTAATCTTAAGAGAATCCTGGACTAGGGCTCTCAAGTCTCTGTGCTTCAGATTTCCAAAGTCTTTCCCCATTTTAGAAAATAGTCTATGCTGTTAATCTTCCTACCAATCTCTCTCAATCTATCACTTTCCCACATTGCATTCTCCATTATTTGCTCACTTCTAGCCTGTCCAAGTTGTTTTGTAGTCTCCTAGCTTTTCTAATACTACCTGCCTCTCCACCTATCTGCAAACTTAGCAACAATGCCCTCCGTTCCTATCTCCAGATTGTTAATCTATGATGTGATTAATAATAGTCTCAACATGGACTTTTGTGGAACTCCACTAGTTGCTGCCTGCCACCCTAGAAAAGACACTCTTTATCTCTCTCTGCCAGTTATCTAAACATCTATCCATGTCAGAACCTTGTCCTGAACGCAATGGGCTCTTTATTTATCAGCCTACTTGTCAGAGGCCTTCTGTACATCCAAATAGATAATGTCCACTGGCTCTTCTTTGTCTAACTTACTTGTTACCTCTTTATTAATACATCCAAAATGGCAATTATAGGGGTTAAATAACACCTGTTTAAGAAGGGTGGGAGTCAGAAGATGGGAAATTTTAGGCTAGTTAGCCTGACCTCTATTGCAGGTAAGGTTTTGAGTCTGTTATTAAGGATGTGATCGCCAAGTAGTTGGAGGTGCGTGATAAAGTAGGGAGGAGTCAGCACAGCTTCAAGGGAGGTCATGGCTAACAAATCTCAGAATTCTTTGAGGAGGTAATAAGCAAGTTAGATAAAGGAGAACCAGTGGGCATGATCTACTTGGCTTTCCAGAAGGCCTTTGACCAGGTGCTGCACAGCACGGTAATAAATCAGAGCCCATGCTGTTAGGGACTTGCATGGATAGAGGATTGGCTGACTGCAGAAGGCAGAGAGTAGGATAAATGGCTCTTTTGCAGGAAGGCAACTGGTGGCTGGAGGAATTCTGCACAGGTCGGTGTTGGGACCATATGCAAGATATTAACAACCTGGATGAAACACTTGAGGGCATTATTGCTAAGTTTGCACATGACGCAAAGAACTGATTATGGAGGCCAAGCCATTAATATATTTTAGACAGAGGTTCTTGATTGGTAAGGGGATTGAAGATTATGGGGGAAAAGGCATGAGAATAGGTTTGATAAATATATCAGCCATGACTGAATGGCAGAATAGGTGCTGTGGACTGATCGGCCTTATTCTCCTCCTATAGCTTATAGTATTGGCAGTGACATCCATATATCTCAAAGTAAAAAACAATTTGAACAGATTTACCTTGCCTATCTTATCCAAGCCTGTCACCCCTGTCAAATCTTTCCTTCATTTCGTTTGCTCCAAGAAGAGCAATCTGACTTTTCACAATAGCTTTCACTAGTGTCACCCTTCCTGAAACTGAAGTCTCCTCTGTATACTCTCATTTTTTTAAAAAGTTGTAATGACTGGAACTGGGTGTAAACTATAGATTAGATTAGATTCCCTATAGTGTGGAAACAGGCCCTTTGGCATCTAGTCCACACTTACCCTCTAAAGAGTAACCCACCCAGACCCATTTCCCTCTGACTAATGTACCTAACACTATGGGCAATTTAGCGTGGCCAATTCACCTGACCTGCACACCTTTGAACTGTGGGAGGAAACCGGAGCATCCGGAGGAAACCCACGCAGACACAGGGAGAATGTGCAAACTCCACACACAGTCGCCCATGGCTCGAATCTAACCTGGGACCCTGGTGTTGAGGCAGCAGTGCTAACCACTGAGCCACCGTGCCGCCGTAGAGGCCTAATCAGAGCTTTTTTCTGTTTTTGTACTCCGTCTTTCTGTTTATGAATCCCAGGGTCCCGATGTATTTTGCTAACCACGCTTTCAGAATGACCTGCTACCTTCAAAGGTTAATACACATGCACGCTGTCAGATTCCCCTCTGTGCAATCTAGTGGTGTGTTCCTTCTGTATTGCCTTCCCTGTTGTATCTGTCAAAGTGCCTCACTTCATGATTAGTTTCTCCACGTTCTGACAGCCCATCTATGCTGGATTGCAGGCGATTCGTTTTGTCACTTTTTGCCCCCTTTCAAGTTGGGTAGCATCAGCTGATTTTGAAATTTTACTTTGTATTCCAAGTTTCAAGTCATTGGTATGTCGCTTATCCAAGGAGTCCTAATTTTGGTTTTCTTTTTCCTTTATTGGAATGCACCCTGCCTGAACCTGAAGCATTTGAAGATCACCTGTTGTTCCATTACAGATTTTTTTTTGTCTGCAATTTCATTTTGACCTGGGCTGGATCTGTTCTTGTATTGAAATTAGCCCACTTCCAATTTAGAAATTGTTCGTAGTTTTTGTCTTATATTTGGCAGGTCATTTGCAAGAAATATCACTAAAACGCAGGTGGTGTATTCTCTACTGCAGTGCCTTTGTCAGTAGAGTCTACTTGCCAAGCAATCAGCACGCACTCCTCATACACTATAAAATATTGTTCCCATTCACATTGACATTTTTTGTAGATGTTTTGCATACAAAATGAAAATCTTTGTCAAAATATATCCTTCGTGATTTTTTTTATTTCTTGCTATTCTTCATTACCATTCTAAACCTTATGAAAGTGATCACTTTTATTGAAGTATTACCTCACTGAACTGCATACGGCTCTGAGGTCCATTCATAGCCCATCACAAATCCATCAATGCCTCAGTTTTCACTAAACAATGGTACTGTAATTGAACAGGTAATCCAGATGCTCAGCTTAATGTTTCAGGACAAATTTTCAAATCCTGCTGTGGCAATTGATGGAATTTGCTGCTATTATTAAATCTAGAATATAAAGCTTACCTTGTTAATGAGCATGATCACCATAACATATCATACTAATCTATGTTTCACTCTTGTTGTGTAGAAAAATGAATGTGCTGATCTTAGCCAATCTGGCCTGCATGTTACGTCATTTTAGTCATATAGTTAACTTTTAATTGCTGTCTGAAATTGCATCGTGAACCACTTAGTTTGCCACTCAATTTGTGACGTTTGGTTTTTTTTGTATGTATTTATTGGATGTGGGTGTTACTGGCTAGTATTTATTGCCATCCTTAGTTGACTTGGAGAAGATGCTGATAAGCTGCTGCCTTGAGTTGCTGCGGTCCACTTTGTGTAAGTAGATCCAAAATACTGTTGGGTGGGTGTTACAGGATTTTGACCCAGAAACACTGAAGAAACAGAAATATAATTCCAATTCAGAATGAAATCAGGCTTGGACAGGATCTTTATAGGTGTTCCCATGTATCTGGAGCCCTTATGATTGTGGGTTTAGAAGGTGCTGTCTAAGGATCTTTATTGAATTCCTGCAATGCATTCTCAATGATGCATGCTACTGCTATTGAGCGTCATGGTGGAAGAAGCTTATGGATGTGATGCTAATCAAGCAGGCTGCTTTGTCCTGGATTGTGTCAAGCTTCTTGTGCTGTTAGAGCTGCACTCATCCAGGCAAGAGAGTGGTATGGTGGTTAGCACTGCTGTCTCAAAGGTCAAGGGACCCGGGCTCGATTCTAGCCTTGGGTGATTGTGCACACACCACACAGACATTCTCCCCATGTCTTATGGTTTTCCTCTGGGTGCTCTGGTTTCTTCTCACCGGAGGTTAGTATGGATTGGCCATGCTAAATTGCCTATAGTGTCTAGGTATGTGCAGGCTAGATGAATTAGACATGGGAAGTGCAGGTTTCTGGGCATTGGTAGCCCCCAGGCTGTTAAGGGGTGATACTAGTCCAGACAAATGAGAGGTGATTCATTTAGGCAAGACTAATTCTAGAGTGAATTATACAATGAATGGAAGAGCCTTGGGAAAAGCTGGGCAGAGAGATCTGGGAGTGCAGGTCCGTTTTACCCTGAAGATTGCTGCACAGGTGGATAGACAATAGGTGCAGAAGTAGGCCATTCAGCCCTTCGAGCCTGCACCGCCATTCAACATGATCATTCCTAATCAGTATCCTGTTCCTGCCTTATCTCCATAACCCTTGATTCCACTATCTTTGAGAGCTCTATCCAACTCTTTCTTAAATGAATCCAGAGACTGGGCCTCCACTGCCCTCTGGGGCAGAGCATTCCACACAGCCACCACTTTCTGGGTGAAGAAGTTTCTCCTGAGCTCTGTCCTAAATGGTCTACCTCGTATTTTTAAGCTGTGTCCTCTGGTTCGGCACTCACCCGTCAGCGGAAACATGTTTCCTGATGCCAGAGTGTCCAATCCTTTCATAATCTTATATGTCTCAATCATAAGACCATAAGACCATAAGACATAGGAGTGGAAGTAAGGCCATTCGGCCCATCAAGTCCACTCAGCCATTCAATCATGGCTGATGCGCATTTCAGCTCCACTTACCAGCGTTCTCCCCGTAGCCCTTAGATTCTTGTTGTCTCGAGGAATTATCAATCTCGGCCTTGAAGACATTTAGCGTCCCGGCTTCCACTGCACTCCGTGGCAATGAATTCCACAGGCCCACCACTCTCTGGCTGAAGAAATGCCTCCGCATGTCTGTTCTGAAATGACCCCCTCTAATTCTAAGGCTGTGTCCACGGGTCCTAGTCTCCTCGTTTAACTGAAACAATTTCCTAGCATCCACCTTTTCCAAGCCATGTATTATTTTGTACGTCTCTATTAAGTCTCCCCTTAATCTTCTAAACTCCAACGAATACAATCCCAGTATCCTCAGCCGTTCCTCATATGTTAGACCTGTCATTCCAGGGATCATCCGTGTGAATCTCCGCTGGACACGTTCCAGTGCCAGTATGTTCTTCCTGAGGTGTGGGGACCAAAACTGGACACAGTACTCCAAATGGGGCCTAACCAGAGCTTTATAAAGTCTTAGTAGTACATCTCTGCTTTTATATTCCAACCCTCTTGAGATAAGAGACAACATTGCATTCGCTTTCTTAATCACGGACTCAACCTGCATGTTTACCTTTAGAGAATCCTGGACTAGCACTCCCAGATCCCTTTGTGCTTTGGCTTTATTAATTTTCTCACCATTTAGAAAGTAGTCTATGCTTTTATTCTTTTTGCCAAAGTGCAAGACCTCGCACTTGCTCACGTTAAATTCCATCAGCCATTTCCTGGACCACTCTCCCAACCTGTCAAGATCCTTCTGCAGCCTCCCCACTTCCTCAGTACTACCTGCCTGTCCACCTAACTTCGTATCATCGGCAAACTTCGCGAGCATGCCCCCGGTTCCCTCATCCAAATCGTTAATATATAATGCGAACAGCTGTGGCCCCAGCACCGAACCCTGCGGGACACCGCTCGTCACCGGCTGCCATTCTGAAAAAGAACCTTTTATCCCCACTCTCTGCCTTCTGTTAGACAGCCAATCCTCAATCCATCCCAGCAGCTCACCTCGAACACCATGGGCCCTCACCTTGCTCAGCAGCCTCCCGTGTGGCACCTTATCAAAGGCCTTTTGAAAGTCTAGATAGACCACATCCACTGGGTTTCCCTGGTCTAACCTACTTGTTACCTCTTCAAAAAATTCCAACAGGTTTGTCAGGCATGACCTCCCTTTACTAAATCCATGTTGACTTGTTCTAATCAGACTCTGCTCTTCCAAGAATTGGAAGAGCAGATCCCCTCTCAGTCTTCTAAACTCAAGGGTATACAAGCCCAGTCGCTCCAGTCTTTCAGTGTAAGGTAATCCCACCATTCCTGGAATTGACCTTGTGAACCTTTGCTGCACTCGCTCAATAGCCAGAATGTCTTTCCTCAAATTTGGAGACCAGAACTGCACACAATATTCCGGTTGTGGTCTCACCAGGGCCCTGTACAGCTGCAGAAGAACCTCTTTGCTTCTATACTCAATTCCTCTTGTTATGAAGGCTAGCATGCTATTAGCCGCCTTCACTACCTGCTGTACCTGCATGCTTGCCTTCATTGACTGGTGTACAAGAACTCCCAGATCTCTCTGTACTGCCCCTTTACCTAAATTGATTCCATTGAGGTAGTAATCTGCCTTCCTGCTCTTGCCACCAAAGTGGATAACCATACATTTATCCATATTAAACTGCATCTGCCATGCATCTGTCCACTCACCTAACTTGTTCAGGTCACCCTGTAATCTCCTAACATCCTCCTCACATTTCACCCTGCCACCCAGCTTTGTATCATCAGCAAATTTGCCAGTGTTATTGCTGATACCATCTTCTATATCATTAACATATATCGTAAAAAGCTGCAGTCCCAGCACAGATCCCTGTGGTACCCCACTGGTCACTGCCTGCCATTCCGAAATGGAGCCGTTTATCACTGTCCTTTGTTTCCTATCGGCCAACCAATTTTCAATTCAATCTAGTACTTTGCCCCCAATACCATGCACCCTAATTTTACTCACTAACCTCCTGTGTGGGACTTTATCAAAAGCTTTCTGAAAGTCCAGGTAACCTACATCTACTGGATCTCCCTCGTCCATCTTCAGAGTTAGAGTGGTCAAGAAGGCATATAGTAGTGGGTGGCACGGTGGCACAGTGGTTAGCACTGCTGCCTCACAGCGCCAGAGACCCAGGTTCACTTCCCGCCTCAGGCGACTGACCGTGTGGAGTTTGCACGTTCTCCCCGTGTCTGCGTGGGTTTCCTCCAGGTGCTCCGGTTTCCTCCCACAGTCCAAAGATGTGCAGGTCAGATGAATTGGCCATGCTAAACTGCCCGTAGTGTTAAGTAAGGGGTAAATGTAGGGGTATGGGTGGGTTGCGCTTCGGCGGGTCGGTGTGAACTTGTTGGGCCGAAGGGCCTGTTTCCACACTGTAATGTAATCTAAAAAAAAACTATGCTTGCCTTCATTGGACGGGGTATTGAGTATAAGAGCTGGCAAGTCACATTAAAATTGTACAAGGCGTTGGTTCGGCTGCATTTAGAATGTATAGTTAGAACATAGAACATAGAAGAATACAGCGCAGTACAGGCCCTTGGGCCCTCGATGTTGCGCCGATCCAAGCCCACCTAAACTACACTAACCCACTATCCTCCATATACCTATCCAATGCCCTCTTAAATGCCCATAAAGAGGGAGAGTCCACCACTGTTACTGGCAGGGCATTCCATGAACTAACGACTCGCTGAGTGAAGAACCTACCCCTAACATCAGTCCTATATCTACCCCCCCTTAATTTAAAGCTATGCCCCCTTGTAATACCCGACTCAATACGCGGGAAAAGGTTCATACTGTCGACCCTATCTAACCCCCTAATCATCTTGTACACCTCAATCAAGTCACCCCTAAACCTTCTTTTCTCTAGCGAAAAAAGTCCCAAGTGCCTCAGTCTTTCCTCATACGATTTTCCTTCCATACCAGGCAACATCCTGGTAAACCTCCTCTGCACCCGTTCCAATGCCTCCACATCCTTCCTATAGTATGGCGACCAAAACTGCACACAATATTCCAGATGCGGCCGTACCAGAGTGTTATACAACTGCATCATGACCTCAGGACTCCGGAACTCAATTCCTCTACCAATAAAAGCCAGTACGCCATATGCCTTCCTCACCGCACTATTTACCTGGGTGGCAACTTTCAGAGATCTGTGTACATGGACACCAAGATCCCTCTGCTCATCCACACTACCAAGTATCCGACCATTAGCCCAGTACCCCATCTTTTTGTTATTCTTCCCAAAGTGAATCACCTCGCACTTAGCTACATTGAATTCCATCTGCCACCTTTCTGCCCAGCTCTGCAGCTTCTCTATATCCTGCTGTAACCTGCCACATGCTTCCTCACTGTCAACAACTCCTCCGACTTTCGTATCATCCGCAAACTTGCTCACCCAACCTTCTAACCCCTCTTCCAGGTCATTTATAAAAATGACAAACAGCAATGGTCCCAAAACAGATCCTTGCGGAACACCGCTAGTGACGGCACTCCATGAAGAAACTTTGCCATCAACTACTACCCTCTGTCTTCTTCCATCCAGCCAATTCCTAATCCAAACCTCCAACTCACCCTCAATGCCATATCTCCGTATTTTCTGCAGTAGCCTACCATGGGGAACCTTATCAAACGCCTTACTAAAATCCATATATACCACATCTACCGCTTTCCCCTCATCAACCTCCTTCGTCACCTTTTCAAAGAATTCAATAAGGTTTGTGAGGCACGACTTGCCCTTCACAAAACCATGCTGACTATCCTTGATCACATTATTCCTATCTAGATGTGCATAAATCCTATCCCTTACAATTCTCTCTAAGACTTTGCCCACAACAGAAGTGAGACTCACCGGCCTATAGTTACTAGGGCTATCCCTACTCCCCTTTTTGAACAAGGGAACCACATTTGCTATCCTCCAGTCTTCTGGGACTACTCCTGTAGACAAAGAGGACATAAAAATCAAGGCCAATGGCTCTGCAATCTCCTCCCTTGCTTCCCAGAGAATCCTAGGATAAATGCCATCAGGCCCAGGGGACTTATCTATTTTCACCTTTTCCAGGATTTCCAACACCTCTTCTCTACATACCTCAAAGCCATCCATTCTACTTATTTGTGCCTCAGTATTCTCATCGACAACAATGCCCTGTTCCTGAGTGAATACTGAAGAAAAGTATTCATTCAGTGTCTCCCCAATCTCTTCCGCCTCCACACGCAACTTCCCCCTACTATCCTTGACTGGACCTATTCCTACCCTAGTCATTCTTTTATTCCTAACATACCTATAGAAAGCCTTAGGGTTTTCCCTAATCCTATCTACTAAGGACCTTTCATGTCCCCTCCTTGCTGCTTTTAGCTCTCTCTTCAGGTCCTTCCTGGCTACCCTATAACTCTCAATCGCCCCAATTGAACCTTCACGTCTCATCTTGAGATAGGCCGCCCTCTTCCATTTAACAAGGGATTCCAATTCCTTATTAAACCACGGCTCCCTCGCACGACCCTTTCCTTCCTGCCTGACAGGTACATAATTATCAAGGACACTCAATAGTTGCCCCTTGAACAAGTTCCACATATCATTTACACTCTTGCCTTGGAGTCTACTTTTCCAAGCCACACATCCTAAGTCATGCCTCACCGCATCATAATTTCCCTTACCCCAGCTATAATTCTTGCCCTGTAGTACACACTTATCCCTCTCCATCACGAGTGTAAAAATCACCGAATTATGGTCACTATCCCCAAAGTGCTCACCTACCTCTAATTCTAACACCTGGCCTGGTTCGTTACCCAGAACCAAATCCAGTATGGCCTCACCTCTTGTTGGCCTGTCTACATATTGTGTCAGGAAACTCTCCTGCACACATTGAACAAACACTGACCCATCTAACGAACTTGAGCTATAGCTTTCCCAATCAATATCAGGAAAGTTAAAGTCCTGATAGTTATAGTTCTGGTCTCCAATTACCAAAAGGATGTGGACGCTTTGGAGAGGGTGCAGAAAAGGTTTACGAGGATGTTGCCTGGGTTGGAAGGTGCTAGCTATGAAGAGAGGTTGAGTAGGTTAGGATTGTTTTCATTAGAAAAAAGGAGATTGGGGGGACCTGATTGAGGTTTACAAAATCATGAAGGGTATAGACAGGGTGGATAGAGACCAGATTTTTCCCAGGGTGAAGGATTCAATACCGAGAGGTCATGCTTTTCAAGTGAGGGGTGTAAAATTTAAGGGGTATACACGTGGCAAGTACTTCACACAGAGGGTGGTGGGCGTTTGGAATGCGTTGCCAGCAGAGGTGGTAGAAGCAGGCACGGTAGATTCATTTAAGATGTGTCTGGACAGATGCACGAGTAGGTGGGGAGCAGAGGGATACAGATGCTTAGGAATTGAACGATAGGTTTAGACAGTAGATTTGGATTGGCTTGGGCTTGGAGGGCCGAAGGGCCTGTTCTTGGGCTGTAAATTTTCTTTGTTCTTTGTATTATCATCAAAGTATTGATCAGGAGACCCCAAGGGACCTGGGTTTGAATCCTGTTATGAAGATAGTGGAATTTGAATTCTATAATAAAACTACCGTGGGTGACACCGGTAGCACAGTGGTTAGCACTGCTGCCCCACAGCGCCAGAGACCCGGGTTCAGTTCCCACCTCAGGCAACTGTCTGTGTGGAGTTTGCACATTCTCCCCGTGTCTGCGTGGGTTTTCTCCAGGTGTCTCCGGTTTCCTCCCACAGTCCAAAAATGTGCCGGTTAGGTGAATTGGCCATGCTAAATTGCCCGTAGTGTGAGGTGAATGGGTAAATATAGGGGAATGGGTCAGGATGGGTTGCTCTTTGGAGGGTCAGTGTGGACTTGTTGAGGCAAAGGGCCTGTTTCCACACTAAGTAATCTAATCAAAGTAATCTAATCTAATCTGGAATTGAGAGAGAGGGGGACCATGAAACCTTTATTTTTGATCATTGTAAAAAGTCCATCTGGTTCAATAATGTTGATCAGGGAAGGAAACTGCTGCCCTTACCTGATCTGGTTGATATGTACTTCTAGACTCATAGCAATATGGTTGACTCTTAACAATTAAAGATGGCCAATAAATGCTGGCCCAGCCAGAACACCTATATCCCATGAAGGGAAAAAAATTTGATGGTGAGGTTCCTTCCAGGTATGACTCCGACCAGCAGAAAGTTTTCCCTCTGATTCCCATTGATTTCAACTCTGGTTATGTAGAGACATGTCTTTTTACTTTGTATGTTTAAATTGTGTACTGAATGAGAGAGAATTCTTTTAAGACCAAATTGCTGTATGTTTTGAAAATCAAGTCACCTGACACTCCTGGCAAATGGTGTCTGAACATTTGTTTGCACAAGCAGTGAATGAAGTGATTGTAAATGAATTGAAGCTGAGGTGTTCCGTGTACAGGTGCAGCAGTTGGTTGGTTGGTGGACTAATGACCACATATCGACGACAAACACTTTTTAACCTGCTGATAGCAGTGTTTGGTTCTCGGGAAATTGAACAGTTTGGGGCTGGGAACAAGAGGCAGGACAGGAACTTGCTCTCTATTCTGATAAATGTTTGAGATAGCTAAATCTAAGAGGAGAAAGTGAGGACTGCAGATGCTGGAGATCAGACCTGAAAATGTGTTGCTGGAAAAGCGCAGCAGGTCAGGCAGCATCCAAGGAACAGGAGAATCGACGTTTCAGGCATAAGCCCTTCAGGATTCCTGAAGAAGGGCTTATGCCCGAAACGTCGATTCTCCTGTTCCTTGGATGCTGCCTGACCTGCTGCGCTTTTCCAGCAATACATTTTCAGCATAGCTAAATCTAAGCAAAGATTTATCACGGAAAAATAAAGATACTTAAGGATCTATCATTTGTGGGCCAATAAGGAAATTTAGGGATAGCATCAAATTGAAAGAATCTCTTACAAAATTGCAGCTCTTAGTGGTATGTTAGACTGACACAGATTATAATAATCAGCAAAGTAATACGTAAAGAAAAATTACAATTTGGGAGAAGTTTAGTGTGTTTTTATATACACAAGTACATTTCTGCAGATATTTTAAAAAGGGGAGAGTATTGCTTTTCGTTTGGAGAGTTAATAATGGCAAGCTATAAAGGTGGTAGCATTGAACAGGTGACGTCTATCTTCAGTGTCGAAGTTGTGCAAGACTTTTTGATTTGGTGGATGATGATCCATTAATGACTCTTAAGAGACACTTTTAATTCATTTTTGCATGGGATTTGGTCAAGTTCAGTTGGGCAGAGATGCAGGACTTGAAGGGGCATACAAGGCAGGTCAACTTGGAATAGGTGACCTTGTAGAAGTTTATAAAATTGAGGGGTATTGATAGAGTTAATGGTAGATTTTTCTTTTCTCCTCTGATGGGGGATTTCAAGATGAGGGGGTACATTTTTTTTCAGAGAGAGGAGAGAGATTTTAAAAAGACAGTGGCAATTTGATTTCCAGGGGAGGTAGCAAGTAACATGAACCTCCTGAGGAAGTGGTGGATGTGAGTACAGTTAGAACGTATAAAAGACATTTGGATAAGTGTATGAATAGGAAAGGTTTTGAGGGATGTGGCCAGGAGCAGGTAGGTAGGGGCTAGTTTAATTTGGGATTATGTTCAACTGGACTGGTTGGACTGAAGGGTCTAACTCTCTGCTGTATGAGTCGATTTAGGTATCTTTTGGGGTTAAATGGAGGGACACATGAAAATATCACCATGATCTTGTGATCTTGACCATTTTGAAAGGAACCTAGAGAAGTAGTATGTTATTTAAATTGAGAAGTATTGAAGAACCCCACACAGAGGTGTTATCTCAATTATTCCCCCCTCAGTCGAACCAGAGTGCTCAGACACAATATAGTTTTACCTCTTGCATCTCTATTCTGGGCCCTGGAGGGGGAGAAAACGATCACCCATGTACACAGACATGAGTTCTCTGTCTTCTCTGGAATAGCAGTTTCTTAATGAATTTTACAGGTATGGCAACATATTGATTGCAAGACTGTTACAATCAGCGAGTAAAGGTTAAGCCATCTTAACCTTAACTGGCTTTGCATAAAAGAATACTTTTCACCTTGTTAAACTGACCTTACATACTGAATGCTTCCAGTATTGTTAGATGGCTGTGTATAATGAATGCTTTTCCACCTTGTTAACTCGTTACCCTTGCCTCCAGCACCACATTGTTAACAGCAAGTTCTTATCTGATCTGAGTCATGCTCAGCTGAGCCTCTTTTCACAATACTCAACTTAACTCTTTCCCTGCCTCATGTTCTCATTCCCTCCTTTACCACCAAGGTGGCATTGCCAGCTTTCATAAGACTCTGACAGCCAGTATTTAAGCAAGTTATTGATGCACAGCATACAATGATTATAACAACAAAGATCACTAGTCTGTTACAGTAAGTAGAGTTTGAAGAATTGTCCCACGTGGGGGGAAAAAAATGACCAGTAAAGTTCTTTAAATCTGCAGTCTTTAGTGACCACTGCAGCCCCAGCCCCCGCCCCCCCCAATGGAAACTAGCCAATTCTCCAAAATCTCCTTTCAAAAAGTCCAACCTGAAAACAAAATCCAGCCTGTTCTTCTGCATCACTCCTCACAGGAATCTGAATTCTTGGATAAGGTTAGTTAAATGCTTCACAAAACTGATGAGACTTCCATCCTTCTGGAGCTGCTTCAGATGGAGAATACCAGCGTATCTAAATGTGCAGGGAGCAGCGACAACTGCAGGCTAGGTGAATGCAGCATTCTTTGCTGCTTCTGCTCCCTTTCATCTGTTAAATGTAACGAAGCCAACTGGCTCTTCTGGTGTTATCGTGATCGGTGAACCTTCACATCCCTTAAATGCTCAAAAGACGAGGCAAAGCTCACGTTGTTTAATGTCCATTTGAAGGCCATTGACAAAAAGCATACCGACTTCCTCTTTACGGTTGTTAACCTCTTCACTTTTCATGCTCATGACTGGGGAGCTGGTTGGATCAGACTGTGGAGGGGTGGGTGGTGGTCTGAAGGTGTTCTTTACCTGTGAATGGAGAAACTCTGTTAGCTGCTGAAAGTATCTTTGCATTTCCTCTCTAACACACCTTGGCAAGGAAGGAGTATCAGTATGAAGACAGCCACACATTTAACTGCACTAAGTTGTGTCTGCTTATTTCAACATTCTCAGTCATCTTGAAGTCTATTACTTTGTTCACTATTTATAACATTGTAAAGTTTTATACAATCCATAAACTTCTAAATTGTACTGCCTAAACAATTCAGTCAGTCAATTATAAACAACAATCAATGATCCTAAAGTCAAACCCTCGGGTACCTCATTCAGGTTATTCAAAAATTACTTTGCTTTAACAAATTGAGACTTGGCTAATGTGAAAGCTGTCAGGAAAAGTATTTCCAAAATGTAGAATGGCAAGAAAACAACAAAATGTTTCCTGTGCTTTAGCAATTGAAGAGGCAGTTTCAGTTCAGATTTCAATCTCAAATATTCATGGGATACAAATGATGAATATTTTAAAATACGTTCTCCAAATGAAACTTTCCAAATAAAAGTCGGAATTACAGTGGCAAATTTGGTGGAGATCATTCTTTGAATTTGCAGTATAAAGGGGGCCAATGAAGTCTTAACAATGCAAAGGAACCTCGAATATCGGATTATCCAAAGGGGATCTCGAGGTCCCAATAGAAACATTATGTGAAAGAGCTGTTTCAGCCCTGATTGCGTCTTTTGTTTACAGGTACAATGATTAAAAACAAACTCTGCTCACTTAAATGCTGCTGAGAGCCGTCCTGAACAGTCCTGGTACAGTCTCTAAATGACTGACCTCCCACCCTCCCTCTCTGCCCCACGCTTTCCCTGGAGTTCTACACAGGGGTGAACCCCTAAACCTCCTTCCCTGAATAATCTCTCTGGCATTGTCCTGTACAGGGCAGAGGTGGAACTTGTCAAAAAGTTGTGTGCGCGCACTATTTGGAGACTTACCCCACAAAGGCAGCAGTAGCCTTACTGTTAATGTCCACTCCAACTGCCCCAGAGGGGGAGCGGACAGAGCTGCTGGGGTGGGGGAGCAGGGTTGGGGTAGGCAAGGGCAGATGGGTGGGGATGATTGGGGGAGTGGGATTTGGGGTGGGTGGGGCAGATGGACGGATGGGGTTGGGGGGAGCAGGGTCTCGTGCACTGTGTGTTTGCCTTGTGCTCCCCTTAACGGGGAGCAAACTTCACAGAAAACTCCGAGCCCCAGAGGAAATCAATTATCCGAACGAAATAGTGTCCACCCATCTCGTTGAGTTAATCTGTGATTAACAGAACTGAAACATCTCCGCCTCCCATTCTAATATTCTCTCAAAATCTTAACAGCAAAATTAAAATGCACTCTTTTTATGAACACTCTGCTTTAAAAACATAGCAGCAAAGATATTATAATACAATACTCTCATCTGGCTAAAGCATGACCACTGACCCAACTTTTAGGATGATTCCTGATCATCATTTAGGATGATTCCTGATGAAGGGCTTTTGCCCGAAACGTCGATTTTACTGCTCCTCGGATGCTGCCTGAACTGCTGTGCTCTTCCAGTGCCACTAATCCAGAATCTGATTTCCAGCATATGCAGTCATTGTTTTTACCAACTTTTTTTTAAACAGGCATTGTAGAATTTCAAATGAATCAGGGGCTCAAGGCACTTGATCAGTTTGTTTTAAGGTTACAAGTTTGATAATTTTAAAAAGGACGTAATGTAATATTTCCATGCAAAACAATATCTGCCCTATTACATAGCCCACAAAACACATTGAATTGAGATCCTGATTCAAACAAGGCAAAACAGTTACTTAGAGGGATTTTCTGAACCAGTATTTTAACAAACTAAAACTTTTAAACATCAAACACTCTCAGCATGTTTTTTTTCATCCTCTCACTGAAATTACACTTATAAAAAGAGAGAGCCCTCGCTGTGGACCACATGGCATCGTAATCCAAGCCCCACACTTTTTCCCCAGAACAAAGACTCTCAGAGCCTCAAGTTTCACCACTAAGGGACTTTAACCCCTTTCTCACTTTACTCCTCACAGGGGCTCAAACCCCAATTAAACGCAGAGTTTGAATCGCACGTAAGCACTCGCAACTCCAGCTTCAACTAGAGGGGGGGAGGGTTTAAACAAATTTGGCAGGGGGATGAGATCTGGACTTATAGTCCAGCAAGTAGGTTATCTGTTTTTCAGGATATCCAAGAATGTAGGGAGGCTGTGGAGAAGGTAGCACTGACAGGGAATACTTGCGGACACAGATGGCTCAAGTGTGTATACTTCAACGCAAGGAGCATCAGAAATAAGGTGGGTGATCTTAAGCCGTGGATCGGTATTTGGGACTACAATGTTGTGGCCATCATGAAAATGTGGATAGAAGAGGGACAGGAATGGTTGTTAGAGGTTCCTGGTTACAGATGTTTCAGTAAGATTAGAGGGGGTGGTAAAAAAGGAGGGGGGAGTGGCGTTGCTAATTAGAAATGGTATAACGGCTGCAGAAAGGCAGTTCGAGGGGGATCTGCCTTTGGAGGTAGTATGGGCTGAAGTTAGAAATAGGAAAGGAGCAGTCACCTTGTTGGGTGTTTACTATAGGCCCCCCAATAGCAGCAGAGATGTGGAGAAACAGATTTTGGAAAGGTGCAGAATCCACAGGGTAGTAGTCATGGGTGATTTCAACTTCCCAAATATTGATTGGAAGCTCTTCAGATCAAGTAGATTGGATGGGGCAGTGTTTGTGCACTGTGTCCAGGAAGCTTTTCTAACTCAGTATGTAGATTGTCCGACCAGATGGGAGGCCATATTGGATTTTGTACTTGGTAACGAACTGGGACAAGTAATGGGCTTGTTAGTGGGTGAGCATTTTGGTGATGGTGACCACAATTCTGTGACTTTCATCTTGGTTATGGAGAGAGATAGGTGCGTGCAACAGGGCAGGTTTTACAATTGGGGGAAGGGTATATACGATGCTGCAAGACAGGATCTGAGGAGCATAAGTTGGGAGCATAGGCTGTCGGGGAAGGATGTCGTGGAAATGTGGAACTTTTTCAAGGAACAGATATGACATGCCCTTGATATGTATGTACCGGTCAGGCAGGAAAGAAATGGTTGTGTGAGGGAACCTTGGTTGACGAGGTTGAATGTCTTGTAAGGAGGAAGAAGGAGGCTTATGTAAGGTTGAGGAAACAAGGTTCAGACATAACGTTGAAGGGATACAGGATAGCCAGGAGGGAGCTGAAGAAAGGGATGAGGAGAGTTAAGAGAGGGCATGAAAAATCTTTGGCGGGTAGGATCAAGGATAACCCCAAGGCCTTTTATGCGTATGTGAGAAACATGAGAATGACGAGAACGAGGGCAGGTCTGATCAAGGACAGTAGTGGGAGACTGTATTGAGTCGGAAGAGATAGGAGAGGTCTTGAATGAGTACTTTTCTTCAGTATTTGCAAATGAGAGGGACCGTATTGTTGAAGAGGAGAGTGTGATACAGACTCGTAAGCTAGAGGAGATACTTTTTAGGAAGGAAGATGTGTTGGGCATTTTGAAAAACTTGAGGATAGACCAGTCCCCCGGGCCTGATGGGATATATCCTAGGATTATGTGGGAAGCAAGAGAGGAAATTGCAGAACCATTGGCAATGATCTTTTCGTCTTCACTGTCAAGGGGGCGTGGTACCAGGGGACTGGAGAGTGGCGAATGTTGTGCCCCTGTTCAAAAAAGGGAATAGGGATAACCCTGGGAATTACAGGCCAGTTAGTCTTACTTCGGTGGTAGGCAAAGTAATGGAAAGGGTACTGAGGGATAGGATTTATGAGTATCTGGAAAGACACTGCTTGATTAGGGACAGTCAGCACGGATTTGTGAGGGGTAGGTCTTGCCTTACAAGTCTTATTGAATTCTTTGAGGAGGTGACCAAGCATGTGGATGAGGGTAGAGCAGTGGATGTAGTGTACATGGATTTTAGTAAGGCATTTGATAAGGTTCCCCATGGTAGGCTCATGCGGAAAGTCAGGAGGCATGGGATAGAGGGAAATTTGGCCAGTTGAATAGAAAACTGGCTAACCGGTCGAAGTCAGAGAGTGATAGTAGATGGTAAATATTCAGCCTGGAGCCCAGTTACAAGTGGAGTTCCGCAGGGATCAGTTCTGGGTCCTCTGCTGTTTGTAATTTTTATTAATGACTTGGAAGAGTGAGTCCAAAGGTGGGTCAGTAAATTTGCAGACGATATGAAGATTGGTGGAGTTGTGGATAGTGAGGAGGGCTGTTGTCGGCTGCAAAGGGACTTAGATATGATGCAGAGCTGAGGAGTGGCAGATGGAGTTCAACCCTGTCAAGTGTGAGGTTGTCCATTTTGGAAGGACAAATAAGAATGCAGAATATAGGGTTAACGGTAGGGTTGGTTCTGAGTAAGGTGGAGGAGCAGAGGGATCTTGGGGTCTATGTTCATAGATCTTTGAAAGTTGCCACTCAGGTGGATAGAGCTTGTAGGAAGGCCTATAGTGTATTAACATTCATTAGCAGAGGGCTTGAATTCAAGAGTCGTGAGGTGATGTTGCAGCTGTACAGCACCTTGGTAAGGCCACATTTGGAGTACTGTGTGCAGTTCTGGTTGCCTCATTTTAGGAAAGATGTGGAAGCTTTGGAGAGGGTGCAGAGGAGATTTACCAGGATGTTGCCTGGAATGGAGAATAGGTCGTACGAGGATAGGTTGAGAGTGCTAGGCCTTTTCTCTTTGGAACGGCGAAGGATGAGGGGTGACTTGATAGAGGTTTATAAGATGATCAGGGGAATAGATAGAGTGGACAGTCAGAGACTTTTTCCCCGGGTACAACAGAGTGTTACAAGGGGACATAAATTTAAGGTGAAGGGAGGAAGGTATAGGGGGGATGTCAGGTAGGTTCTTCACCAAGAGAATGGTGGGGGCATGGAATGCGCTGCCTGTGGGAGTGGCAGAGTCAGAATCATTGGTGACCTTTTAAGCGGCAATTGGATAGGTGCCGAGTACTGACAGCGAAATGAAATAAAGTTTACATTAAGGACCAATTCTTCTCCCCCTAGCATTTAGAATTGATTTATTTGTAATATATAGTTTCTTGTCAAATATGGTAACGTAATCAAAGTTTTCTCTAGAGCTGAATTCATCAGACAGGAAATTTAGGGACTTTTGAGTAATTTGGTTAAATCTGTAACTTTTGTCATCTGAGAAGTATTGGAGCTTCACTGTTAACACAATTTCCCAAAAGGATTGTGCACAACCTTGGTACTTTGCAAGCTTTCTGTATACTATCTGCAATGCCATTAAATGCTTCTTAAAAAGTAATATCTGGATACAAGTGTTTCAGAAGAGGCCATACAATCTCCTTGCTCTTTGGTTCGATACCCCCAGTACCTTTTGAGGATACTGCATTTGGTAGTAACTGCTGTCACGACCTGTAATGCTATTGCGAATGATTTGTGCACCTACATGCCCAGGTTCATCTGCTCTGCAACTGCTTTAATGTTCTGCACCTTTGTTCTTCCTAAAGAGAAAAAATAAGAGCAGTACAGCACCAGAACAAGCCCTTCGGCCCTCCATACTAAAGCTGTCTTCACTTACAGGATCCATATCCCTCAATTACCTTCCTATTCACGTATTCGTCCAGGTGCTTCTTGAATGTTGCTATTGTCTGCTTCCACTGCTACCTCTGGTAGCACGTTGCAGGCACTCACCACCCTTTGTGTGAAAAACATGCCTTGCAACATCCTGGCAGGCCTTTTCTGTACCCTCCCCAAAACATCCATGTCCTTCTGGTAGTGTAGTGACCAGAAATGTATGCAATCTTTCTACGTTCTTTCTACCAAAATAAACTGCCCCTCACTTCTGCATTTTTAACTTTGATCTTCCTTTTAAATGCCTATTCTATTAACTTGTTGGTCCATTTTTTTTAAGTTCTACTGTATAATAGAGTTATAAAGTATGGAAACAGATCCTTTTAGTCCAACTAGTCAATGTGGACATAATTCCAAACTAAACTTTTGCATCTGGTCCATATTCCTTCAAAGCTTTACTGTTCATGTACCTACAATAATCTTATTATTTAAATATCATAGCTGTTTTGAAAAAAAAACTATAATAAATATTTAAACCTGCAGTCCTAGGGGCAGCTGCAAAGTCTACGCTGTATTCTAGTCTAATCTCAAAGTTCATAATGCTTCTCAGTTTTGTGCTGCTCAGATTTTGAAGTTGTGCTCCGTCTATCAATGTTGATATAATTAATATGCAGCAGAAAGAGCAAAGGTCCCAGTATTGTCCTATGGAAATTCCAAACTTCCTTTACTCTGAAAAACACCCATTAACCATTACTCATTCCAGTAAGTCAGCCAATTTAGTCGCTGCACTAAGACTATTCCCTTTATTCCGTGAGAAATGATTTAATATCTGTATGATGCTATTATGTCTTTTTTGTATATAAGTGTACACCTAATGCAGTGATCTCAACCCTCTGTGATATCCCTTGAGAGAACTTGCAACAGTTTAGTTGAGCAAATGGAGCTCATCAAATCCATGTTTGGTATCCTTACTTACCTTGCATTTGTCCAGTTGTTAGTTTTGTTGGACGTTGTTGTTTGTAGAAATTCAAAGTTAAAATGGCGAGCCTATAGTTGCACCCTTCAAAAAGGGTTCAAGCGTAGCATTGTTAGGTTCCCTTCTTGAGATTCTTACATGCTTGATGCAACTGCAATATGCCAACAATTTATTTCAGCAAGTACAAGCCTTTGGAGGATCACTTAACACTCTGTGATGCTTGCAGAGTGTGTTGAGTGAGGCTCCTCGAACAAGGGAACCATCCTCCCTGTATACAGGATTTTGCATCACAGTCAGTCATGCACGCAGCACCTCCCCTACCACTCCCATAAAGTCATACGTCACCCAAAAACCATGTGAATTGATTAGATTATTCCTTAAACTGCAACATTTACAGCGCATGATTAGATTGTCACATCCTGTCTGCAAGACACAGCCCCCCCCCTCCCTGATATCCAATTTTGTACATGTTAGCAGAACAAATTTAACCCTTTAACAAATCAGCTTTGTGTTTGACAGATACTATCAAAGCTACTTAGAATTTCCAGCAGTTCCTGTTTTTATTTTAAGATTTTTGAGCTGTACGGAGAGGTTGATTATGCTGGGGCTGTTTTCCCTGTGTCGGAGGCTGTGGGTTGACCTTATAGATAGCGTAAATAGACAAGGTCTTTTCCCTTGGGTGGAGGAGTCCAAGCTAGTGGGCATAGATGCAGGGTGAGAGGGAAAAGTTTTAAAAGGGACCCAAAGAACAGTGTTTTAATGCAAAAAGTGATGAGTCTATGGAATGAGCTGCTAGAGGTGGTGGAGAAGGCTGGTGCAATTACAACATTTAAAAGGCCCCTGGACGGGTTTTTGAATAGGAAGGGTTTAGAGGGATATGGGCCAAATGCTGGCAAATGGGACTTGATTAATTAAGTATATCTCGTCGGTAAGGGCAAGTTGGACCAAAGTGTCTATTTCCGTGCTGTACATCTGACTCTTAAGATATTTACAAAAATCAGGCATCAGTTTGAAAGACTTTCACTGTTGAGAGACGAGGAAAACTTAATACTTCTTCTTTTAAGTTCATGCTTCTTCTACTTTTAAGTTCATGCTTCAGGTGAAATAGGCTCCTTCACAATTTTAAAACTTTTACGTACTTCTCTCTGTAAACGTGTGATATTCTGAGGCACAAAATTTCGCTGTCGTCATCTTGTATTACTTCTGACTGGGCACAATGTTTTGTAGGAAGTGCCCTGGGTTCTATTTAAGAATAAGACCATTAGACATGGGGGTAGAAGTAGGCCATTCAGCCCATTGAGTCTTCTCTTTTCCATTCAGTTGTACTATGGCTGATCTAAATCATGGAACTGAATCCTCAACTCCATTTTCCTATCCCCGAACTCTTGACTCCCTTCCTGTCTCTGTCTTGAATATACTTAGTGAACCAGCCTTGAAAACCCTCTGTGGTAAAGAATAACTACCCGCCTGAGAGAAGAAATTCCTCCTCTTTTTACTGTCTCAAATGTACAACTCCTTACTTTAGGATTCTGGCCTCTGGTTCCAGACACAAGGGGAAACCACCTTTTAGCAATCGCCCTGTCGAGCCCCCAGGAATCTTGTTTCATTTCTCATTCTTCAAAACCACTGTTGGGATAACTATAGTATTAGACTGAAATTTTACATCCAGATATCTTTTGTAGGGTATCCCCTCATTCTGTATCTTTTTGCTGTTTCCTGTTTCAGTATCCCCTCCTTCTGTTCGTTTGTTCATTCATAGTATGTTCATGGCCCTGGCTGTGCCAGCATTTACTGGCCACCACTAGTTGCCCTCGAGATTGTGGTGG